>NC_088205.1:45396209-45751657 GCF_037126465.1 Ornithodoros turicata | reverse complement strand
ACCCACCTTACCCATCTACCCAGATCACGTCGCCATGGTCTCGCACTCTGCGTCACGTCGCCACACGCTTCACGATGGCACTCCTCGGGCTACCACCAGCGGCACCTTCCCGAGCATCACGCTCCTGTACCGGTCGCGGTACGCCGCTGTCGACCGCGCCACCCGCATCTGCTACGCCAGCGGTCAAGGAACCCTGCCCGCCTCGCCTTCCCACCTGGCTTTTGTGCAACATAGTGGCAGTCCAGTCCATCCAATTGCGGTCAAGGGGCACCAGGACCAACGTTCCACCGGGGTCACGCACGGAGGCCACAGTGAGTTTACTCCCGGTCTCCACGTGCTTCACGATGGTCCTCCCCGGCACTCTCCGTGGTGACAACACTACGAGCTCAACGCTCACGAACCGGTTGCGGTTCTGTCGCCCCACTCTCTTATCACTTCGGCCTACATGCATGCTCTCCGCTTTGGCCCGCCCCTGGAACCCTCCCGGCCAGCTCTTGTCCGCACCGTTCAGCCCTCCACTTCTGCCCACTCATCACAAGACGCAAGACCAGCCGTCCCTGTACTGCGTGTCGCCCGTCTTCCTCCTCTTCCTGTATCGACGCGGAATCTCAACCGCCAGCTCTACACCGCTCCGCGTCTGAGGGGGGGAGTGATGTGGCGGCCCGTGTGTGATGACGAAGACGTGCCTCTGCTGCCACGCGCTACGGCGCTGGCACGGCAGTTCTACCGGCACCGTCCTAGCGTGAGGCCACGACCATCTGCCCGCTGGGACATTTCATCATCGCCGGTCAGGACTCATGTAGAGGGACACCACCTCCTCTACATTTGGCCGATGGACAGCGACGAAGATGGCCACGCGCCTGGAGCACCTGCCTAAGTTCCACCGGCGCCGCCATGGAGATAGGCCACCGTCATCGCCTCTCCGTGGCATACCATCATCGCCGGTCGGGGCTCATGTAGAGGAAGACCATTGTCCTCTACACCAGGATGGGCAACGTCATGAAGGGCGTGGAAGGTTTGGCGGCGGAGACTGGATGGAACGAACGGCCGATGGACGCCGGTTGACACGTCGCATATGATGGTGGAGGCGGTGCCGGGAACAGCGACCTCTTCCAATTGTAGCGATGTTTGCTGGGACGCTCGAAGCGCCCTGAGCTCTTCGTCGGCGCGCTGTTCAGATGCGAGACGTTCACGCGAAAAGATTTCGGGCGGAAAGGCGTTGATACGGCTGAATGCGTCAGCGGGTACGTTAGCCTGGCCGCTGACGTGGGCGAACGTCACCTGGAATTCCGCCAGGAAGGCTAGCTGCCGGATTTCCCGGAGTGAGTGGCTTTGACGGCTAGCTCGAAAGGCGTGGACGAGTGACTTATGGTCCGTATAAAGTATAAAAGATCGGCCTTCCAGAAAGTAGCGGAAGTACTTGACGGCAGCGAACGCAGCAAGGAGTTCGCGGCCGAAGGCGCTGTAGCGTTGTTGGGCCGGCGAGAGTTTGACGGAAAAGAAGGAAATGGGTTGCCACTGCTGGTTGATGTGCTGCTGGAGCACGGCTCCGATCGCTGAGCCGGACGCATCCACCGCTAGGGATGTGGGCGCATCATGCTGGGGGTAGATGAGCATGACGGCGTTGGCGAGTGCCTCTTTGGCAGCCAAAAGCGTCCTCGGCATCCGCCGTCCAAGCAAAACCGGCCGCATGGGGAGACTTCTTGGGAGAACGCAGGAGGGCCTCGAGCGGCGCCAACACAGACGCGCAGTTCGGAATAAAGCGCCGGTAGAAATTGAGTAGCCCAAGGTAGCGTCGAAGCTGGTGCAGTGTAGCCGGTCTTGGAAATTCGCGGACGGCCTGTACCTTCGAAGGAAGCGGTCTGATGCCGTTGCAATCGAGGTGGTGGCCAAGGAATTCGAGGGACGCGGCTCCGAACTGGCACTTTTGCACATTGATTATGATGCCGTATTCTTCACGGCGCGCGAAGAGCTGGCGTAAATGGAGGCGATGTTGTTCGGGGCTTTCGCTTGCGACGAGTAGATCATCCATATACGCAAACACGAAGGGTAGTCCCCTTACCACCGAATCAATAAAACGCTGAAATGTTTGGGCTGCGTTTTTCAATCCAAAAGGCATCCTAATGAACTCGAAGAGGCCGAATGGAGTCGTTACTGCTGTTTTATGGATGTCCTCTGGAGCCATGGGAATCTGATGGTAGGCCTTTGTTAAATCAATTTTGGAGAAGGTGGTGGAGCCCTGGAGGTTAACGGCGAAGTCCTGAATGTTGGGGAGTGGGTAGCGGTCAGGTAGTGTGGTAAGGTTTAGCGCGCGGTTATCACCACACGGTCTCCAGTCCCCGGTCTTCTTGGGAACCATGTGTAACGGTGACGACCAGTTGCTCGAGGACGGTCTCACCACCCCGATGTCCATCATGTGTTGGAATTCCGCCTTGGCAATTACCAGCTTCTCAGGGGCTAAACGACGGAAACGAGACGAGACTGGTTGGCCGGAGGTTATGATGCGATTGACTATATCATGCTTTACGGGCTTGGACCAGTCGGTGGGCTGCGTGAGGGACGGGAAATCCTTCAGGAGCTCGGCATAAGGAGACTCGAGTGCGGAGAGAGACTCGGCTTCGAAAAAGGGGGCTGAGTGAGCAGTAATCCCGTGCACCGCGAGGGAGGTAGTCGAGTGGACAAGTCGGCGCCGAGCGAGGTCCACTAAGAGGCCAAAGTGCTCCAAAAAGTCCGCGCCGAGGATGGGCTGGCTGACGGAGGCGATGGTGAAGAGCCATTTGAACTGCCGCCAGAGGCCAAGATCGATGGTAAGAGATTTTTGTCCGAACACCGGGATGCCCGTGTTGTTCACCGCGGTCAGGAACCAGATGGGGTTCTGATGACGCTGGGCAGCCGTTGCGGGAAGAACGCTGACCGCAGCACCGGTGTCGGCAGGCACTGGCTCCAATATCACAATATTTTGCGCACAAGCTTTCGAGGCCCTCGCTGATGTCGCAGACAGAATAACCGAGGTATCGCGAGACAGTATTGCTCATAATTCGACTACGACTTCCTCTACGCTTGCTCCTGCGCCCATCCCTGTGGTACCGGAAGTTCCCCCCTCGGGACAGGATTCCGTTAAACAGCTTCGCGAGGAAGTTCCAGAGCTGCGTCACCTCATCGAAGAACGTCACACATGTGGGAAGGGAGTTGCCTCAGGACAGAAGCCGCCGATATTTCGAACAGAGACTGTTCTTCTTCTGGGCCCAGAAGAAGAACAGTCTCTGTTCGAAATATCGGCGGCTTCTGTCCTGAGGCAACTCCCTTCCTACATCTCTACCGGTTCGCTGGATTTCTACCCATCTACGTCACACATGTGGGGTTTCCCAAGATCCTCGCCATCGCCCCCCGTCCGCTCAGCGAACTTTCTGGCGGTGAATGCACGCCAGTACTGCCGCTACGACTATCGGCTGCGGCTGTTGGATCCGACAGACAACAGGTATGTCGTTTCCTAGGGCGGGTACGGTAATAGTCCCTTACAGCAACCACAGCTGTATTTTAACCGATATGTAGGAGTTTCATCTTTTAATGCAACCTTTTAATGCAATGTTCTATAGATATGTTGGAATATACTAGGATCCCAGGCAGAAATCTGGAATGGGATCATTTCAAAATGGTTTAACGAACTGGTCCCACTCTGGTAATGGTCCCACTCTGGTCCCACCCTAGTAATGGTCCCACTCTGGTCCCACTTGCCAAGTGGTCCCATGGGGGACCAGTTCGTTAAACCACTTCAGAATGGGACCACTCTGGAGTGGGACCACTTCAAAGTGGTTTATTGGACAGGTCCCACTTTGAGTGTGTCCCACTTACTGACTGGGACCAGTTGAAAGTGGAACCAGCTTCACGATGGTCCCACTTGAACTGGAACCAGTGGAATTGATCCAGTGGTCCCCTCTGCTAAGTGGTCCGGGATCCGACCACTTAGCAGATGGGGCCACTGAATGCATGACTGAAAATAATGCGTAGAAATGCACATATTGCTCAATTAAATACCGTTTATTCTGCTAAAAGCATACACTGAGCAGAAAGAAATAATCAATACATCTCTACATGTACATACCACGTAGTATAAGTCTGATCACTCACTGTGTCTTGACAAAGCATATGCCTGGCTGTGCGATGCACTCACGGACCACAGGGAGCTTTCGTTCGTTGGCCACCTCACATCTTGTATTTTCTTAGAGAAGGTGACACATGACACTCCTGTTTTCCATGCAGGTCGCGACACCCCCTTCCTCTTCACCGTACGTTCGGAATCTTCTTATCCTGTTTCTCTTCCAAGTTCCACCTAAGTTTCTAAAATGAAACATGTATTTAATAGCAATCAAAACATCACGGTCATCACTCATACCTGCAAACATTCGCGACGTGCAGTCCGATTGGCGTTTCACAGTGTGTTTTGCCCCTACGCCGTTTAGGTCTTCTTGGCGTCAAAACTCTTCCGGGAAATCGACAATGTGTTGCACAGGAACCATTGTCATCGCATTGTCTTACAAAGCCCACTAAAACACACGTAAATACTGCACAGGAGATACACCATCCTTGCGACGGCAACTGAAGACCAAAAACCAACTTGCTGCGACGCGTTCAAGCGTTCAAGCTCTCCAACTGCCATGCCACCTGCCACTCTCGCCTCTCTCGCCCTCTCCTCTCCCTCTCGGCTATCGCTGTTTGAAGTTTGAATTTGTAGCCGCCGTAGCGTCTCCACATTGCCATCAGCCTCTGCAGTTACCTTTTCTTTCTTTTTTTCGTTGTCTTTGTTCTAGTTATTTAGCTTAATTTTTGTTGTTGTTGAGATGTATTTTTTACCTTTCTCTGGTACTTAATGTGTTATGATATGCACCTTCAGATGAGAATATGTGCTCGAATTGGAGTTACAGGGATACAGCATATATTTGATCGCAGACGCACGCACCTGGATAAACAGCAATAAAAAGAGATCATGCATGTGCTAAAATAGATCAGAGTAATAGACCAAACAAAACCAGAAGGATATATGGCGAGTGTGGACAAGATGAAATCTCAAAGGGGAAAGCTGGGAAGCTGCCCAACTTGGAGTCTCAAGTGACCATTCTGGGAACAAAATGGTACCTGTGAGGCTCCAGCTGGAAGTGCTGGAACCACCTGAGCCCAAAATGGAACCCGCTTAAAGCCAGAGTGGGAACCACACACCACTTTCTCACCCATCTGGGCCCAGAATGGAACCCGCTTAAAGCCAGAGTGGGAACACTGCACCACTTTGGGACCCATCTGGGCCCAGAATGGAACCCGGTTAAAGCCAGAATGGGACCACTAACGCCACTTGGGGGCCCATCTGGGACCAGAATGGAACCCGCTTAAAGCCAGAGTGGGACCATTAATACCACTTGGGGACCTATCTGGGACCATTCAACTGCAAATGGAACCACTTGGGGACCATTTGGGAACCAGTCCTGATTTCTGCCTGGGATATTTGCAGTTGTCTTTTGGTCACCTCTTAGGTATGCGAGTTGGTCATCCTTTTTTGCTGCAGTATCGCTGAAATTGACTGGCCTTATATCTTTACATAGGTGTCTGAGGTTCACAGCCTACTCTATATTTGCCAGTTGGGTCTGGGGCTACCTCGGACCTAGAAATAGGCGACAAATTCCAGGCTGCGCTGTGCGAGCGATTCGAAGAGAGCACCCGTCGCCTTCATACCAAGGGTTTCTTTCTTAAGAATGGTATGTTTTCAGCATACATATATTATATGCATCTGCTGGCTGATTCCCTTTTCATGGTTATACCTTCATATTAACAAGGCTGTATACTTCAGTGAACATAAAAGGAGTAGGTAAGCTAGAGGGTGTCGACCTGATATTATTGGCATGAGTGTACATTCCTGTACATTTATCACACTGTAAGGCTTCAAAGCCACATACCTCACTTCCTTTTTTTGAGACATCTAACTCATTAAGCTAATGCTCATAAAAAGATCATGTACCTTTTTTCAAATGTGATGAAAATCAAGAGCCACAAGCTGCTGTGTCGAAAGCAGTACATGCACCACACATACCGAAAAACCTCCCGGATAGCACGAATATAAATTCTTTCGTGTTTTTCGTTTTAATATTTCCTTTGCACAACAAAATGCTACAGTGGTATTTAATATCCATGCACAGATGGTGATGATACTGTTGTTTGCAATTTCAGTAGATTCCAGGCTGCTGTCTTCTCGGAACTGCCCATGTGCTGGAATGAAACAAAAATGTTAACTTGGTTATAATAAAATATAGTTTTGCAATTCAGCATATCCATAAGACTTCGTTTCGTACAACAGGTACTGCTTAAAGGGGCTGCCGCATCCGTCCCAATTGATTGTGCCACTGCAGTGACATTTTTTTCTACGTTGCTCACTGACAATCATGTGGGCAAGAGCGGATGACGGATATTAGAGTATTGGAGCAAACGTCACACACACAAGGCTGATAGCGGCTGAGAGTGACAAATTTGTCTTCAGCTGTTTATGGAAGAGAATTTTGGCCAAGTTAACTGTTAAGCGACGACTAACGTACACACATGGATGCGATAGTCCCTTTAATGATTTTAGTTATGCAGTTATCAAAATGGGTTTGAGAATTAATATGCAATGTCATATGAGGTGGGTTGATCTACAAGCAACGCTTGTCTTTGCGTAAAGCATTGGTTGGCCCTGAAAAGGGCCGTTTGTGGTGTCATATGTCAAGATGACCAGCTGTCCGTGGTCCTCAGCCGGTGTGGACATGGCCTACTTTCCCTTCTGGAACCTACATGTAAAATCCAGAATAGAGTTAAGTCATCAGGAGCAAGCAGGGTGGGTGCAACTTGGTAGAACCAATATTTTGCGTACCGTGTTTGGTGTTGTTCCACAGCTTGCCTAAGAGTTGGCTTCTCGCCATATGTTGCTGAACGAGCTGGCCGAGTTTCTGCAGCTGCTGACTGCGTTTGGTGTTCTTGAATGCGAGTCAGAACCTCTGCAATCAGTGTTGCCGCATAATCTGTTGATGGATAAGCATAGGTTGACAATGAATGTGTTAGGTGAACTTGAAGGACTATGCTTAATACTGGGTGTTTTTATGAAAAAGCTATGGGAGCAGCACAGACATCACTTTTTCAATTGAGTGATACTGCAAGGCGGACATCATTTGGAAGGGGGTATGTGTGACCTTTGAGCAAAAGCAAGCAGAACAGGAGAAAATCCACATTGAAAGCCATTCTATCTTTTAAAAATCCTTAAAAGCATGCCGTGAAATATCTATTGCTGAATTTTGGTATGCAGATGATGAGAGACTGAAAAAGTGCTCCTCAAAAGCCATCTACGGCAACAGAAGTGGTTTATTTAGCCAGTAGATCAGCACCTACTCTGATGATTTCCATTACTTCAAATTATGTTGAGCTTTTGCATGAAGTGAGCGCTGTGCTTCCTGCATTCCCCGCCAGCGTGGTTTCAGCTCATTTTCATATCAATATTCAAGGATGGATATTTTAAGGCACATGTGTATTTTAGGATTTGTTAGACCTGAAATAGCTCTAAACAAGGATACCCTCATTCCGCTTGCTTTTGTCTCTGAATCACCTAATTAAATTTTTTAAAGTAATCAGGCAAAAATGAGATCTATATATGCTGCTCTCATAGCTTTTCAATAAAAAAATTCTGCAAAGGATAAAACACTCTATAACTAGTGCTATCTTCAAACTAGCCACAATAACTACATCCATGTATTGACACAGAACATGATGCACGCAGTGGTGAAAATATACCATAGGTAGCATTTTCTTTGAGGGGTACGGCCACCCACGTCTTTTTCAGCTTGGATGGCTTCAGTCGGAACTGCTTGGAGCCCTCTCTTTCCACTTGCACACGGTCAGCATTCTCGTTGTAATGGAGTATTGCCAACTGTGTCCTAAAACCCAGTTTTGTAATGTAGATGGTACAAGTTCTGTATGTGTGACATGATTTTATGAAGGTTTAATACCTGGCCACCATCCCCTCGTCAGAAAACAAATAGGATTTCGGAACGAAGTGGTTCAGGACACTGTGGTATGACTCCAGGCCATATGTCTGTTGTTTTGTAGAAAGGATAGGGACATCCCTGAGCAGTGCGGGTGCTGTCAAGATGTCCTTGACCTTTGCGTACGTCTCACTATCTGTAATTGTAAATGATAAGCTTAATTCTAGCTCTGTCAACAAAGTTAACAAAACTACTACTCCATCTTGAGAAAGCGTGAGCGACCGACAACAGAAAAAAAAACAAAAAAAAAACAGACACAACAAGCCACTTGTGTTGTGCTTGCTTTCCCTTGTCACTGGCTGGTCAGGCTTCCTGACATTGGAGTTCATCCACCAGCTCGACCACTTATTATGTAAAATTACCTATAAGCTCGATGCTTGGAGATGCAACCACGACATAGCAAACGACAGAACTCGTGGGTGTAAGACAGGGATAAATCAACTTGTCCACTCTTTAGTATTTTTGTTGCTATGTCTACGTACTAGTACATGCCTGCCAAAGAAAATTTAGGACCATAGTGCTATTTATTGGGCCCTCTACAGGAGGGCAAGCAATGAAAAATCCATGTGTGTCAATGGGATGAACAGTCCAATAAGGCTCCTTTCCTACACACGCATAAAAATGGTGTAGCTTAAATTTTGATACAACGCGGAAATTAACTTCAGCTTCCACTCAAAAAACCTACCTCACGTGATTGTGTCAGCAGTGCTAATAAGCACTGTATATAATTTAAAAGAATGCATTCATAAACAGGCACACTCTTGAAATTGGTCAAGAGATAAACTGATGTTCTGAGGCTGGAACAACATAGAGGGGACAGATACACACAAAGCCTCAAATTGCCTAAGAAATCAACGATGAAAGATGAAAGTCACTGAAAAGGTTAGCCAGCTGTAGGGATCGAACCCACATCTTCTGGATTGCCGGTCCAGGGCTCTACCAATTGAGCTAAGCTAACACGCCTCTCCAGCGACTTTCGGGGTGCGTCATCTGAAGGGACGACAAACCAGCCACTCACTCTCACTCACCCTCCTTTCACTCTTACATTTTTGCTCACTCATACACACATTCATACGACGGAAATCGACGCAAGCGGCACCTGTTGAACAAGAGATAAACTGATGTTCTGAGGCTGGAACAACATAGAGGGGACAGATACACACAAAGCCTCAAATTGCCTAAGAAATCAACGATGAAAGATGAAAGTCACTGAAAAGGTTAGCCAGCTGTAGGGATCGAACCCACATCTTCTGGATTGCCAGTCCAGGGCTCTACCAATTGAGCTAAGCTAACACGCCTCTCCAGCGACTTTCGGGGTGCGTCATCTGAAGGGACGACAAACCAGCCACTCACTCTCACTCACCCTCCTTTCACTCTTACATTTTTGCTCACTCATACACACATTCATACGACGGAAATCGACGCAAGCGGCACCTGTTGAACAAGAGATAAACTGATGTTCTGAGGCTGGAACAACATAGAGGGGACAGATACACACAAAGCCTCAAATTGCCTAAGAAATCAACGATGAAAGATGAAAGTCACTGAAAAGGTTAGCCAGCTGTAGGGATCGAACCCACATCTTCTGGATTGCCGGTCCAGGGCTCTACCAATTGAGCTAAGCTAACACGCCTCTCCAGCGACTTTCGGGGTGCGTCATCTGAAGGGACGACAAACCAGCCACTCACTCTCACTCACCCTCCTTTCACTCTTACATTTTTGCTCACTCATACACACATTCATACGACGGAAATCGACGCAAGCGGCACCTGTTGAACAAGAGATAAACTGATGTTCTGAGGCTGGAACAACATAGAGGGGACAGATACACACAAAGCCTCAAATTGCCTAAGAAATCAACGATGAAAGATGAAAGTCACTGAAAAGGTTAGCCAGCTGTAGGGATCGAACCCACATCTTAGGCAATTTGAGGCTTTGTGTGTATCTGTCCCCTCTATGTTGTTCCAGCCTCAGAACATCAGTTTATCTCTTGTTCAACAGGTGCCGCTTGCGTCGATTTCCGTCGTATGAATGTGTGTATGAGTGAGCAAAAATGTAAGAGTGAAAGGAGGGTGAGTGAGAGTGAGTGGCTGGTTTGTCGTCCCTTCAGATGACGCACCCCGAAAGTCGTTGGAGAGGCGTGTTAGCTTAGCTCAATTGGTAGAGCCCTGGACCGGCAATCCAGAAGATGTGGGTTCGATCCCTACAGCTGGCTAACCTTTTCAGTGACTTTCATCTTTCATCGTTGATTTCTTAGGCAATTTGAGGCTTTGTGTGTATCTGTCCCCTCTATGTTGTTCCAGCCTCAGAACATCAGTTTATCTCTTGTTCAACAGGTGCCGCTTGCGTCGATTTCCGTCGTATGAATGTGTGTATGAGTGAGCAAAAATGTAAGAGTGAAAGGAGGGTGAGTGAGAGTGAGTGGCTGGTTCGTCGTCCCTTCAGATGACGCACCCCGAAAGTCGCTGGAGAGGCGTGTTAGCTTAGCTCAATTGGTAGAGCCCTGGACCGGCAATCCAGAAGATGTGGGTTCGATCCCTACAGCTGGCTAACCTTTTCAGTGACTTTCATCTTTCATCGTTGATTTCTTAGGCAATTTGAGGCTTTGTGTGTATCTGTCCCCTCTATGTTGTTCCAGCCTCAGAACATCAGTTTATCTCTTGTTCAACAGGTGCCGCTTGCGTCGATTTCCGTCGTATGAATGTGTGTATGAGTGAGCAAAAATGTAAGAGTGAAAGGAGGGTGAGTGAGAGTGAGTGGCTGGTTTGTCGTCCCTTCAGATGACGCACCCCGAAAGTCGCTGGAGAGGCGTGTTAGCTTAGCTCAATTGGTAGAGCCCTGGACCGGCAATCCAGAAGATGTGGGTTCGATCCCTACAGCTGGCTAACCTTTTCAGTGACTTTCATCTTTCATCGTTGAAATTGGTGTCCTAAGATTAACTGCACAGTGTGACTTATTAAAGTCATACTGTGCAGTTAATCTTAGGACACCATTTTCAAGAGTGTGCTGGTTTAATACCACAATCAGTCTCGTCGGGTCACTTCACCCTGCCTGTCACCACCATCGTTCAGCCACTGAGGTCCGAGTTGTGAGAACTGTATTTTTTAAGCACCAAAACCATTTATATGCAGTGCTATATTTAAGAAAGGGTTAAGCAGTTTTCCTGAATTTTGTTCAGTTACAGCTAAAAATGACACTTCCCAAAACAATGATAACAGGGCATGCATGTAGAGTAGACACACGCATATATGTCACACATTTTGCATTTGTGTTACTCCAGAAAACCCAGATGCAATTACTTTACCAAATATTCATTTAAAGTTTTCTCAGAGATTTCTTGACTTATCGCCTGACTGCACCCATTGGTTTATCTATTTGTACTTACCTTCTTTGAGCCATTCTCGTGGTTCTGAAACTGGGCCATGATAACAAACTGGGTACAGTGGGTTGTCATGCTCATGGACATCGACAATGTGGTTCACTGCCGATACCCACTTCGCCAGACAAAGGTCACCACTTTCCCCACTGTACTTTGGACACCAGTATATGTGTCGGATAAGGCTCTCTATCCAGAACTTCACAACGTGGTGCTTTGTGGAGCGGCTGAGAGACACAAGCTTTTTCTTGATCCTTGTTCAAAGTTACCACATGAGTTTCAATACCGAAAGCAACTTTCCATGCTTGTTGAGAGTGCTCACCTTTCGCAACGTGCCACACGTCAAAACGGTGTTTGATGTGTGGACACAATTCCCTTAACACAGACTTTATTGCAGTGTGGCGGTCAGTCACTATGGTGTCCACAACCATGTCATGTGCTTCAAGGTAGGCAAGGCAGTTCTTTAGACCATGTACCTCCATGGCATTGCTGCTTGAGACTTCTCTTGACTGTTACATAAAACACCAAGATCGACGTATTAGACATGTGATACCCATATACAGGGTAGTGTTGCCCCCTAGAGGTATGGTCATTTGACAACAGAAACAACAGAGCTATGTTTTGATGTGCTCAATTAGGCTGTGGAACTTCAACACTTGTAGGCCTGTACAGCGTCAACGCTTCTTCCACTCTCTGAATAGCAGCAATTAGTCCTGAGCTCGTAGTGTTAAGGATTTTAGTACAACATTGTGAGTAAGCTCTGCCAGTTCCGCAATGACAAAATCTAATAAATTAGAACCACATTTTTTTTAGGGAGAAACTGGATTAAGGCTGAAATTGGAAGCCTGAGGGTAAATATCGGGTATTACCCGAAAAAGTATGAATTGCATGATGCAATGTTTACGATACTGTTACAGAAAGATTTGGTATGAGATACCTTGACCAATTCAAAGTGGATGATCCTATTGGCAACTGTCTCAAGCAGTGTGTAAGTGCCATAGAGGGCTGTGTGGCCTGGCGAATCACATCTGCCATCTCCCGCAAGGGTCAGGGGCACTGGGCGGAGCCGGTCCAGTAGCTCAGCTTGTCTGCTCAGGAAGACCTACAACAGTTGTAGATAAGATAAGATCACATACTAAAAGGAACATTGGGTGAAAACATTCTGTGACTTTCGAGCTACCGCTAGGATATGTTACTTGTGTTCTTGAACGATAATAGGCACATACTTTATAAATGTACTCACATCATTCACGGCAGGAAAGAGGTGCTGTTTCTGTGTTCTGAAGTACTGCGACAAAGTCAGTGTTGGCACCTGCATCGTATGGAACATGTACAAAATGCCTTGGTTACATTAACACTAGAAAAGTGCCAGTATTTGTACCTTCATCATGGCAAACATACGAAATGCCTTGGTTATGTTCACGCCGGAAAACAGAATCGCACTACAGAGCAGAATGTTTCCGAGTGGCCTGTCTTCCACCCAAGGTTGGCTGGACCATGTACGCAGTTTCCCACAGCTGAGGCTTTGTGTGTATCTGTCCCCTCTATGTTGTTCCAGCCTCAGAACATCAGTTTATCTCTTGTTCAACAGGTGCCGCTTGCGTCGATTTCCGTCGTATGAATGTGTGTATGAGTGAGCAAAAATGTAAGAGTGAAAGGAGGGTGAGTGAGAGTGAGTGGCTGGTTTGTCGTCCCTTCAGATGACGCACCCCGAAAGTCGTTGGAGAGGCGTGTTAGCTTAGCTCAATTGGTAGAGCCCTGGACCGGCAATCCAGAAGATGTGGGTTCGATCCCTACAGCTGGCTAACCTTTTCAGTGACTTTCATCTTTCATCGTTGATTTCTTAGGCAATTTGAGGCTTTGTGTGTATCTGTCCCCTCTATGTTGTTCCAGCCTCAGAACATCAGTTTATCTCTTGTTCAACAGGTGCCGCTTGCGTCGATTTCCGTCGTATGAATGTGTGTATGAGTGAGCAAAAATGTAAGAGTGAAAGGAGGGTGAGTGAGAGTGAGTGGCTGGTTCGTCGTCCCTTCAGATGACGCACCCCGAAAGTCGCTGGAGAGGCGTGTTAGCTTAGCTCAATTGGTAGAGCCCTGGACCAGCAATCCAGAAGATGTGGGTTCGATCCCTACAGCTGGCTAACCTTTTCAGTGACTTTCATCTTTCATCGTTGATTTCTTAGGCAATTTGAGGCTTTGTGTGTATCTGTCCCCTCTATGTTGTTCCAGCCTCAGAACATCAGTTTATCTCTTGTTCAACAGGTGCCGCTTGCGTCGATTTCCGTCGTATGAATGTGTGTATGAGTGAGCAAAAATGTAAGAGTGAAAGGAGGGTGAGTGAGAGTGAGTGGCTGGTTTGTCGTCCCTTCAGATGACGCACCCCGAAAGTCGCTGGAGAGGCGTGTTAGCTTAGCTCAATTGGTAGAGCCCTGGACCGGCAATCCAGAAGATGTGGGTTCGATCCCTACAGCTGGCTAACCTTTTCAGTGACTTTCATCTTTCATCGTTGAAATTGGTGTCCTAAGATTAACTGCACAGTGTGACTTATTAAAGTCATACTGTGCAGTTAATCTTAGGACACCATTTTCAAGAGTGTGCTGGTTTAATACCACAATCAGTCTCGTCGGGTCACTTCACCCTGCCTGTCACCACCATCGTTCAGCCACTGAGGTCCGAGTTGTGAGAACTGTATTTTTTAAGCACCAAAACCATTTATATGCAGTGCTATATTTAAGAAAGGGTTAAGCAGTTTTCCTGAATTTTGTTCAGTTACAGCTAAAAATGACACTTCCCAAAACAATGATAACAGGGCATGCATGTAGAGCAGACACACGCATATATGTCACACATTTTGCATTTGTGTTACTCCAGAAAACCCAGATGCAATTACTTTACCAAATATTCATTTAAAGTTTTCTCAGAGATTTCTTGACTTATCGCCTGACTGCACCCATTGGTTTATCTATTTGTACTTACCTTCTTTGAGCCATTCTCGTGGTTCTGAAACTGGGCCATGATAACAAACTGGGTACAGTGGGTTGTCATGCTCATGGACATCGACAATGTGGTTCACTGCCGATACCCACTTCGCCAGACAAAGGTCACCACTTTCCCCACTGTACTTTGGACACCAGTATATGTGTCGGATAAGGCTCTCTATCCAGAACTTCACAACGTGGTGCTTTGTGGAGCGGCTGAGAGACACAAGCTTTTTCTTGATCCTTGTTCAAAGTTACCACATGAGTTTCAATACCGAAAGCAACTTTCCATGCTTGTTGAGAGTGCTCACCTTTCGCAACGTGCCACACGTCAAAACGGTGTTTGATGTGTGGACACAATTCCCTTAACACAGACTTTATTGCAGTGTGGCGGTCAGTCACTATGGTGTCCACAACCATGTCATGTGCTTCAAGGTAGGCAAGGCAGTTCTTTAGGCCATGTACCTCCATGGCATTGCTGCTTGAGACTTCTCTTGACTGTTACATAAAACACCAAGATCGACGTATTAGACATGTGATACCCATATACAGGGTAGTGTTGCCCCCTAGAGGTATGGTCATTTGACAACAGAAACAACAGAGCTATGTTTTGATGTGCTCAATTAGGCTGTGGAACTTCAACACTTGTAGGCCTGTACAGCGTCAACGCTTCTTCCACTCTCTGAATAGCAGCAATTAGTCCTGAGCTCGTAGTGTTAAGGATTTTAGTACAACATTGTGAGTAAGCTCTGCCAGTTCCGCAATGACAAAATCTAATAAATTAGAACCACATTTTTTTTAGGGAGAAACTGGATTAAGGCTGAAATTGGAAGCCTGAGGGTAAATATCGGGTATTACCCGAAAAAGTATGAATTGCATGATGCAATGTTTACGATACTGTTACAGAAAGATTTGGTATGAGATACCTTGACCAATTCAAAGTGGATGATCCTATTGGCAACTGTCTCAAGCAGTGTGTAAGTGCCATAGAGGGCTGTGTGGCCTGGCGAATCACATCTGCCATCTCCCGCAAGGGTCAGGGGCACTGGGCGGAGCCGGTCCAGTAGCTCAGCTTGTCTGCTCAGGAAGACCTACAACAGTTGTAGATAAGATAAGATCACATACTAAAAGGAACATTGGGTGAAAACATTCTGTGACTTTCGAGCTACCGCTAGGATATGTTACTTGTGTTCTTGAACGATAATAGGCACATACTTTATAAATGTACTCACATCATTCACGGCAGGAAAGAGGTGCTGTTTCTGTGTTCTGAAGTACTGCGACAAAGTCAGTGTTGGCACCTGCATCGTATGGAACATGTACAAAATGCCTTGGTTACATTAACACTAGAAAAGTGCCAGTATTTGTACCTTCATCATGGCAAACATACGAAATGCCTTGGTTATGTTCACGCCGGAAAACAGAATCGCACTACAGAGCAGAATGTTTCCGAGTGGCCTGTCTTCCACCCAAGGTTGGCTGGACCATGTACGCAGTTTCCCACAGCTGCAAGCTGTTGCTGCTCTCAGCCATGTGCCCCTTGTTGAGATGTCTGTTTCAGCATCGCTGCTGCCACAAGGACACTGTGACAGGAGCTCTCGCAGACTTGACTCCGCCACCAGGAAGAGACGTTCCTCTGGATTTAGCCTGAAAAGCAATCACATATTTCTATGTCTTAAAACACAGCATACTGGAGCATGCTGTACTTACGTTCGATGCACATGGGATTTAGAATGATGTCCCTCATGTTCCTTCTCATATTCGTCACTAGGAAAAAAATAGTTGCAATGTAAGAATTCCCACGGCTTTCAAGCGCAAAGCTTACTCTTCAGTCTCTGATCCCTCTGTTAATTCAGATGAGTTGACCGTCACGTCCTTCGGATCAGGCTGGCTACATCGAGAAAGAAAAGAAGTTATTCACCTTTGCGAAACGTATATGTGTAATACAATGCTGTGTGTGAAGTAGAAAGCCTTTGCTATTCAGTCTAGGAAGGCATCTATGTCTTGGAATGCACGGCCTATTCGTCAGGGCAGCACACTTTGCGGTGCTGTTTCTAGGATGACTTTTTCATAAAATCCCTGTACATCCTTCCCTGTAGGTCTGTTTCACCAAGGTTAAAATGACCTGTTCCCCAGCGTGGCCATGGTGGCCTAGTTTGTTGGCCACAGCTTCCTTACCCCTTCTGTTCCCATGGATTTTTGTTATAACTTCTGTCATGTCTGTGTTACGTGTTATATTGCTGCTATGAGCTATCCGTGTGTATGTCTGTTGTTCTTCCTAAGCTTTTTTATCTTCAAGCTTTATCCACCACCTTGACTGCTGTTGTAACATATGCTGTTAGCATCTGTGGTATTCATTTCAAGGTGGCTCCTATCAATTGATTGTTAGCATATTCACCTACTGACCCAATTATCATGGGTTCAGACCCGACACAGATAGGAGCAACTTCATGATAGGGTACAAGCTGTTTAGGCTCACCACCCACATGGATAGTGAAACACATCAAGAGGCAATATTAATCTGTGGGTAGACAAATATGCTGTAACTCTGTCACACTTGCCTCACAACGGTCAGAATGTAATTCATATTAACTTAAATGGACGTCATAGCTTTCCTTTTTGTAATCACTAGATCACCAGAGCTATTAACAATTTTGTGTAAATATAATACACTTGTACTACGGCATACCATGTAGATCCCAAGGTTGTATCAAGTTCTTCTCTAGCTGGGGTGGAGCAGTGGACGGGCGAAAGAGGCATGTAAAGCATATCTGTCGGCATCAGTTCCTCAAATGCTGGTGCACCTATATGCTGCATGGAAGCCTGTCCTGCAGAGACCTCCACGCTTTCAATGTTGCTGTCTTCTGGACACCAAGTTGCTAGTTCAGATGATGTCAACAGAAGGGAGCTGGAAGGGGGAAGGCTCATGCCTGTCTGGCTTTCCCTACTTTGCATGTGGAACCCAGTTTGAGTGCCTGCAAACCAAATTGGTAGTAGGCTACGTGTGTAAAAGGTCTGTTCCCTGTAAATGATATTACAATATTACCAAGCGTGGATGTCGGAATAGCTGTTTGTGTTTGCTTGTCCTGAACCCTTTCCGCTACAGATTCTGGCTTGTGCGGTACTAATGTGTAATGGAACCCATATTGGCTGACTATCTGGTAGGGCACAAATGGTTCAAGGGGCAGTCCATCCAGCACTAGCACTGAAGAAATAGAGCAATACCAACATGACACATACAAAAAATGCAGAAAGGCAATTATGCAATACAGCTATGAAAAAACAATATGGGATATAATGTGATTACTGCTCTCCTGTGTTTACAAGGAGGAGCTATGAATCTCAAGAGTAATTGCCTATGGCATTCATTTTAACCACCATGGATTTTATCGAGAGTGAGCATAAATGAATTGGGCATGTACCATTTTCCGGACCCGCTGATGACATGGATTGTTGTAGGCTGAAACATTCACCCGCATCGCTTGCTGATTCCATCCTTTCCACGTCTACAATACAAACACATTATCACACCTATCACTGTAACAGGCTGGTACAGGACAAGTACGACAAAAACATCTTAAACTGGAACAGATAGGCGGGAGCATGAGTGTGCAGCAATGCCTAATAAGAGCTTTCTACGGAACGTACCACTTGCACTGGCTTCAGTGAAGCTGGTGGACTGGACCTGTAAACGAAACTATTTACTTGTGGTTCCAATTCATAAGTCAACATCTCATAAGATATGTAATAGATTGGTTTTCACAAATCTGCCTAGAAAAACCATTCCTTGTACAGATACCTCTTATGAAAATGGACTCGTATTGTTCCATACCCCACATTACCAGAAGCAATGGGGTAGAGTATCGCCCATGGCGACAAACTCCCCATTCACAATCTCAAACTAAAGTTGTCACTTGTTTTTCGAACATGCAACCTGTATTTCCAGCATGCATTAATGCAGTAGAGAAAATGAAACCTCACGCGCAAATTTGCTCGCTGAATGGGAGCCCACAAATGGACAAAGTACCGTTCGTGTTCGTATATGACGCGCGGCTAAATGAAAACGTGCATACGCCCCTTCATTATATATGTTCTCATAATAATCCATCCCATCGGTAAGCGACATTTCCAGCAAGCACTACGAGAATGGCAATCTCAGCTCATGGGTTTCCCTTGCAAAACCCACATTGCTTAGTTTTAGGGATCGAACTTCGCCGGCTGTGCCAATGCCGAGAAAAGCGTGTAAACTGCGTTGCAGGCACGCTTTTCAGGGCTAGATCCTATCAATTATTATGTCCTTTTGCGGGGTCCCATTTGACATATACGAGAACTGTGACCCACCTCAGCAGACCGCGGCCGAGTTGGTTCCGGAAATATTGTGGGCACGGCGTCAGCCTTCAGCCGCTTTCGTTTCGGAACTCCAAGTCGGATTTCTAGAACATCCGTTTCCATGTACGCATCCTCCGCAAAGTGTGAAGAACAAACGCGGGACACATGTATTTCTCCTTGTACGTCAGGATGTCTGCTGGCGACTACTGCCTCCCATTTTCGCTTCGTGTCACTGTCCCTCGGCTTGTGGAATGTCACTTCTGGGTTAGAGCCCGAAGTGTTCGTACACCCAGGAACGTAACACCGTGTTTCACGCGACATGGTCGCGTCAGAACTCGCAATCACAAGCGGAAGTCGGCGTATTTATCGATGACTTTTCGCGAGGTAAATGGCGACGATGGCGACTCAAACCCGAAGCAGACGAGCTCGGAGACTGTCGTCTGCGCAGCCCTCCCATTCGTGCGGCTGCGTTACGACATCATGATGTTACTATCGCTGGGCTTCCTTAGCTTCAGAGGCGGCGGGAATCTTTAAAATTCGTTTACTAAATATGTACGGCGTTCTCGAAAGAGAAATTTGGCCAAGTAGATTGTGAAATGATACCGAACATTATGGTACGGGTCTCATACACACGTTCCCGGATGCGATAGTCCCTTTAATGTCGTCAAATTTAGGCTTTTTGCTTGACAGATTTAAGTCTGCCACCGAGAGTAGCGTCATTGCTCCTCGCGCCGGCGAGGCTCGCCTATCCAGCGGACGACGGTGGCTTTACTGACCACTTCAGATCGTGCGTCGGCAGCGCGCGCTTGCCCGACGGTGGGCGTTGCCACGTTAGGCCGACGCACCGATGCAATGGCCAGTAATCCGCCCCTGGATTACGAAGTGGTACCCGAGGGCAGCGCTCCCTCTCGACAACCCCCGAGGACTGAAATAGATCACGTCGTTCGGCTCAAGCCGCACTGCAGCAGGTAGCGCTGTAGACTGGTCGGAACGAGACAACATGACGAAAAAAACAAAAAACAAACAAAAACAACAAAAAATAAGAAACGGCATCGAGACGATGCCACGTCTACGGAGGGGGCAATGCCACGAATCATCATCGAGAAACTTCCAGGTCAGGCACGAAACGGATCTCATCCTGGCGCGTGCTGAAGAAAAAGCAAGAAGATTCCAGACACACCGGCTGCTCTGTGGCAAACGCACGTGCTGTTTCTAGACTTTTCGGCGCGACGCTGAAATACTTGTGCGCTCCAGGCTGGTGCATTCATTCTTTGGACTCAGTTGTGTTCAGAGAGCTATCACTCTTGTCCTTTTGCTACAAAGTAGCTTAATAAACCGTTTGCTGTTTATTCGACGACTCACCGGCCCATTTCGCTTCGTGACAATATGGAGCTCGAAGAAAATAATTGTTTTTTTTTCTCTCTGTTTCTGTTTCATTTCTTTTGTTTTTTTCGTTTCGTGACCGCATTTCTGGTGAAAGTTTAGCTTTTTTTATGAAAGATATACATAAAGCCATTTCAGCTTTTCTGTCTGTGGAGCGCTTTCAGTCCCGGTACGGTCGACCCCGACACCGTCTGGGTGATAGACCACTAAACCTCTGGACGGTATACAAGATACCTTGCGTGGTAGACTGAAGACTGGTGCGGTATCTGTCATCGCATTAACGAGGATACATCCGGGACGGTTTCCAATGTATTCGCTATGGGAGAAACCTTTGGATTATTGCTTAATAACTACTACACCGATTTTCATGAAACCGGTCTTGTTCGATAGATTTTGGAAAGCCTGTGTGAAAAATGGATGAGAAGCTGCGTACTTATGCAGCGCTTTTTTTTTTTCAAAGACGTTTATGAAAAAGTGGAAAAATCCTCATCCCATTTGTGAAGCGCACATCACTTCGCAGGTAATGATAAGCGGACGATATGTTTCTCCCATTTTATCCTCGGACACCTTCCTCCAATATTTTCGCACCAGTATTACGTCTATCCACGGCTGTGTACTCTCTCACTACACTCACTCACGCTCACACATTCTCGCACCGTGATGACGCGTTCTTAACGCTAGCAACATATGTCATAATTCTTCATGATACAGATAACCATACACAAGTCGTTTATTATTGTTCCAGCCTCAGAACATCAGTTCTCTCATGTTCAAAAAAAGCTACTCTCGTAATCAACACCCCTTCCCGCAGGACTAAAATAAACATGAAACGTTTCCCAAAAAAAATAATAATAAAGAAAAAATAAACAGTATGAGTTGTCCTGGTATGAATTGTCCAGGTATGAGTGGTCCTGGTGTGAGTTGCCTTGGTAGGAGTCGTCTTGATATGAGTTGTCCTGGTATAAGTTGTCTTGGTATGAGTTGGGTGTGGTATGAGTTGTCTCGGTATGAGTTGGGTGTGGTATGAGTTGACCTGGTATGAGTTGTCTCGGAATGAGCTGGACTAGAGCCGATACACGATACACTTCGCACATCGCCTGACGATTTGGTTTGTAGAAGAACAAAATGGAGATGTTACACCCGAGCCACACGGAACTGGCTACTCCAGGACGCCCCTGCTTTCAGACACACACACAGGGGAAGCTTTCGTTTTTCGTGTAGCATACTACTCCTTAATGCATCGCACACTATCCCTTGCGTACGCGAAGGCAATGGCGTACGATGTACTAAAACACACTATTGTTTTGTAAAAATCACCGGTTTATTGCTGTCTCTACACGACATCTCTTGAAGCTTCGTTTCTTTTTGCGATGTCACGATGACACAATGCGATCAGGAGCGTGACTATGAGTCTATCTCTCTTACCCCTATTGAAAAATACTTCAGAAAATCTCATAGAAACATAGCATTCCTTCAGAATTTCTTACAGAAGCGTCTTCGTCTCGCAGAATTTCCTACAAAGGATGCAGATTCGTATACATATCCTCACAGGCACACCAACGTGAAAATATCCTGTGGGATAATTCACGGTCTAGCCTTGTGATTTCTATGAGAAAACAGCGTGATTCAGAAACAGCGTTTATTCCAACTGCCAGCAAGTTAGTTAGTCTGCTTTGAAACGATGAAGCGCATGGACGCAGCTACGCATCTCAAGCAAATATCGCCTGGAATTCAGGATTTTCGTCGCTTTTGAGGTATATAGCACGTGTGTGTGTGGTATATAATCGTCCGTACTATGCATTCTCGTTCTTTATGCGTCTTTACCCCTGTTCGCACGTATTCTGTGGATCGGAAGGTAGAATGCAGTGAGATGGTTATAACAACTCTGCTTTGGGCAAACGGTATGTTACATATTTCTATGCCTATCTCTCACGCACACACATGTTGTTTCAACCGTGCTTTTTAAAATGCTGTTTCTTCTAGGTTAAACTCGGAAGAAGCGGCAGCCAGCGCGAATTAATGTTGAATTCCAATGGCAGATTCGGAGCGCCTCCGGAGCAAGTTTTCAACCGCAGATTCAGTTCAAATTCAGAAGGCAGATTCAACCGGAACTCTATGTGACGTGTCACTTGGCGCTTGTGTTTCCTATTTCCTGCCTCTGCTTTGCCAACATGGCCGCTTCGCAACGCGTCTTCGCCATGACCAGTCTTTCGCGTTGTACGTTGGCGATTTTGTTTCATGAACGGAGCGATAAGTCAGACATTACAATAGCAACGTTAGGAGATTAGAAGGACCTTGATGTTGCAAAACATGGCGTTATAATGGAACATGAGTACCTTCTTCTTCTTCCTCCGTCTCTGGCCGTCATCCACCAAGGGAGATTGGCCAGGGCTAAACTCCAAGTTGGGCGAAAGTGTTCCAGTCGCAGATTCGGATGACTTGTTCTAGGCCAGATCAAGCCGCTCCATTGCAGAGTCTGCCACTTGCTCCGACTCTGCCATTGGAATTCAACATAACGCATTCGATCCGAGTTCGTGGTCGTAACCCTTTCTGGTCTCGAGAAAGTTGGATGATGCTTTTACGCAAGAAGGCCTACGCGTTCCCAATGTGCGAAACATAAACTTGTCATAAACTTGTCAAGAAATTTCTTGGTCGTCGCATTGGGCATTTCAAGTACGTGCACAATGCGTTGGGTCATGCCTTTCTGAACTTATTGGCTGGGCCATAAATGTTCTGCAACATTCCTTACAGTGACGACATGCGACTTACTCTCAATACTTCTCAGCAAGTAAGTATGGGATCCTTGAATTATCATACGTGGCAGTGCAGCTTTCAAAGGATGTTTCTTGCAGGGTGGCCCATTACACTTTCTCACAGGCTTTCTTGCGGGTCTCGGGGCCTGTAAGAAATCCTGTGAGAAAGCCTCACAGGCCACCCTGTAAGAAGCCCTGTAAGAAAGCTGCATTGCCACTGCCTGTAAGAAATCCTCCCTGGAATCCTACAGGATCCATGTAAGAAACTCTGAGAGAAATTTTGTAAGATTTAGTCTCATAACCTCATAGGAATTCCTTCAGCAGTCTGAGAGGTTTCTTTTGTAAGATTTTCTGAAGTATTCTTCAATAGGGACATTCCTCGAACACCAATCTTATCGATCGGAAAGTGTCTCCTGATCAATAGGTTCCCAAACAGCACAATGTCTTATCAATGTATGTTAGTTTCAAGAGTCTCTTAAAGACCTTCCACCTATCCGCCCGCCCCTACTGCACTCGACTTTCAGTACATTGTGTTGCTTGGGTTCAGGAAACAATAAACCGCCACCGCAAGTCTGAAATTTTTTTCTTGGAAGCATGTCGTATAGGGCCTGCTTTCGGAACAGTGGATGATCCATCTGTATGGACACTTCAGATATGGTATAAAAACCTTGGTAGTTTCGCACTCTGCAGTCGGACTCGTCAACGGGGTAGGTCAGGTTCTCCGTATGAGAGTCACAAGCTTTTTGCCGTTTTGAGATAGGACAGGAACTGCGTCTGTTTAATGGTCGTTAATACAGGGGCCGTTGGAACAGGCAGTTCGCGTAACGAACGTCCAGCATCGTGTACATTCCGTTTTTCCTGAAAAATTCCTTACAAACGGAGACATTCCTTGGGCGAAATGTCGTATATATGCGATTGAAACTTTCAGTTCAGCTTCAAGTCGACTTTCCTAACGCGAAAGCTACGTAAATTTAACTACTGCACTGACCACCTTAGACGTCTAATTTCGGAGTGACCGACTTCCAGATAAATATCTGTCAAAAGAAGCTGGGTGATTTGTTCAATAATATGCTGCGCGTAATTTCGAATCACGATATTCGAACTATAAGTACTCGAGGGTTAAGCTGGGTTTCAAACGTCTAGGAAACTGATTTGATTCTACCAAACCGTGTTTGTTCCAGGTTACCGGTGATGTTGAAGTTTGCGGTGACTCTAAGCGCTTTGGCGGCCGTCGCCTGGTCACGTGCCGTCGTTCCCGATGGCCTCCATCCGACATCGGATGAGATGATCGATTTCATCAACAACCTCAACACGACTTGGAGGGTAAGTCAGCAAGGCCGGCATCGCACGAGACTTACAATCAGACTCATACACGTCGCTGACCAGCTAACGACGCAGTGAGGCAGGGCAGCCGTCAATGAGGACACGTGACACATCACGCTCGTCTCGTTTTGTCTTTTTGTTTCGAGTACTGATTCTTCGATCGAGGTTGATTCAGAACACGAAATAGCTTTTGTTCTTCTTTTTTTTTTACATCCGTAGTGAAGCTTTAAGGGCCCTGTTACTTCTGTCCGACGTTCGTTTTCAGATCGCTTATAACAATATGAACTCACTGTCGATGTTGAGAAAGAATGATGATGATCATGATTTGGATTTTTGGCATATCAACAATAGTTGAGAAAGAATACGTAGCATATGTTCTGTTGTGCCTACTCGTTTGTTTCACTTTGTATCGTATAGGCTGGTCGCAACTTCGACAAGTCCATCAGTCTGGAATATCTCCGAGGTCTTATGGGCGTCCACCCGATGTCGCTCATGCACAGTCTGCCGGCTATCGAGCACGACGTCGACCCGGATGCTCTTCCCGATAGCAGAGGAGGCACAGTAAGCGGGTTTCGCCGCCGCGAAAATAGTGTCGCCGCTGGCATTTCCCGCCAAATTCCGGCTATTTACTTTTCATTGGCTCCGGTCCCCCACGTGACCTTTCTCGATCATGATTGGCTGAGGCTTATTTAACCGGTGGATTCGTCCGCATTCGTTTCTCCGAGGCGCCGACCCGTCTGACCGTTGTGTAGCTGGCGTCTATGTAGGATGACGGTGATTCGTTTCGTGGATTTCGAAGATGTTCGAGCCATGGACGAACGCCTGAATGAAAGGTAAGCAGACAAACGTATGATGCACGTCAGTGATCAGACGTTTAATACTGTCGCCTAACTGTGTACATGGAGGTACGCCTTGTCCCGTATTACATCACTTTCTGCCGGTTAACAGTCATGATATCGTTGATGATTCTGCGTGGCGTTACTTGTTGCGTTTTGTTCCGCTATTTGAATATGTCTGACGCTTAATACACTGGTGTGCATGTAAAGGAAAACAGCGTGTATCGCGTACGCAGGGCTCTTCGAATTTTGTCATTAGTCGACATTAGGCGCGTAACGATTGCATGTCTTACATAGCGTATACAGAATATTAACGTTGCCTGTGCTCGGGTTTACCATATCATTAAGAGGTTCATTTTATTTTTATTTTATTTTTTTCATTCGGACACCGACAGGTGTTCATGGCCCTGTGATCCGCGAACATGTGGCCCCTGTCACCTGAAGATTCTACAATTGTGCTGGGATGAAGTGGATGGCTTCTGCGACTCATCACGTGCTATGATATGTGTATAGTAATATCTAATTTCTCCAAACCGAAAATAACAAAGACGGTTAAGAGCATCAGCTGTTTACTATATACATTAAAAACAAGAAAGAAAAACAAGAAAGAGTTCTCCAAACCGAATAGGTTCCCTTAAGGATTGTATAATATGATAGTCACGCTTTCTGTTGCTGGGCACTATTTATTCTTTATTTATTTTGTAATAATCGTGTAGATTTACTTGCATTCAAATGTTGCTTCTTGTTTATATGTTTACCGTGTCAATAAATTTGTACATGTGAATTCCTTCGTCTTCTGGATTTTCGTTTTCTGCTTCCCGATAATATTAGCAGACGGTCTGGCCGGCCTGGCGAGGCGCTCGGAACAGGGTGGGGGTGGGGGAGAGAATTCGAGTGAGAGGGTATGGAGAGGGCACGCAGCGCGCATGCGCAGTTCGATCAGCCAGCGCGCGCTTTTTGGCGCCGTTTTCCGGCTATTTTGTCGTGATTCGTTACGGATGATCACGTGGTCAAGAGGGGCGGTGGTTATCGTGGCGAAACTGTGGAAGCTACAGCTGCATCCACTGCCGATAGCTTCGACGCCCGCCAGAAATGGAGTCACTGTCATTCCATCGGAGTCATCAGGGACGAAGGTTCATGTGCATCTGGTTGGGTACGTCACACGCATTTTTTTTTTCTTTTCTTGATAAACAAAGAGAAACTACGGAATTGTTTCTTCTTTTTCACGAGTTGTTCTATATCATTTACCGTATATTCACTCGAGAGACATCCTCATGGAATATTCTAGTGGAAGAAAAAGCAAAAACGCTGCTTGGAGAGCCGAACTTCCGGCCCGTGCATTCACGCGGCGTTGAGCATTCACACGGTGCGGAATATCGGGAGTGGAGTAATGCACATTTAGCAGACGCCACCGTCAGCGTGTTTTCCTGTCGTCTGCTACGGAATATCCTGTGGCTATGTACCAGGGTATTCCCAACGGTTAGCAGTGCACATGAAGACACGACGTTGAGCACTCGCGCTCACGTGACAGTAGAAAGTTATGGCGCATCTTCTTCTTCTGGTGGAATGTCGCCCGTGTGAATCCATGGTTACGGAATGGTGTCTGATGAGAGATTTCTTTCTCGCTCAAAGGCGTTCGGTGCAGTGGAAGTCATGTCGGACCGTGTCTGCATTCACAGCCAAGGGAAGATCCAAGTGAACATTTCAGCAGAAGATCTGTTGGGCTGCTGCGCTCTGTGCGGCTATGGGTAGGTCGCCAGAGATTTGCTCGCCCTTTTTCTGACCTGTAGGTGGCGCACCTAAAATCCAACCTGGTGGCCGTATCCATGTTGTCGCTTGGTTTCCCTCTTCAGATTTCTGAACTGTGCAATGTTGAATCTCGATGCGTTGAAGGCGCACCAGTCTTAAGCTCTGCCCGTACCCCCAGCAACACCGTATGTCCTCTGCGTGTACGACTAATGTCCTAACGAATTTGTACAACCGATGGATATCCCTCAGATATATGTCAATCTGACGTACGAGTCCGTTAGGATTACTTCTGGGATGGGGATGTCAGAGACATGCAAGCAGACCACAGCTGTGCTGCAGCTCTCTTACGGGTAAGATCTTCCAAGTGTGTAGCGCGTGTACGAATGTAGTTTAGAATTTTCAGGGTACTGTTGCGACACCCGTCATGCTGCCCGTTGCTGAAGTCATGGGTACGTCTCTGGGTGCCAGGATTTAAAACCGTCAAGTCAGCAAAAAATAAAGCAGTGATCTGAGAAGTAATGAACTACACGCAGAAATTAAACAAAAAATCTATAAATTTGTCCTTGGAGAGCGGAACGACGGGAGCGAGGTTTGGTCTCCCGCCTGCTTCGACCGCTATTTTACCGTCAACCACACCCGTAACAATTCTAAGATACTTAAACGAGCGTCATTACTAGAAACCAAGGTATAGCAGGAAGGAACACCACAGTTAACGCTATCATGAACTCCTTCATCTATAAGTCATTAAAGGTGATGAAAGTAACTGCAAACTATCTTCAATTAAAAATACCAGTGCAGCAGGTGATGGCGAAAACAAGGGAAGATACACAGAGACGACGACGACGAGTCGCCTGCTGCAATGGGTTTTTAATGTACCTTTCCGTGTATTCACATGAGCGACATGTCAGTGGAATATTCTAGTGGAAGCAAAAGCAAAAAAACTTCTTACGGCGCAGAAGTTCCCCGTGTCTTGTGTTGAGCATTCACACGGCGGTAGAATTTTGAGAGTGGCGATACTGCCACCTAGCGGACGATACGTGAGCAGACGACAAGCGAGCAGACGACACTCCAAACGCTTCAAGCGCTGTGAATGACACAACCACTGTTGGCGAAATAATGAACAGTACGAAAAGGAAACTGCTATGTCTTGCGCTACTTATTGATGATCTAGATGAAAACGATAGCTCAAAGAAAAAGAAAACGTGGACAAGGGACTGGTTGTACCCCAAACACAGGGGGATACAACAACAACTTATCCCCGAGCTAGAGCTGACCGATCCAAATGCATATCGCTGCGTGTTACGTATGGACACCGCTTCGTTTGAAGAGCTGTTACGTATTGTACGGCCAGATCTCCAGAAGCAGGACACAGTCATGCGAAGCGCAATTTCACCGTACGACAAACTTAGTGTAACACTAAGATATCTCGCTACAGGTACTATATCTGCTTTGTCTATTCTGACTAGCGTACCATTCGCCAACGAAAGTGGCAAACAATAAGACAATGTTTTGTGTGGTCAATTCACATTATCAAAAAATGCGCTTACTGCGAATGTCACGGCAAACGAAAAGGGGTCCGCATCCAAGTACTAAAGCGGAACTCTTTAATTGGGAGGGGGTGATGCAGATTACACATCAGATGAGCCATCCATTCATGGCAGTGCTTGTTTTATAGCATACAGCACTGTTCCCTATACTCTCTTATTGTAACGACGGTATACAGCCCCATTAAAAAATAAAGAATATTTGGAAGTGCATGCAGCTACAGCTTCACGCAAAAGTACAAAACAAAGTTTATTTATTCAGCGTAGAAGGATGCCCACCAATATCACAACATATGACATTGCAACAGTACTTACAATGAACACGAGGTGCTCCATTTCTCCCGACAGGAGACAGCCAAAAGTCACTGAGCTTTCAGGCAAGAATGGGTCACAGCACTACTAACAACATGATATGGTGTACATGTACTGCAATCTGCAAACACCTCTCTGGTCTTATAGAACTGCCAAACACAGAAGCAGCATGGAAGCAGAAATATCAGGACTTCAGCATGAATTGGCAGTTTCCCAACTGTATAGGAGCAATGGACGGTAAACATGTAAAGATTGTTAAGCCAAAGAAGTCTGGTTCAGTGTTTTTCAATTATAAGAAGACACACAGCATTGTACTGTTTGCAGTCGTAGATGCCAGGTACAAGTTCATGTATGTCGATGCAAGTGCCCCAGGCTCTTCAAGTGATGGTGGTATCTGGTCTCGTACACCTCTACAAACTCTGTTGACAACTGGTAAGCTAGGGCTACCAAAATCAATACAGCTACCAAACAGCTTATTGCTAGTACCACCAGTGTTTCTTGGTGACAACGCTTTCCCTCTCAGTGAGAACATAATGAAGCCTTACCCTGGAAGTCATCTCTCCCTCGAAGAAGAGGCATTTAATAAGAGACTTTCACGGGCCAGAAATGTAGTAGAAAGTGCATTCGGCATACTTGCGAACCGCTTCCGTATCTATCACACTACAATTTACGCGGAACCAAGACACGTCAAACTACTTGTAGAGACAACATGCATACTCCACAACTATCTACGGCAGCATGCAGAGGAGAGCGGGGTCACGGAGCAGATTCCACTGTCTGGTCCCATGAGTGATCTTGAACCAATACGGGCCCGCCACTCACTGATGGCTGCACATGTAAGGGACACACTCAAGGACTATTTCAGTCGCCAAGGAAGACTGCCTGAGCAAAATTAGCCACAGTGGATCATCCACATACCCCCTACAGCCCCAAACTTTTTACCTGTGTGCCCCTACAGTAGTGGCCCATTCAGCTTCAGCCTTAGACACATGTCGGTAAAGGGTACATGAAGTCATAGATTGAGAAGTTACCTGTCAAAAAGAACTCGTTACAAGTTACTGTGTGCAAAATGTAACTAAGTTAATAACGAAGTTCTTCGGCGTGAAATCTAACTCGCAGTTACTGAGTTACTTAAAAAAAAGAACTTAGTTACGGTAACAAGTTACTTGTAACGAGTTACCTCAAACTCTGCATTAAGTTCTTGTAATGCAACTGTAATAATGTCCCCACCCCATCAAATTTTTAGCAGCAATCCCCGTGCTTGAGATACTTAATAAACCACAGATTACTGCATACAATGTCCAATGTAGCACATTCAATGTTTGTTGTGACATTTTTACTCAGTTGAATAATCAATGCACGCAAATAAATGACACCAAGAAATTGTGCACTGCTCTGCTTTATTGACGTGGCCCCAAGAGAGGGTTGCTAAGAACAATAACACAAGCAACACAAATGTTGAAAACAGACCAAAATCAAGGAGACATATTCACAACAAATATATTACACCGGCTCACATAACACAATAAAAGCGAAAATATAAGGACGCCCGTATAGGCGTCGAAATGTCCTTATATTTCTGCGTTTATTTTGTTATGTGAACCGGTGTAATATATTTGTTGTGAACGCAAATGTATTTTTGAATGATACCTGGGCATCAAGATTGGTGGTTCATGTCTTGTGTACTTTATTGCTCGGACAGGAATGTGTGCAACCTGCGTTGACTGTTTTATGCAGTAGCAAGAAAACACAAAGCATATGTTTATGCATGTATATTTAGCTGCCTATCTTACCATACCCTTGACACCGCTGGGCCTATTCTAGGCACTTACCTTGCAGGAACAAATATCGGTCATACGAAACATATCTCCCCCCCCCCCCACATGCGTACTTACAACCAATGTGTTTGGATATATATATATATATATATACAGAGAGAGAGAGGGTGAGCTAAAAGGATTATCAAACGGCCACGAAGTTTTACAGGAGTTCAAAAAAAGACGTGGAAACAGATTTTAGGGAGGTTACAAACACTAGTTTATTACATAGGGAGACGTTAAAAAGGGCAAGGGGTTCGACGTTTCGACAGTGGCACTGTCTTTGTCAGGACAACGCTACGCATCTTTTGTCCTGACGAAGACAGTGCCACTGTCGAAACTTCGACCCCTTGCCCTTTTTAACGTCTCCCTATGTAATAAACTAGTGTTTGTAACTTCCCTAAAATCTGTTTCCACGTCTTTTTTTGAACTTCTATATATATATATATAGATATATACATGCTAGCGCAGCAAAGCACCTGTGGCTATGAGCAGTGTACAGAAATGGACAGATTGGGAACAGCAGGAAGGATTGGGGGGGGGGGGGGCAAGGGGGTTGGTATGGGCGTCCTGAGCGACGTGACTCAATGTACTATGAAGATTTAGTGTATGTGAAAGATGGTAAAGGATGCAAAATATTCCACACAAAATGGGAATGCGTGGTGGTCACTGTGTCCACTAAGTCAAATTTAAGCTACTGGAGAGTTTGGACTAGATGTCTGTACAAAACAATGTTTGCTGAAGCACTCACACACTTAGGTACCGAAGAATGACGAAGAAAAATATGGCACATTGCATCGTGAGGACAGTAGGTGGCCCTGAAAAGAAGGAAAAAGGATGCAAGAACTGTCAGCAGTAAATAAGCTTAATCTGCAAATGACCTACACTTTATATCAAAGCACTCGATGTTGCCTAGATTCTATGACATATTTTTACTATCATGCAGAATAGAAATTGCAGTCTGTTCCTTCAAACACGAGTCTCATGGTTGAAAAAGTAGATAATGTAGCAAATGATTTGTCGTCATGTCGTCAAGTGGCATGTATGGCTGGCTCATAATAATTTTGGTAACTTTCCTTCATCATGCAATGTTTACACACCTTTTCTGCACTATGGCTGACCTGGAATGCATCACGTTAACATTTGTTTTGTCCTGTTAATTCATTAACGCAGCTTAGAACCTGTACCTTAAGTTATGTGCTTCACATAATGTTCATAATATTTAATGAATTTTGTGCAGCAAGTTCCATGACTAATGTCGATTACGCGTCGTATGTTACATGGATGTTGCTGGAAAGGGGGCCTTCTGCTATGTTTCTTTCACAATAAATAATAACAACAACAACATTTAGCTGTCTCAGGAAAAGCCCTTGCATGTGAAGACCATTACTACAGGAATACCTCAGGTGAGCAGCCACTTTATGATTCGTCACTGGACATCAACTGTTCGAACTGGCTGACAGACTCCAGCACCTTAAGCTGGAATGCGGAGTAGCAGGAAGAGGGAAGTCGCCTCATTTTGCACTCAACAAGCTTGCCGAAAGCTTCACACTCATCAGCAGGCTTTGAAAGTGCGTCCGCTATTTTGGAAAGGGCAGCTAGCCTGTCAGATGGAGTGTTATGTTGTGCCCTCTGTTGCGAATGCCTACGGCGGCCTGATATTGTGGGCACTGCTGCTGTGCTCGCTGTTGGTGTTTGCTGCACATCTGGTTCTATCTCTGTGTGATAGCTGTCCCTGCTGGGTGAGTGCTCTGGCGATGCATTTGCAATTGATAGAAGAATTTCGCTGGCATTTGTTGTACAGGACTCGACCTGGAATTTTCGGGAAAAAGCGTAGGTGCTTATCGTATTTACTTTCTTACGTCGCCCTCCATCGGAGATCAACATAAGAATCACGTGAAAATTAAGGTGGGCACAAATGCAGGTGAGCACAGACATATAAAACGAAAGTATAGGAAGAACGTACGATACGAAGCATTGTACTCTCAGGACTTACGCGATGTAGTCCCATCCCCAAGACTGAGTTGTCTTGCACTGCAGGACATCTTGTGTCGAGGAACGTAAGAGCAGAGAAGAATCTCCACTTCCCAATATACTTTGGAGGCTGGCCGCTTTCTATGACAAGTCTTCTCCGTTTTTCATCTTGGTATTGCTTCTTCTTGATGGTGAACACTTTCTTTAGGATATGTAAAAGAACGCAACCACGTATTGTCAACCATTTACGACTTCCTCGGTGTAATACTAGCGAGCAAAATTAAACGGTAAAACAGATAATTGACGCCCTCAGGACCACCAAAAATCGTATGACCAAGCAATATACTTATCTGCAGTGATGTTGCCGCCGTGGTTTGCCTGTAGCTGGGTAGCCAGGGTTCGCCAGATTTCATTTTTCAGTGCCACGTTCCTATAGTCTGGATGATCCAGCTTCCACAGACAGGGATAAGCTTCGATCACCGCGAGCAGATCAAAACAAACTGCGTCGTTGATCCCACCGTCTTGCGACGCCATCTTTTTCTGTCGTCTGCCACTACTTCCAAGGAGGAACATCCTGTAGCGGCGCAGCAGCATATTCCCCAAGGTTACCAGTACACGAGGAGACATGACGTTGGATGCTCGCGCTCGCGCAACAACAGAAAGCTGTGACGTGTTTCGCATCTTCTCGTGGAGTACGCGGACAAATGTCGCTCGTGTGAATACACGGTTTGTCACATACGCGTCGTATCGTAGCGGCTCTGCAGCAAACCACGCTCGGAGCGCGTCAACACAAATCGAGGTCGGTAGCACAAAGGTCCAAAACTGGTCCGGAGTGGGACCGACGATTTCGCGCCGTTCGTACGGTCTCCCCCACTGGTCTCCACTTCTCTCTTCCCCATACTGAGCCATCTAATGAGGACGGAGATAACCCTCTCCGGCGCCTCAGGGTCAAACGCATAATTTGTTGTAAAAAAGGTTAATTGATTTTAGTATCTACTTGGTATGTCTAACCCACCCGAGTTTTATCTTTGTTTAAGCTTCCGTCCCGGGTGCAAAGGCGGGTTCCCTGCTACCGCCTGGGAGTACTGGAAAACTATAGGTCTCGTGACTGGCGGTCTCTATGGCACTCAATTCCTCCCTGCGAACACTTTGGCAGGGGCAAGCGTCCACCTTGTACGGAAGGCGTCCAAGCTCCGAGTTGCCAAAAGAAATGCCGCGATGGGTACCAGAAGACCTACAAAGATGACAAACATTATGGTATGCTTCACAGCACAAACGAGGAATTGATGGGCTAAAAGAGAGAAAGCGACGCGAATCGCACTAGGCGCAGTTGTCTAGCCTCTGTCATTACCGTTGGTCATCGTAAGCACTTGACCGCGCACTGGCGAAGACATATGCCGTAATGGCGGATGCGTTCTGGTAATTCCACAGGGTGTCGTCAGTCCAATCCCCAGGCTAAATAATTCGCCAACCGGTGCACAAGTCGAAGAACTTTATTTCTTACAAGTATTTGTCCGGTACCGCCTACAATCTGCGCACAGTGTAAATGAGTTGGTGCCGCTCATTATTTAAATAAAAATTCAAAAGAGTTTCGTGAAAAAAACGTAACTTCTAAGGCAGGACTCCGTCGGCATTAAAACAGGTACTAACCCTTATGTGACCTTCAGTGGACGCCTCTGACACCTAAACCGAAACCAATTAGAACCTGCAACAAACCACCCGCTTCGGTGGCGATTTTTCTCTAAAAGGTGTCGTCCACTGAAGGTCCCAATAGGGGTAGTACCCATTTTAATGCCGACGGCGTCTTGCTTTAGAAGTTACGTTTTTTCACGAAACTCCTTTGAATTTTTATTTAAATAACGAGCGGCACCAACTCATTTACACGGAGTGCAGGTTGAAGACAGCATCGAACAGGTACTTGTAAAAAGAAATTTCTTCGATTGGTGCACCTGTCTGCAAATTATTTATCCCGGGGATTTAACTGAAACACCCGGTATACATCGATCCGTCCTAACAGCATACTGTGACTCTACCGTACTTCAATCGTTCATGATTGGTATATGGAGATAAGGGTTGACTGCAGTCGCCGCTGAATGGCGGGGCGAGATTTTCCGGTAGTCCAGATGCAGATGTCGTCAGCATAAAGAGAGAAATATCCTTTCCTCCCTATGCAGTCCTTAAGACCGGCCATAACTACGCTGAAGAGAAGCGGGCTAAGCACACTTCTCTGTGGCACCCCGTGGTCTGATGGAACAGGCGCAGTATCTCCCTCAGCTGTGCGGATAATCAGGGACCTACCGCGAAGGAAATCCGTGATCCAACGCATGGCCCTTAATGGCAAAGAAGCACAAGTAAGCATGTATAGGATGAAAATGCGACTGACGGTATCATACGCCTGCTTCACATCGAGGAATACAGCCACCATTATCCTTTTACGGACCATTGCTTCCTGTGCTGAGGACACTAAGTCCATGATGGAATTCAGCGCTGAGCGGTACGGACGGAAACCCGACATTTCTTGGGGAAAAAAGGATCTCTTTTCGAGACACCATTCAAGTCTGTGAAGTATCATTGTCTCAACAGCTTCCCGACACAACTGGTTAGGCTTACCGGCCTAAATGAGGACAATTGTGAAGGGATCTTGCCTGGTTTCAGCAAGGGAACAACGCGTGCGCGTTTCCAGGCTTCGGGCAATTTACCTTCCCTCAAGGATGCATTCAAAGCTGACAGAAGATACCCCCGTGACTGCTCATCCAGGTTATGGAGCGCCAGATATGATATGTCCTCCGGACCAGGAGAAGACCGGGCTCGAGAGAGATGAAGGGCGTTCATAAGTCACGCCACTAAGCCACGATGGTAAGGTAAATTCGGCGAATTGGGAAGGAACATGTCGGTCATTCGGCCAGCCGAACCAGCACATTTGGAGGTCAAGGGATTACGGCTGTCTCCCGGCCTTCAATGCATTCGGCGAGTTGGGATTCGGCAGATTGGGAGGACACGATGGTCAAAGCTACAGGGGCGAACAAGGTCGTACCCGAAAGCCACGGTCTTAAGGGGATTACGATGGTTCCTGAAAGGGAGGCCTTCTGTCCTACTTTTCCTTCCATTCCTTCCTTTTCCTTCTAAAAAGGTCCATTGGACCTTTTTCACAATGGCCTATGAGCATGCGTATGACCTTGAGGCGCCGGAGAGGATTATCTCCTTCTTCACCAGATGGCGTACTATGGGGACGACAGAAGTGGGGACCAGTGTGGGGAGACCGCACGAATGGCGCGACCTTGTCGGCCCCACTCTGGACCGGTTTTGTTCCTTTGTGCTACCCACGTGGATTTGTTTTGACACGCGCCGAGCATAGCCCGTTGGAGAGCCGCTAGGATACAACGCGCATGTGAAAAAGATCCACAGGAAGCAGCGAAACTTCACATTCGTGGGACACAGCTCGTCCCTTCCGATGTGTTTCGGTTTCAGCCTCTCTACCGAAGTCATGATGACGTTTATCGGGTAGAGGACTATGTATGAGAAACCTCCGGAACTGCTGCCACTCGCTTTCTGGCAACGCAGAGTTGGGGACACGGCGGGACATTTACTTTTTTTTTTAATCTGTGGTACCGCTTGGCAACGATACAGTGAGCTGCCACCGGAAACCGTTCATTTTCGGTGACATGGGACGCCCTGGCCACGTCCCGTCTAAGTCCATTCACACGTGTCACTCGTCGTCAGCCGGTTTCACCAATTGTGCTTACGTCACAGTCCTGGTAAGCAATCTTGTACAGTACACAATTCAGTTTTGTGAGCCGGGGTGCGGTCCTTGGGCTTAGTAGACACATGCGCCAGAGTGTATAGGTTTTAAAACTGACTTCATGTCCAGCGGGCTCAGGGCTCTGCTGACGAATAGAACGGCGCGGTGCACAAGTTTAGCTGCCAGGGCTGCGACGCGAGTTATACTGCTGAAGTCGGTGGACGAGTGACACGTGAATGAACGGGATGCGGCCCGTGCGACTCATGGCACATAAGCAAACAATGAACTGGTCGACGCTGTAAGTCGGAAGGACATGAGTTTGACAATGTGATAGCCTTGACTCGTGATCAACGATGGGGTGCCAGAAAGTTTGTGAAACGTGATTCATCAGCGTGCAACAAGAACAGTGGCCCACTGCAGGATACCTACAAAGGTTTCGTAGATAAGTAGGTTGATTTTCAGGGTTTGCCAATCGTTTACCGAGAATGACGCCTGTATAGGTTCTGAAACGCCTACGTTTCATTCATTTTAAGCTGTTCATTGTGTTTTCGAGCCAAAGCAAACGCATTTTTTTTACCGTAGGTCTTCTCCCACCCTGTCAAGCATTTTCTCACGACGCAAAGTATACAGAGCATATTTGCGAAATACCCTAGACTGTTTCCGTTCTGTACGCGATAATCTTGACGTCACTGGACTGCAACAGTCTCTCCAGACATAGTCCTAAGGCAAACCCACATCGTTAGTAACGCGGCGAAGTCCCTTGCAGCCTCCTTCGCTGACCGGTAGGACGATCCACACGGGGTGATCGCGCAGGTCACTTCAGCTACGCCGTCCCGCTCATTGGTGGTAGCCAAGGTCGTGCTGAAGACCGGGAGGTGGTGGGTTCGAATCCTCAAAAAATACTCCAGTTAGGCCTACTTACAGGTTTGGACGTTGCAGCGACAACGAGCAATCCGGCCTCGGTCACGCCCATAGGTCGGCATTTTCCTAAAAATTTATTCAACATGACATCATGGTCATTTTTATGCTAAGCCCATCACATCACATCACCGTCATAAACCATCACATCACGAGCCCATCACTCAACTTCAGAATTCATCACATCATAACCCATCATTCAACTTCAAATTCAGAACCCATCACATCACATCACATCATTCAAATTCAAATTCAGAATCCATCACATCATAACATATCATTCAACTTCAGAACCCATCATCGACTTCCAACTTCAGAAACCATCACCGACTTCAGAGCCCATCACCAGAATTCAACTTCAGATCCCATCGCGGTTTTGAAGTTGAATTCCTCTGATGGGTTCTGAAGTCGGTGATGGATTTTGAAGTTGAAGTTTGTGATGGGGTTTTGAAGCTGAATTCCTATGATGGATTCTGAAGTCGGTGATGGATTTTAAAGTTGAAGTTTGTGATGGGGTTTTGAAGTTGAATTCTTATGATGGGTTCTGAAGTCGGTGATGGGGTTTTGAAGGTGAACTCCAACAAATGCCTACGTTGGGTGTTCCCGGCTGCAGGATTACGACGCTAGCGTCCTGCTCGCCTGTGTTTGCGTGGGTTTCCAGGTAGTGGCAGCAAAAGCGTAAGCGAGGGTGGTGGTGGTGGTGGTGGTGGTGGGGGGGGGGTATTCTGTTTAGAGGGTGCGGTCATTCTGCACTCGGTTGGACTTGGAAGCAGGGCGTACCAATGAAGGAGGAAAGGGAAGGATACCACGTTTGACCTCCGCTGTCGCATGTAAACGGCGGAAGGTGTGTTGCTTGCGTGGTAGGGTTGTTGCACAATGTTGCGCCCGTTGTTGACAGGTAAGTGAGCGCGTAGCACATTGCGCGTTCATGTGGCTTCAGGAGACCGCTGATGGGGTTTTGAAGTTGAATAGCAACGAAGGCCTACGTTGGTGTGCCCGGCTGCCCGCTGCTGGAGGATTACGACGTTGGCGTCGTCCTCGCCCCTGTTAGCGTGAATTTCCTGGTAGTGGCGGCGAAAGCGTAAGCGGAGGAGGGGTATGCTGTTTGGAAGGTGCGGTCGCCTTGCTCTCGGTTGGGCTTGGAAGCAGGGTGCACCAAGAAAGGAGGAAAGGGAGGGATGCAACGTTTGACCTCCGCTGTCGATTGTGAACGGCGGTAGGAGGTATGTTGCTTACGCGGTAGCGTTGGTGCACAATGTTGCGCCCGTTGTTGACTGCTAAGTGCTCGCATAGCACATTGCAGGTTCATGTGGCTTCGTACGACATCCTTGTCTGCCGGCACATTGCACGTTCATGTGCCTTCGTACGACTGACTTTTCCGCCGTGCCATTTTTCACTCGTGACGCAGGGGTATTCGCTTCGACATCGCAATACATCATGACCTGTCACTCAGTATTACATGGGTTCTTGTGACATGGTGCATACTGAAACTGGAAATAGCCGTCATGAAGAATTCAGCGACCTGTGATCACCTTCGCTGGACATATGTTTTTACTCTCATTCTTTCATGCAATATACCACTGGTTTATCCGGAATCCTAAACAGGGGGCGTGGTCATTATTACAGCTACGTGATAACAGCTTTACAGGTATAATTACCGACATGTCATTACAGCTGAAATAGCAAGCCCCCTTTTTTGCGGGAGGTGTCGCCAAACTTTTTTCTTTGGGGTGGGTGGTGTCACAGGGATGTAGGAGGGTCTGGATAAATCACTGACACCAATAACTGAGAATCCGCCCTCGGAAAAGTGTAACCCATTGTATTCTTTTTCCTCGGAGGAGGGTATATATACGGACGAACACTAAGTGAACTCTTAACGACCGAGACATTTGAACCAATGTAAACAATTCCCACTCTTGCCTGTTTTTATTTGATGTTTGAGACAACCTCTCTTCGTAATCACTTGACTGTAGTGTTAGTCACTTTTTGATGTAACTTCGCCAAAGTATTATGAGCAAAGTTAGAAATTTCTGTTCCGCTTCACGTCCAAACAGGCAGAACGCACGACGCGAGCTAATTTCTTTTCCTTTCTTTTTTTTTTTTTTTTTTTTTGCTGCTGAAAAAATCCGACGGCAGTGACCCCGCCCCTTGCACGTGCGCGGCGCTAGCACCCTGTATGCCCCGCCTTGTTGCAGCGCGATGTACTGGATGTACGCTACCACAATTCCGACGTGCTTCTGAGTTACGTCGCAGCAGAGCGTTTGGAGTTCGTGGAGTGCATTTTTTAACACGGAGGGTGATAAGGCCACACTTGGCAAGGTTCTATGAAATGTGCGCGGAAAATGGGTACTCGGAAAACTTGGAATTCCAATTCTCACTTTGTGCCCAATTGACAAGGTATATTCGGACCTCCGCTCCCAACTTCATTTCGGCACAGTAGCAAGAACTTTCATTTCTCACTTGATTTCATTTTCAGAACTTGAAGGTTGTAACTTGGTTACATATTTAGGTAAATGACGTAACTCGTAACTAGCAACTTTTGCCCCCCCCCAACTACGCGAAAGAGTAACGCGTTCCAAACATCCCTCTCTGCGTCCGCCGATACACAACAACGGGGGAGGGAGGGAGTCCGCAGGGCATCTGCCGTGTCAGGCCCATACGCCCACACCAGACACGAAACGCGAAGCGTTTATGTTCGCTGCACTCCAATACACATTTGCCATTCACTCCGCACGCGTTCGCACAAGTAACAGTCACGACACGTGACCGTCAGGCATCGACTAAACATTATTGGCTTCAGAACCTATTATGAGGACTCCGAAACCTATCCGTCATCTTCAAAATCCATCGCGCAGACTTCAACTTCAAAACCCATCACGCTGACTTCCAAACCCACACACGCTGACTTCAACTTCAAATCCCACCACACTGACTTCAACTTCAAAACCCATCACGCGGATTTCAACTTCAAAACCCATCACGCGGATTTCAACTTCAAAACCCATCACGCGGATTTCAACTTCAAAACCCATCACGCGGATTTCATCTTCAAAACCCATCACGCGGATTTCAACTTCAAAACCCATCACGCGGATTTCAACTTCAAATCCCATCACGCGGATTTCAACTTCAAAACCCATCACGCGGATTTCAACTTCAAAACCCATCACGCGGATTTCAACTTCAAAACCCATAACGCGGACTTTAACTTCAAAACCCATCACCCGGATTTCAACTTCAAAACCCATCACGCGGAATTCAACTTCAAAACCCATCACGCGGATTTGAACTTCAAAACCCATCACGCGGGTTTGAACTTCAAAACGCATCACGCGGAATTCAACTCCAAAACCCATCACGCGGATTTGAACTTCAAAACCCATCACGCGGATTTGAACTTCAAAACCCATCACGCGGAATTCAACTTCAAAACCCATCACGCTGACTTCCAAACCCACACACGCTGACTTCAACTTCAAAACCCATCACGCGGATTTCAACTTCAAAACCCATCACGCGGAATTCAACTTCAAAACCCATAACGCGGACTTTAACTTCAAAACTGTCACGGAAACCAGGTGTGCCGTATAATGGCCTCACATCTCACTGGGTCTGCTTCGCGATCGCACCAAGTGGGCTCTCACCTCCGTCGCTAGATCGGGAGGGCTAGGCTTACTTCCACTGGCAAAAGCTAAATGCAGCCACAGGGTCCGATGTATCACCGTTCCGACAAACACAGAAGAAGTGGGCGGACTGTCCCCGGGTCAAAAGACACGCGCTCGGTAGAGACCACGGTGTGACACTCTCTTGTCTCGCCATGCGAAGGCGGCGTCCAGAAAATGTTCGCTTTCCAGGCCCCCTCGCTTGATCGCCATCTGACGGTGCGCAAGCTGCCGCACATGCGCACAGCTGCATAGCTGCACAGTGCGCATAGCTGCCGAGGCCAAGAGCACAAGACATTTGCTTGCAACGCCGGGAAAGGCATAGGTAACCTTTGGCGGTCCTGTCAGTCCTACTGCGCGCCGAGAGATGGCGATCAGGTGAGGGGTCCTGCTTTGCCGTGTATGCCAAAGGGAGTCTGGCCATTAGGAGGAGCCTAAAATGGAGGCTCGACCTGTCAATCAAACTTAGGCGCATTTCATTGGTTACCGTTTTCCATGGGAGCTGCCATGACACCAAATTTTCTCCAAGATGGAGGATGGTACTTGGAACGGCGAAGCGGAGATTTCGTGACAAAAAATTTTCACGGACTACTGTAATTTCATACTGTGAGTATATATCCTCATGTACGCATCTGCAAAATCAGCTTCAACTTTCGCTCCGCCATCATTATTTACGTGAAAATGGGATGTTTCGTCCCTAACGTTAGGCCTAGTTAAGATCGTGATACCAGGAAAATAGAAAGAAGGACGACCTTTATACGTAGGATTTTGCATTATATAATTGCATTTTATTTATACATACATCTTTGCTCCTTTTTAATTCAGTGTACTTGCATTACGTGATATAAAACTTCATACCCGCTGTCGTCTGCTACGAAGAAGCGGTTGTACCGCAATCCTGGCCAATCACTGGAGGAGGAGGAGGAGTGTCGTTGGGAGGAACCCGAGAGGTCTGCCTGCCTGATTAGGCGGCATGTTTCTCGGGAAGGGAAAGGTGGTGGAGAGGAGGAGAGGAAAGGGTGAAGTGGAAGACCGAGCGGAATCCGCTCGGGGGGAGGATAGCTGCGTCCATGGGCCGACTTCAGGGGAAGTGTGCCGGCATACGCCTATTACACATCTGAGGGAAACCCAGGAAAAACCCCAGACGGCACAGCCTCCCACAGGACTTCCCAGTCTCCAAGCGCACGCGTTACCGCTGCGCCACCGGAGCTGGTGGGGCCAATCACTGCCAGCAACCATTTCTGCATTTCTGAGCCTTCCCCACATGTCTCTCTCTCCATGCAGATGGCGTTGATAAAAGTGTGCGCAAAATCCGTCGTTTTGGTCTGTCACCAGTGATATCCGTTTTAATCCAAATCCATCAATTTTCTCCAAAATGGTAGCGCCCAGTAAATAAGGGTGAGGTATAAGTACTGGATGGATGTAACAATAGACAACTGTATTTCGACCTGTGATTGGCTAGATACTTCAAAAAGTGGGTGGAGCCTCAGGTATAGGCAGGTCCCATTAATGGCCAGACTCCCTTTGGCATACACGGCACTGGGGGCGTGGAAAGCGAACATTATCTGCACGCTCCGCTGGCGTGGGTGTCATCACCTCGTGGTAGCGACACAACAGTAACTACGAGGAGAGTCGAGGTGTCGGTAATAACAAGTTTACTCTGCACATAGGTTCCTAGTATCGATAAGCAATCAGTAACAACAGGGTGACTAATGAAACGATTCTAATAACAGTTACGGTTGACAGCAAAAATTAAATGTCCACAGTTGCGAGTGGCGGACGACAAATCAGTCTTATCTGTTAGGTGATGTGCAGTGGTGGTCTTCGGAGGTTCCTTCGGGTGAGTGGTGATGCTTGTGGACGAAGTCTTGATCGTTAAACACAGATGGGCACCTCACTTCACTTCTCTAACACACACAAGGTGGATAGTACTGACTAATAAGTTAAATCTTAGAAATAAAATCGACGGAACTTTGAGTCGGGTTGATGCTGGGGCGTCCGACTTCTGGCTACATCTTTTACCGACTGCCTCGCGTAGATCCTTCGACTTGGTTTTTGTAGGGCTCTTCCCGAGGTAATCATTTTCTCATTTATTTTGCCCTTTTTCTGGGTTTGCTTTGTTAGCAACCTTTTAGATTTCAGTGATCCTCCGTTACTAATGGCTTCTAGAGGGTATTTGCAATCAGACGGGCCATCCCATACAGCATCTGGTTGTACTTCCGTGCTTTCGTCACGGTAGAGACAGTTCCACTTTAGTTAATTGCAGTCAGGAATAACACTCTTCTCAAACACATATACATTGAACAGGTCCCTTATGAAAAAATCTATGGACGTGCTATTGAATTTATATAGCAAAAAGTCCAAACAGACAATAGACTTTATTTGGATAGAGGTTTTTCTTTTCTTTTTCCTCTCTTTAGCTATTTGGTGCAGACAGTCTATAGACTTTTTTTTCTGTTGACCGGCTATAGACACGTTGTCTTCGGAAATGCTATAGACTATTACCATTTGACCCTATGCCATTAATTTTCTCTTTCAAGTCATCTGTCATTTATACTTTGGCTAGTATTCTATATCACATACTTGTTATGGTGGGCTATCGGGAAGCGTTGTTTCACACAGACACACATTTGTAGTGCCTTGTGAACATCTATTAGCAGTCATCGGCTTTTCTTTTGATTATTCCCTCTGCACCCACTTTCTGTAGACATCTGTTCAAAAGCAAATCTATCAAATATTTGCCTTTTCTCTCCTCATAGGAAAGCCTTAATATAGGGTACACATTTTCTATTGCCGGAGCTTTGGCAAATTATTGACAGATGTGAAAAAGTGGCAACCGCGTACCTCTTCGAATTCTGTTAAGTTCCTGTTGTGTGAAACTGTATTGATGTCTTTTTTTTTTACCCGTTGAGAAGCAATACATAGCCGTCATTGGCACACGTACCACGAGAAAACAGATACGATATATTCCTTCTCTTGCGAGCTTCCGCAAACTTGAGTGTCCTGCTTGCCTCTGAGTCAAAATGAAGGGTGAGGAGCCTCAGCATAATTCGATTACACACACATCCAACTCTCAAGTGAGGAATTACTTGGGGTATTAACTGACGACCAAGATAACACATGTGTTTGTAACTGCTTTCTGTTTGAGACATTGAGTATGTCCATTGAAAGGCAAATTTTTGCAGTGGGTAATTTGTCATGCAAGTTCACATTGATGCAAATAGCCGTCTCACTGCACAGGTTTGCCTTTGGGTGGACGTACTGGATGTCTCAAACCGAAAGCAGTTACAAACACAGGCGTTACCTTTGTCGTGAGTTAATGCTCAAAGCAATTCCTCACTTGAGTGTTGGATATGTGTGTAATCGAATTAAGCTGGGGCACCTCACCCTTCATTGTGGCACAGACGCAAGTAGGACACTCGACTTTTTGGAAGCTCGCAAGACAAGTAATATATGGTATCTGTTTTCTCGAAGGAAACTGCATGCTCAGAGGTGGACGTCCTGAAAGCTCTGGCAAATTAAGGTATACGTAGACCCACTTCACTGCGTGACGTCATAGCGATATGTTGACGCTGCTGTCCTGTTTGATGGCCAAAAATCGCGCGTTCATCGAGCCAGTGGGTGTTTTGGCGCAAAGTGGTGTCGCTATTGAATGTGCCACGCTGTACAGAAAGACCAAATACGCCCACACCCTGCGGTTAGACTTCCACCTTCCATATTAGACGAGTTTTCTTATTATTTTTTTTCCGTTGGAACACTTTTTTGTCATTATTTAGACCACCTATAGACCGTTTTCTTTTGAAAATAAAGAGAAGATAAGACCAAAGGCAGTCAATAGATTTCCTTTGGTGTAACCTCTTTAGACATTCAGGAAAAAGAAAGGCCAACTTCCGTCTACAGCCAGTGTTTGGACAATTGGTGCAATTGTCTATAGGAAATCAAAGTCAAAACAAAAGCCAAAGAAGCCAAATAATGTCCAAAGGATGTCAATAGACAGGCTAATTTCATTTTCATATGGGGTGGTTGCACTTTGCTAGCACTCATGGGTTTTAAAATCGTGGCCCGTGTCTAATCAGGTATATGAGTGGAAAAAGTCAACAGTCATCCCCCCTTTGACGAGTTTACGCTGAAGGATTAACATTTGGGGGTGGAAGACTGAAGATAAAGAGGATGAACAAAAGATGCTATAATCTCTCACTGAGACACAATGGCGCGCGGGAGATTGTCGAAGGTCGTTGGGGCAGGTGGACTGGGAAAGCAAAATGTCTGATTCTGTTACACTGCCCCCGCAATTCAACTACCAACGCAACTACCCCGCATTTCTACGCTCGTTCAGTTTATGGTCCCTGCTTCGGTGGAGGGAGGTACAATGATTGTGTCAGAGTGGAGAAGTAACATAAAGCTTGTTTGCATCTGGTGAATACCGCATCGCTGGACTGCGTCTCAAATTCAATTGCCACTTGCCGAGCTGCATTATTTAAAACTTCTGTCACGTCCACCTTGTCGACGGCATTGAAGCTGTTTTCGAAGGCGTTACAAATGGCTTCCACGTAGATTGACCCCTTTTCTGTTGACCGCCAAGCCATGTATCCTGAAACAAGCGCAAGAAATATGCCGGTGTCATACGTCACACTCTAAGGAAAAAAAGAAAAAGAGTATGAAAATGTATCTATAGTTACCATCTAAGTAAACATAGCGCCTGATCGGGGGTGTAAAATGGAGGTAAAAACGATGATCTTATATATAAATTGACACAAAAAGGTGTACGCCCCCCTCGCTCACCAAATTAAAAGCGACAACCCTGTCATTCGTGGCAATGGCTGGTGGACAACGTGCTATGCGGTGATGTCTGTTTTGAGAGAGGTACAGCAGGCATGGAACTTTGTAACCTACATAAGCGACAACTATTACCTCCTAAAACTGTAACTGTAAGCTTACTTAGTAGCTGTGGCGTAGGACGATGCGCAAACAGTTGAGATGTACGTATAAGAGAGAGAAAAAAAAAGTTCAGCACACACATAAAAAAAAAGGAAGGAGAAATAAAAAGAAAAACCGCTAACTTAACCCATCGTTACCGTTGTTTCATGGCAGTGATCATGCTACAAAGGAACAAGGCAAAAAGTCCGACGCCTCCCTCAAGTCATTGTTAAGATCTTGCTTACCCACTAAAGTGTCCTCACATGGCGAGCAGTATATGTGAATGTGAGGTTCGACGAAGTCAAAGTGGCTACCCCAGTACACTAGCAGTATAAATGTGCATGTCCTCGTACGCTCGCCCTTGTTTCTCTGAAAGAATCATCCCCCGTATGCAAGATGACCATGAATGAAGGGTTAAAACTGACCTGAATAACGCAATATCATGGCTTTGTACACAAGAGAAATGCCCGGAAATGGCTTATTTACCCGGTATCGAAAGTGATAGCACCCGTAACTTACAAAGTATTTCTCTTGTACGCACATCTCAACTGTTTGGGCATCATCGTACATCACAGCTATACATACTAAGTACCCAGTTAGTAAATGCTACTACCGTCACTTTTACTACCTTCGTTTACTAAGATCTTAGTAGCTGATGTGACAAGTAAGTGCTGTGTTTTTAGTTAGTAAGCTCACCGTACCTAAAAGCGAAATGCATGGAGCATTTTGCCGACGAGCTCACGAGTCAAAAACAGTTTTCCAACGCGTGCAGCGAGTGTACACAGGACTTTGTAACAGATATCTCGCGCATTGGACGGATTTTTCGAAGAGTGGACAGAGCGAATGCCAACGGTGCCATGTGAGTAGCCCGCACAAAATCTACACCCGAATGCTATTCTGCATTTCAACGCTACCAGGAACGAATTAACGCAGAAACATAGAATACAATGTATTGGCACATTCTAACAAACGCCTGTGGTCGACGAACATGTCAGCACTGCTGCGCGTCGCTCACTCTGAACGCGCCCCGTGCGTTTCCGGTAGTCGTCTCGTGGACGTTTTTGAGCTGCGCGTGCAATGCCACGGCGTGCGCGCGACGTTTGTATTCTATTTTCATGACCCCGTTCCCTGTAATGCTCTAAATACTATACGAGAGCATAGAAAGAAAGCGCACATTGGATCTCGAGGGCGCATCCCTCACTTACCACGCCTCAGTCCTCATAACTCCATGACATCAACGCATGACTATACTCTACCATAGCACGAGTATGTCAGCCTATGATTTTTAGTTACGTATTTTGTACTTTTTTATTTTTTTTCACTGTTGCCATGGCAGTATTATTTGCTATTGAGAGCGTCCGCTTATGAATGCGACATTGTATGAAAGTTACGCCCATCTTGGTGGACTTTGAGTGACTGACTGAAGACTGAAAACATGTTCCCCCCCCCATATATATATATATATATATATATATATATATATATATATATAGGTATTCAATAAAGATCAGAAGTGGAGACGGTGCTTCTACAGGACAAGGAATAAAAGGGGTACTTTATTAAAAACTATGCGGGGGTATTACTAGAGGGGGTATTAAAACTAAGAGGTGGAATACCCCTTCTTAGTTTTTAAAAAAGAGTGACTCCAGGTTTGCCGATTCCGAACGATGCGATGAGCTGACGAGCCGCAAACACGGCGAAACACGTGTCCTCTGGTGCTGTCGCATCGTTCCATGAGTATCTGTTTCACTGCGTGCAGCCATAGAAGCCATCTCAATATGTAATTTTGAATAACAAACACGTCTGGTGTCATCTACTTGTTTATTTAATGGCTTTTTTCCCTGCATTATATATATATATATATATATATATATATATAAGTTCAAAAAAAGACGCGGAAACAGATTTTAGGGAAGTTACAGACACTAGTTTATTACATAGGGAGACGTTAAAAAGCAAAATGGGCAAGGAGTCGACGTTTCGACAGTGGCACTGTCTTCGTCAGGACAAAAGATGCGTAGCTGGTTACACATTACTTAAATAGGTTTGGTACATGACGTCATAATCGGTACGGGCACGCCACACCCACAGGCGTTTGTCAATGAGTCAGATTCGGGAATATTCCAGAAGGTCAAGTCCGGGTGGTGATGTCATTCGCCGTAGGTCACTGTCCGCTTTGGGGAAAATTCCGTGCAGGATGAGCGCTGCTTCAAACCAGGGATGGGCAGTATTTAAATACATTGTAATTAAAATACTATTTAAAATATAAATACATGTATTTATATTTTGTATTTAAATACAGACTCAAAAAATGTATTTATAATTATATTTAAATACCAATTTTCGTGTATTTATTCTTGTAAATACTTTATAAATACCCCTAAATACGGTATATACTGACGTTGCCTTGCGTTTGATCTTTCGGGAAGAAGGGTGAGTTTGGGGCGCAGTTATGCCATGTTTGCGCTAGCATGCGCATGTGATAAACCATTTCAGATGGCAAGTTTCTTTCTTGTTGCGGACAACAGTCGCGACTACCCTATCACCTTGTTGTACAAGGCATCTTCGTCAAATTTAGTACAAGCCTTGTTTATCGGCACCTGTGGAGATGTTGTTCTCTGCGAATCCGACTGTACGGCCGAACAGAAGATGCAGTCTTCGAGAAACTTCTAATATTAAAATCGCCATGATAATCAAACAAATAAATGCTATTGTTCGTTGTTGATTTGTTGTTATGATCATCGTTATTTCTGTAATTCCGGATGATATTTTCCTCACAGTATTTAGGGTAGTAGTTACGGTATTTAAATACTGTATTTATATTTTGTATTTAAATACTCATGTTGAAAAGTATCTATGAAGGGTATTTAAATACCCCTTTCAACCAAGTATTTTGTATTTATATTTAAATACTTAAAAATGTATTTATGCCCATCCCTGCTTCAAACTTTGCTGGAAAAAAAAGAAGAAAAGAAAAACAGAAAGGAAACGAAAAGGAAGAAAGTGTAGCTCATCTAGGCGGCCAGATTTCTTACCGTTGAAAGTGCTCCCAGATCTTCGTTAATGGCTGATTGGAATTTGTAAATGAGATAAGATTCGCGTTGTTCCCTGCACCGATCTGAGCTAAAATTTGACTGGAGAATAAAAAGTGACACATTATTTAGTGAATGACCTGGTTGCTTGAAATGGCGAGAGACCGAGAGGTTTGGCTTTTTTGTAACGTCAGATCGGTGGTTGTTGAATCTGTTCCGAAATGATGTTTTAGTCTGACCAACGTATTGTGCTTGGCACATGCCGCACTGAACGGCATAAATGACGTTAGATGAATTACAGTCGTAGTCACCATTAATTTTGACGGAAAAATTGGAATTAGTACTTTTAAGTACTTGGGTGCTTTGGATTAATTTGCATATTTGACACCTGCGACCATCGCATGGGTGACAGCCGTTTCCTGGATGCGCTGCTTTGCTAACCTTAGAGCTAACTAGATTATCGTGCAGGTTGCGCGCGCGCCTGTAGGTTACCCGCGGTGGCTGAGGGAAAATTTGTCCCATGCGCTCCGATTGGAGAAGGATACTATGGTGACGGTTTAGTATATTGTTAACGATTGGAATATTGCTGCTAAATGTTAAGATGAGGTTTACGGAACCATTGTCTAACATGCGTTTGTGGTCTTGGAACAGGGCTTTGCGATCTGCTTTGCGGGCTTTGTTTAGAGCGTCGTCAACTAGGCTAGGTGGAAATTGACGACCGATGAATGTTTCCCTAAGTTGAGCTAGATTTCTGTCCAAGTCATCGTCACTGGAACAGATGCGCCTGTATCGAAGTGCTTGGCTGTAAGGGATGGCAAGTTTAGTATGACGCGGGTGACAACTGTTAAATGCTAGATACTGTTGAGAGTCCGTACGTTTGTGGAACAGGTTTGTGGACAAGACCCCGTTGGTTAACTTTACTTGGACATCGAGAAAGTTAACAGTTAGAGGGGAATAAGAATGGGTGAACTTGATGGCCGGATGTGCTTCGTTAAAGTCGCTGATAAATGTGATTAGGTCATCTTCTGAGTGTGGCCACACCATGAAGATGTCGTCGAGGAACCGCTTGTAAAGCGTGGGCTTCTTCAGGCGCTTAGACAGAAATTCCTCCTCCAGAGCTCCCATGGAAATATTTGCATAGTTAGGTGCCATTTTTGTACCCATAGCCGTGCCATTAACTTGCAAGTAGTGCTTACCGTCAAATTCGAAGTTGTTATTTTTCAGAATAAGATTGAGAAATGTGCATAGGACACAAGGATCGTATGCGGTATTAGAATATTTTGAAAATGTCCTTTCAGCTGCAGCAATGCCATCTTCGTGGGGAATGTTAGTATATAGCGAGGAAACGTCTAGCGTGACCAGCAAACTGGAAGAAGGAGGAAGACGGAACTTGTTTCTTTAATGGCTTCTTTTTTTGCTGCATTATAATTCACTGGCTTGCACTGTGGCACTGAGGAGTGCTCAGTCACCCTCCCAGCTGTAGATCGCTCGCTGAGCGACCCCTGGTCTACCAATTCCGAACGATGCGCAGCTACCCAGAGCTGACGAGCCGCAAACACGGCGAAACACGTGTCCTTTGGTGCTGTCGCAACGCGTCATGGGTATCTGTTTCTCTGCGTGCAGCCATAGAAGCTATCTTAATATGTATTTTTAAATTTCAAACACGTCTAGTGTCACCTACTTGTTTCTTTAACGGCTTCTTTTTTGCTGCATTATAATTCACTGGCTTGCACTGTGGCACTGAGGAGTGCTCAGCCACCCTCCCAGGTGTAGATCGCTCGCTGAGCGACCCCTGGTCTGCCAATTCCGAACGATGCGCAGCTACCCAGAGCTGACGAGCCGCGAACACGGCGAAACACGTGTCCTCTGGTGCTGTCGCATCGTATCATGAGTACCTATTTCTCTGCGAGCAGCCATAGAAGCCATCTTAGTGTGTATTTTTAAATTTCAAACACGTCTAGTGTCACCTACTTGTTTCTTTAACGGCTTCTTTTTTGCTGCATTATAATTCCCTGGCTTGCACTGTGGCACTGAGGAGTGCTCAGCCACCCTCCCAGGTGTAGATCGCTCGCTGAGCGACCCCTGGTCTGCCAATTCCGAACGATGCGCAGCTACCCAGAGCTGACGAGCCGCGAACACGGCGAAACACGTGTCCTCTGGTGCTGTCGCATCGTATCATGAGTACTTATTTCTCTGCGAGCAGCCATAGAAGCCATCTTAGTGTGTATTTTTAAATTTCAAACACGTCTAGTGTCACCTACTTGTTTCTTTAACGGCTTCTTTTTTGCTGCATTATAATTCACTGGCTTGCACTGTAGCACTGAGGAGTGCTCAGCCACCCTCCCAGGTGTAGATCGCTCGCTGAGCGACCCCTGGTCTGCCAATTCCGAACGATGCGCAGCTACCCAGAGCTGACGAGCCGCGAACACGGCGAAACACGTGTCCTCTGGTGCTGTCGCATCGTAACATGAGTACCTATTTCTCTGCGAGCAGCCATAGAAGCCATCTTAGTGTGTATTTTTAAATTTCAAACACGTCTAGTGTCACCTACTTGTTTCTTTAACGGCTTCTTTTTTGCTGCATTATAATTCACTGGCTTGCACTGTGGCACTGAGGAGTGCTCAGCCACCCTCCCAGGTGTAGATCGCTCGCTGAGCGACCCCTGGTCTGCCAATTCCGAACGATGCGCAGCTACCCAGAGCTGACGAGCCGCAAACACGGCGAAACACGTGTCCTCTGGTGCTGTCGCATCGTATCATGAGTACCTATTTCTCTGCGAGCAGCCATAGAAGCCATCTTAGTGTGTATTTTTAAATTTCAAACACGTCTAGTGTCACCTACTTGTTTCTTTAACTGCTTCTTTTTTGCTGCATTATAATTCACTGGCTTGCACTGTGGCACTGAGGAGTGCTCAGCCACCCTCCCAGGTGTAGATCGCTCGCTGAGCGACCCCTGGTCTGCCAATTCCGAACGATGCGCAGCTACCCAGAGCTGACGAGCCGCAAACACGGCGAAACACGTGTCCTCTGGTGCTGTCGCATCGTATCATGAGTACCTATTTCTCTGCGAGCAGCCACAGAAGCCATCTTAATGTGTATTTTTGAATTTCAGACACGTCTAGTGTCATCTACTTGTTTCTTTAGTGACTTTGTTTTGCTGCATTATATATATCTATATATATATCTTGCAAGATGTGCGCATCCCAAAGACGTAAAATTACTTGTGTAGTCTGTACGCGTGACACCGAAGCAACACTTGGGCAAAACAGGGTGCTGATAGAGCCGGCCGTGCTGTCCTCCCGCAGCTCTGTAACAACCGTTCCATTACAGGAAACAGTAACGGAAGCGAAACGGACACGAAATTGAAAGACCGGCAGCAGAAACGGATAACGGAAACGAAAATGGAAACGGTAACCAAAATACGTCCGTTATCCTTCCCTGCCCAGAACATCAGGAGCCTAAAACGTGCGATACGCGCCACAAACGAGCACCATCATGAGCCCGAAACAAAAACGGTGACTATTACACAGGGCTACGTCGATCTTCACGGGTCCAACTAGAGACGTCCTGGGACCAGTTGGGCGCTGTGTCCAGGATAGTGGTGTGAACAGTAGAGCTTTTGTATGTCTTCTGCTTCGGTATCCCATGGGAGCGAGACGACACTGTCTTGTGCGACCTTGGTTGAATGTGGATGTGAAGCAATATCAGAAATTGGGCTGGTTGGTACTTAAAAGCGATTAAGCTCCCCGTGCTGAGTAAACGAACGGGACCAGAAACGGAAAGAGACGAGGACACAAGCAGCTCGTTGCTTACGCGACATGGTTTGGGCTAGAGCCCTGCGTGGATGAGAGTTTTGGCATCCGCATCCGACTCGCGCCGCAGCGTACACAACAGTTTACATCCGCATCCGATCTGCTGAGCAAAACGCACCATAAGGGTGGATTCACACGAGGGACGCATCTCCGGGATAAGTCCGCCTAGGGTGGTGACGTCACGAGGACGAAAGAGTCCCCGCCGAGCATTCACACGGGACGATGGATGGGAGGGGACAAGTCTGTGTGCAACCGCGCTTTTATTGCTGTGCGTGAGTGTACAAAGTTGTGATTTCTTGCTCTGTGCTGAAATGGATAATCAACGGAAAAGACGTCTTTGCGCTTTGGCAGCAGCTTTAGCTGTAGCTGATGATGATGAGTTTTTACAGCGCAAAAAACGCGCATTTTGGACAAAAAGCTGGGTGGCAAGAAAAAGCCGCTGCAGCGCTAGTTCACTGTTGTACTGTCGGGGACACGGTTAGCTAAAATCGCCTGGCAGTACCTCGCGGTCCCGTATTACCTCTGTAGCGCTTGAAAGTCTTGTGCCAATATTCGATTTGGAGATGAACCATGTGCTCCACGTGTTTATACTACTCGAAAGAAATAGTCTTGCAACACCTGGAGTTTTGCGATGAGATAAACCACGGAGTGCTGATTTTCGACAACCGTGTCCCCTACAGTACAAGGAGCTTGTGGTAGAGGACCCCAACGAGTACCGACGGATGAGGAGCAATTTGAAGATATCCTATCTAGAGTAAAACATCGCCTCGAGAGACAGACGACGACTATGCGGAGGCCGATTCCATCAGCTGATCGCCTAACGATAACGCTGCGATACCTAGCGACGGGTAAGTACCTATCGATTTGTATATGCTTCAGTACTCTCCCACAATGACTTTTACTCCCATGAGCTTTATAACTTCTATGCTTAAAACTTTATTATAACCCAGCAGGGGAAAGCCAGCACTCGCTTAGCCGCCAGTTCCGTGTAAGACATAGCACACTGAATGGCATTCTTTTTGACACTTATCAGGCAATTTATGATGAAAGAATTTCTGCAAATTCCACGAAAGGAGGAGGGGTGGCTGTGTGTAATAGACAGATTCAACACTATTTGACAATTTCCGGGCTGCATAGGAGCCCTTGACGGAAAGCATGTGGCGATAACGAAGCCAGCGAAATCTGGTTCCTTGTACTTCAACTATAAGAAATTCTTCAGCATCGTTCTTTTTGCACTTGCTGATGCACAGTACAAGTTTCTGTACATCGACGTTGGTGCAGAGGGTTCGTCAAGTGACGGAGGTATATGGATGACGACGCCACTGGCATCTGTCATTAGGCAAGGAAAAGCACACATTCCAGCAGGTGTGCCACTTCCAGGACAACGTGAGCTACATATGCCTCCTGTCATCATAGCTGATGACGCCTTCCCTTTGGGTGAACACCTTATGAAACCCTACGGAGGGTCAAACCTGAGCGATGATAAATGCATCTTCAACTACAGGTGTACCATCCCAGTGCAAATGGCTGCATTTGTGTGATACTTCCACATGTTCAGTGACAATGTTTTCATTTGTGCACGCCGTGCTTTTGTGTATGGTGTTTGCTATTTCATAATCATCTCTAGGTTGTCCAGGGCTCGGAGGGTAGTTGAGAGCGCTTTTGGAATATTTTATCCAATCTCTTTAGGTTTCTCCATACAACGTTACAAGCAGAGCCAGATAGAACAAAGGCATACGTCAAAGCAGCGTGTGTGCTTCACAACTATCTGTGTAATGCACAAGGTCAAGTCTCGGCATCTGCATCAAGTGAAGCAGAGACACACCTTCCTGACCTGCTCCCCAGCAGAAGCCGTCCTTCGGCCAGAGCTACCTATAAAACACTACCCGAGAAACGTCATCCTGACGTTGGTAGACAGGCTGAAACCGAAACAAATCGGAAGGGGAGGGCTGGGTTCCACGGGTGGACACTTGTTCACTGCCTACTATGGAAAGAAAAGTAGGACCAAAGTTCGCGTCCCTTTCGGGGACCATCGTAATCCCCTCAAGACCGTGGCTTTCGGGCGTGACCTTGTTGGCCCCTAGCTTTGAACGTAGTTCAACTCTACCAAATTTGTGGCGCTGTCGAACACTACGACGTCATTTGTTTACAAACAGGGAGGGGTCTATTACCGTGACCAACTTTGTCGGTATTTCTGTGGAACGGGTGCCATCCCCCATCAGGATGGAAGTGCCTTCATTAACGTATAGATAAAGAAGGCATGTGCGTAAAAACGAGAATAAAAAGCCTGCTTAAAATGAAAGTGTACAAATAAAATCATTGAGACATCTCAGACAAGTGCTGCATAAACTGGTGCACACAATTTTATTCAATAAATTCTGAGATGATATTCAATATTGCAGTTTGACATTTCAGCCTACGGGCATAATCCATGCTACGCAAGTAATCGTCGATGACTTTGCCAAAGCTTGTGCAGCTGTCTTCTTGCACCGGCTGCATCATTGACTCGGCTAGTTTATGTAGCGCTGCTGTTCTCTGAGCAAAAGAGTCGTTAGTCCTCTTTCTCTTTCGGACTTGCCTCAGATTTGGAGTACTTGGTGCTTGCATAGATGAACATGCTCCTCCCTCAGCTGAAGATGATGAACCCTCTGGCAGGGCACAAGAGCTTTCTCCTTCGTTAGTTGAGGGGCTGCTTTCAGTTGCATGAATCTCCGTAGCTGGGGCTAAGGTAGCATCATCCTGGTTTGTGAAAATCATTTTATTAAGGACACGTGATGTCGAGAAATTTGATAGGCAGACAGTTCCGTAAAACCGAAAACAACGATGAAGAGGCGTAAACAGCTGTTAAGATCTGTAAAGCGTTATCATTTCCTAAGGCGGACTATTTTTGTTCACACCAAGTTGTCGTACAAATTTTAGAATGCCCGCTAAAATTTCGAAGAGCTGCAGTTTCCAAAATTCTTGTGTGCATTCCAATGTGACTCAGTTTTGTTGCTCGAGCACCGCATCCGTTTGAACGACGGGCTCGCACCTTCCCACATAACAATATGAAGATACCACTACAAATTACCTGTGTTAGTAGATCATCAAACGTGTCACCGATGTCTCTCGGTGTTGTGCTGCAGCCTGCCGTGAGGAATGACATTGCGCTGAAAAATTTCCATGTTCCCACGTAGTGTTCAGTAAATTCTTCAGCGCCTTGTCCACTTTTTGTCACTGTTTTTGTTGCCTTTGTTGTCCTGTACGTTCTCCTCTTATGCATGAAGAGCTTTTTCAGGTCATCTGTAGTGAAGGAAGAGAGTTCGAAATATGGCAGTCGCGTGCCTAATCATGTTCACGTCGCCATCGTTTAAGTGCCAAGCTCTTACGTTTAAATAAATTTAATACACATTTCTCGAAGTGTGACTACAAGGAAAGCGACTTTAGATCCGCATAAAGTATAGTACACAATTGCGCAGGCTCTGGGATGTTGAACTTCACATCATGCAACAAGCTGTGCGTTACTTCTCGACAACAAGGCTCAGCTGATCAATTCAAATTGCTTGTACTGCATTTCATGGTGAATATTTGAGACTAAAGTCTTACCAACAGAGAAGGGTCCAAGATTGGGGTATCTCACTTTCATCTCCTCCGTGATTCGCTCCCATAGCTTCTTCTTCGTTTGCACGTTGTGATACATTTCATCCGCAATATTCCACAATGCAGGAAATTCCTCCACCAACGAAATAAAAAATAAAATGCTGTCATCACTATACAGCACAGATTTCGCGGCCGATTTCGCCATAACGTATTGGAGCAGGTCTTCAGTTTTGCGGAAACTCCACTCTGTTCAACTAGAACGTGTTCTGTGCTGTCGCGACTTGTGCCTTCCCTTGAGAGGAGGAAAATGACAAACGTCAGCTCTTTGGTTTGAACAGACACTGCAATTTATTTACATAACAAAGCCAGAAATGTATGTAGGAAACATTGACTGACGTGCAGTAAAATCACATTCCGAGGCAGTGCCCGCGCGTGTATAATATTTTTGCAGCTCCACTTGCCCCCCCCCCCCCCAGCGGAACCATCGTTTTCCCCATTTTTCCTTGCTTCCCAATTGCCCCTACACACCAAGTTCCCGTTTTTTGTTTCTTCGTATCACCTCTGCTCCAGTGGTTACAGCAGGGCGAAAGACGACGAAAAAAAAAAAAAAAAACGCTGGTCCGTCCTCAAGTCCACCGCCAACACGGGGATCGTTTGTGGGTCGGAGGCGAATGGTCCGCGGTGGGATTTCGGTCCCCCGCGGACCGGAGAAGGCGCACATTTTGATGACGTAGGCTGTGACGTTTACACCATCCGCGGACTTATCCCGGGGATGCGTCCCTCGTGTGAATCCACCCTAAGGGGGCGTTCACACGGGCCGAGTTTCAGCACCAACTCAGACCAACTCGAAGCAACGTCTTTGGACCAACTTCAAGACGGTACAGTCTCCACATTCACACGTACCAACTCGTTAGCTCCGCCCACAACCAACCTTACGGCAATCGGGGTGTATGGGTTCAACTCCAACCGCTGGTGACTTTTTTTTTAGCTGTCATTAATCAAAACGAAGTCATTTTACTTCGCCAGAAGGTCACCAGTATCTAAAAAAATGCCTATTGATATGTTTATATGGCGCTAGCAACAAAAAAAAAGATTAAAAAATTATCATGTACCCCTGTAGGATTTGAACCCATGCCAGGCAGTACGACAGAAACGAAATGGCTTGACGCCCTCGAGGGTCGCGTGGCAATGCTCCTCGCGTTGATTGGTTAGACCACCACCAACTCTCCGAAGTTTTCGCTCGGCGACCGATTCCCACCAACTCGAGTTGGTCATGGTCGGTGATGTCGGCCGACTGCCACCAACTCCAAAGTTGGTCCGAGTTGGTGCAGAAAGTTGGCACGTGTGAACGCCCGCTAACTGGTACGAAAGTACACCTGTAGAGATATGGCGGCCCGCGGACGACGAGAGCGCCCCTCTGCTGCCGCGTGCTACTGCTCCTGGCAGCCACTTCTACCAGCACGGTCCCACCGTGAGACCACGCAGATCTGCCAGGACTCATGTAGAGGAATACCACCACCTCTACATTTGGTAACACGAACGACGAACACCATGTTTGTACGTAATTCGGCCATTCACCATCCTAAATTTTTGGAACTCGTGTAGAGGAACAACATCGCCCCTACAAGCGCATATATAATCTTATTTTGGAAGTTCAAACATTATGAAGTTTCATCTCTCTTCTCGCTGTGTGCACAGGTATGCTTGTGCTGACACAACCAGGATATGAGGGTATCTATATCTTATACATGCAATTCCCGGAAGGTATTGCCTAGCAGGCAGGGCGCACCGGGACCACTGTCCCACCGGGGACCCGCGGAGAAGCCACAGTAAGCTGAGATTCCGGCCTCCACCTGCTTCACGATGGTCCTTCCAGGCACTTCTCTGGCGACAAACAGCATCCACGCTTACGTGCCGTTCACGATACTGTCGCCCACTCAGCAACGCACTCACCCAGCAACAAGCTACTTAAAAACGATAACTCCACGCCACGCAATGCACTCAGCGCCGCTCAACACAATCAGCAACCACTCAAGCATCCAAGCAGTCAAGCAATCACCATTCACATCTCATCAGTGGGACCCGCCCGGATCGCAGCGCTCTTGTTCCCGCCATCCCGCTGCTGCTGCATCAACAGCCATAATCACAAGCCGTGTGTCCAGTCGCCCACCATCCACGAGTCGTCCTCATTCTCCTCTTCATGGTATCGACGCGCACCTCAACCGCATGCATCGGCTCCGAGTTTGAGGGGGGGGGGGGGGGGGGGTGATGTGGCGGCCCGTAGATGACGACGACGCGCCTCTGCTGCCGCGTGCTACTGCGCCTGGCAGCCAGTTCTACCGGTACCGTCCTATCGTGCGGCCACGCACGTCTTCCCTCTGGGGCGTTCCATCATCGCTGGACAGGACTCATCTAGAGGAACACCACCTCCTCGGCACACCTTTTGCAAGGAAACGAAATAACGAGAAGTTCGAGAAGCAATTTACATTGGCAGGGCACAAAAGCATATCGGGTGGGCTTGATCCTATTGACGTCCTGTACGAAACTGATTTTCTGTTTTATATACGCAGGACAAACTGCACTGCCTGTGATGCTGCATAGAAAATGCACTGACTTTGTATGGCGGTCCTAAAGGGACTATGGAATTTCCCGAACCCCATACTTTTTTTCGCTGGAAACTGTTCTTCCCGCCGAGAAACTAATATGCCACAAATTTTTCCGGACGAAATCGCTCCACTCTGTGAAAAGAGCGCGCTCGAAGTGTCTCTTCCGCGTTCCTCCTCTCCCGCGCACATTCTCCCGTCGATGGCCGACCGCACTTCTGTGCCCCGTTACGTCACCGGTGTTGTGCAATGGCAAGTAATGCTGCGAGCGCCCACTGTGGCTGTCGCCTTTCAGTCGCACATAGAAGGTCACAAGGTCTCTGCATCTCTGCAAGGTCTCTGCAAGGAAGACTTTGTCTTCCTTGCAATGTGCATCCATCCTTTGTGGAGGTGGAGCAGCACTTTCTTTTCCCTGTCTGCCCAATGTGCCGTGCAAACGACTTGTAAATCTGAAACAGTAACAACAGCATTAGAACTCAACACTGATGCAGTGGCGGATCCGGGGGGAGGGACGGTTGGGCGATCGCCCCCCCCCCCGGCTCAAAACAGTAGGTTTAGCAGCGGTGTCCCCCACTCCCTCCCCACTTAGGGGCTTCGACAAACAAACCGCCCCCCCCCCAAACAACAACAACAAAAGCGACACGGACTGGATCCGCCCCTGCACTGACACCACTTGTCGTCGGCAGGATACACGGGAATGATAATACAGAACGGCGGTAATACCTACCCCATTGAAACTTACCAGTGCAGGGTACCTCCTTACCACAACCTGCACAGTTGACTTCTCATTCCAGAGACATGCCGAGTGATGCTAGCCTTTAGGTAACTTGCCACCTTCGTCGTCTGCAGTGCGTTCCATCAAAGCCAGACTATTCTGCAATGCTGTTCACATTAATTAACAAAGCGTCCTATCCAAAATACGATTTCACTTATCATCAATTTGAAGTTTTTGTTCTTCAAAGAAGTTAGACTTCTTAGGATACAAAGGTCCACTTACGAAAAGAAACTCTCTTGAAGAAGCATAACTGTGAACAGATACCACATTTTCATAATTCGTGTACGTAACACAGGACGCATACTTACGTGAAGTACATACAGGACGACACTCAGACACATGATTTGTAGTTGTGGCATTCATTGCACTTCAGCACGCCGACGTTGTTCTTCGAAGATAATCTTATTCAGCTTTGAGAACATCATTGATACAGTTTCAAGTTCCCGCACGACAACGGCCAACCGCTAAACGACCGCACGATGTCAGTGTTGCTAGACTACGCAATGAAAAGAACGAAAACGGTCCAAGAATATGAAGACGCCTCGCGCTCAACTCTTACCACGGAGTAAAGCGCTGGTTGAATGGAGTTATTAGAGCATGAAAACATAGAAACGCAGAAACAGGGAGTTGCAATGGTGTTTGGTGAGAGTTAAACTGCATCAAGGGGTGTAAAATTGCCTAATACTCTCGTTCGACTCCTTTTTTTCTCAGAGTGTAGTGTAAACGAAGTGAGAGAGTTCCCGTACACTTTCGTTAAGGTTACACCCGCAGGGAGTAGGGGAATCCAACAACGGTCTTGGTATACAAAGCCATAAACCGACTCCAGCAAGTCAAGTTAGGGAAGGATGGGCTCTAGCGCTGTCTTGTACATAGAATCATTGAAAGCAAACATTTTTTTCCTTACACATCACATCTTTTTGTAAATTGAATTTCATAATTCTCACGGCAGGTGGAACATTCTAAACGCGATAATAAATTTTTAATAAATAAAATTACCACCAATATGATTTAATTAAATGTCGAGGCGCACTACAAAACAGAACAGACAATTGCTATACATTGAAGAGATGGACGGATTTTGTACTCGTTACCATACGTCATGGGAGGACCTGATAAAAAGCTGCTTCGAAAAGGAGGAGCCGCGAAACGATTCATTTATCGCTGCATTTCAATACGTCCTAGATTTGGTCGTCTTCGGAGACATGGCACAAATTATGGAATTCATGATGCGAGAACTTGTATGCCGAATCTACAATAGTTATAAAAATATTTGCACATCATCATCGGAAGGACCACTTGGGTTGATGGTGGAGTTTTTGAGGTTTGCTAACGAAGAATTGAAATACACTAGACCAAACGTAATTGTAATCATTGCAATGTGTATTGCATTAATCAAGAAAGCAATCAGATCAAATTATCATATACAAGCAGTCTATATCGCATGATTCATTACGGATTTGTTAAAATTACACCTAACGGTTGAAATGGAAAGTACATAAAAAATCTTATCACGTGGTATATTCCACCCTAGAACCTCTACACATTTATTTTATTCTACCAGTCAAGGATGTCGAATGAACAGAAGTTCAATATTGTCGTGCAAGGTCTGATGTATCATCACTTATTGAAACTCAACAAACACATCAATTGCGGTGGGCCACCGGACGATTTTCATCTAATACTCTCTTGTACGCCATTCAAGAATCTTCATACAAAGAAAGGAAGCATCAATAAGAGACTGTGCAAGTTCGTCGCAACAAAGTGCAAGTTGTTGAAGCAATACAAACACGGCGACAACATATCACCTGCGTTAATCAACGCTGGATTCAAGCGCCCAATAATCAGAATAAATTACTTGATGTCTTCGGAATTCATCAATCAAGACAACAAACGAAAACTTCGGAGATTGGAATAGAACTGTAATTTATCGAAATAAACAAGTGTATAATTGAAATAATAATTGCATTCTTTGTCATCATTGTAATGTATTCTACACAGCGCAACGAAAACAGCTTATGACTAGATTGAAGATTGCTAAGGAGACACTACATACAAGGATCTTCGCACGGAATCAACGCTGGCAATCAAAGAGATTTTTACACGACCACACTCTATACAACACCGACACCGAAGGAAAGAATTGTAGAAAAATCGATAATAGAAATTTAGAGGCATCTTACATCAATCTTTGTTTGCAAAGAGGATCACTAATATTTTGCGATAGCTTATTTTACGAATTAAATTGCACAGCGTATATATTTTCTCAAACAATTGGACAGATGACAATACTATATTGAAAGGAATCTATTATCAAATGACGCGATGCAAGTGATGGACATGCATGATGCGCTAGCGGAGTCTACAATTCTAATCATCATAACATGCGGCACACAATTCCAATAAGATTTGGGGAGAATCAAATCACGCAAAAGTCATCAGAAATGTTTAACCAATATACAATGAAGATGAGCACTATCCATAAGATACATAATTATAATAAGTAAATATTCCTTTTGCAAACTTAACCAAAGCAGCACCCATAAACGGAGCTCCAATTCACAGAATGTACCCGAGGTTTTTCATTAGCCATACTGAAAAACTATGAGTCTGTTCATTATGTCACGGCATATGAGGCACTACAAATGGGAAGGGCATACTTTAATTTCAGAAGATTTTATCTGATAATGAAACAAAACGCAAACTCCAACACCAAAGGTCCTTGTTTAAATTTTCAAAGTCAAAACTGTATACTCTTTCTTACAATTTTTTAATATATAGATTAAAAATTTCACAGCTTTAGCTGGCTCACTTAGATACGCGAAGGTTTTAAGAACTCTTTCAGGATGACAAAGAATTTAATCGAGTGTATTGATATTTTCTATATACTCTATAACATAATGTGAATTCTCCATGACGCGAATAGTAAAAGTTACGAATATTTTTCGAACGAAATTTACTTAAAACTCGGAGAAATGGTCATCCGCGTCGTCGAACCCGTTTCCGGAAGAAAGCAACACGCTCGCGTGCGGTACGCGGATATGCGCAGAATCGCGTTCGGTTTCGGGTACGGCATTGGGGAAATGCGCCCCGGCGTGTTGGCGAAACGCATTCGACGACGCGGATGACCATTTCTTCGAGTTTTAAGTAAATTTCGTTCGAAAAATATTCGTAACTGTTACTATTCGCGTCATGGAGAATTCACATTATGTTATAGAGTATATAGAAAATATCAATACACTCGATTAAATTCTTTGTCATCGTGAAAGAGTTCTTAAAACCTTCGCGTATCTAAGTGAGCCAGCTAAAGCTGTGAAATTTTTAATGTATATATTAAAAAATTGTAAGAAAGAGTCTACAGTTTTGACTTTGAAAATTTAAACAAGGACCTTTGGTGTTGGAGTTTGCGTTTTGTTTCATTATCAGATAAAATCTTCTAAAATTAAAGTATGCCCTTCCCATTTGTAGTGCCTCATATGCCGTGACATAATGAACAGACTCATAGTTTTTCAGTATGGCTAATGAAAAACCTCGAGTACATTCTGTGAATTGGAGCTCCGTTTATGGGTGCTGCTTTGGTTAAGTTTGCAAAAGGAATATTTACTTATTATAATTATGTATCTTATGGATAGTGCTCATCTTCATTGTATATTGGTTAAACATTTCTGATGACTTTTGCGTGATTTGATTCTCCCCAAATCTTATTGGAATTGTGTGCCGCATGTTATGATGATTAGAATTGTAGACTCCGCTAGCGCATCATGCATGTCCATCACTTGCATCGCGTCATTTGATAATAGATTCCTTTCAATATAGTATTGTCATCTGTCCAATTGTTTGAGAAAATATATACGCTGTGCAATTTAATTCGTAAAATAAGCTATCGCAAAATATTAGTGATCCTCTTTGTAAACAAAGATTGATGTAACATGCCTCTAAATTTCTATTATCGATTTTTCTACAATTCTTTCCTTCGGTGTCGGTGTTGTATAGAGTGTGGTCGTGTAAAAATCTCTTTGATTGCCAGCGTTGATTCCGTGCGAAGATCCTTGTATGTAGTGTCTCCTTAGCAATCTTCAATCTAGTCATAAGCTGTTTTCGTGGCGCTGTGTAGAATACATTACAATGATGACAAAGAATACAATTATTATTTCAATTATACACTTGTTTATTTCGATAAATTACAGTTCTATTCCAATCTCCGAAGTTTTCGTTTGTTGTCTTGATTGATGAATTCCGAAGACATCAAGTAATTTATTCTGATTATTGGGCGCTTGAATCCAGCGTTGATTAACGCAGGTGATATGTTGTCGCCGTGTTTGTATTGCTTCAACAACTTGCACTTTGTTGCGACGAACTTGCACTGTCTCTTATTGATGCTTCCTTTCTTTGTATGAAGATTCTTGAATGGCGTACAAGAGAGTATTAGATGAAAATCGTCCGGTGGCCCACCGCAATTGATATGTTTTTTGAGTTTCAATAAGTGATGATACATCAGACCTTGCACGACAATATTGAACTTCTGTTCATTCGACATCCTTGACTGGTAGAATAAAATAAATGTGTAGAGGTTCTAGGGTGGAATATACCACGTGATAAGATTTTTTATGTACTTTCCATTTCAACCGTTAGGTGTAATTTCAACAAATCCGTAATGAATCATGCGATATAGACTGCTTGTATATGATAATTTGATCTGATTGCTTTCTTGATTAATGCAATACCCATTGCAATGATTACAATTACGTTTGGTCTAGTGTATTTCAATTCTTCGTTAGCAAACCTCAAAAACTCCACCATCAACCCAAGTGGTCCTTCCGATGATGATGTGCAAATATTTTTATAACTATTGTAGATTCGGCATACAAGTTCTCGCATCATGAATTCCATAATTTGTGCCATGTCTCCGAAGACGACCAAATCTAGGACGTATTGAAATGCAGCGATAAATGAATCGTTTCGCGGCTCCTCGTTTGCGAAGCAGCTTTTTATCAGGTCCTCCCATGACGTATGGTAACGAGTACAAAATCCGTCCATCTCTTCAATGTATAGCAATTGTCTGGTCTGTTTTGTAGTGCGCCTCGACATTTAATTAAATCATATTGGTGATAATTTTATTTATTAAAAATTTATTATCAAGTTTAGAATGTTCCACCTGCCGTGAGAATTATGAAATTCAATTTACAAAAAGATGTGATGTGTAAGGAAAAAAATGTTTGCTTTCAATGATTCTATGTACAAGACAGCGCTAGAGCCTATCCTTCCCTAACTTGACTTGCTGGAGTCGGTTTATGGCTTTGTATACCAAGACCGTTGTTGGATTCCCCTACTCCCTGCGGGTGTAACCTTAACGAAAGTGTACAGGAACTCTCTCACTTCGTTTACACTAGTGGGTCCTGAATGAAAAAGACGTGTTTCTGTGATGTATATTTGCGCTGCGTGATTACGAAAAAATGTTTGCCTAAATTAATTACTGCTTTTGACTTTGTTTCAGATGATCACTCGATTGATATTAATAAAAATATGCTATTAGTTGGGAATGTTGTGTGCGTTCATTTTCGTTGTAGCAAACACAATAATTTACATTTCAGATGAGTTGATTGTGGCTTCTGCATGTAGAAATTACTGTTGCAAAGCTATCATAAAAAATATGTAATTAAATTTGTTTCTCGTTTTCGAATGAGTATTGTTTCTATCACATAGTAAACTTAACTTTCTCTCGATTGATATTTTGCTTCCACTAGTGGTCCTGAAATGAAAAAGACGTGTTTCTGTGATGTATATTTGCGCTGCGTGGTTACGAAAAATGTTTGCCTAAATTAATTACTGCTTTTGACTTTGTTTCAGGTGATCACTCGATTGATATTAATAAAAATATTCTACTAGATTGGAATGTTGTGTACGTTGATTTCCGCTTTAGCAAACACAATAATTTGCAATTCATATGAGTTGTTTGTGGTTTCTGCGTGTATTGCAAAGTTATCATTAAAAATTATGTAATTAAATTTGTTTCTCGTTTTCGAATTAGTCTTGTTTCTATCACTGAATAAACTTGACTTTCACTCGATTGATATTTTGTAAGTTGAGAATAATGATTGCCTAATAGTTGTGTCTGATCTGAAATACATTAAATGCAACGTTTCTCGTTGAGTATTGTTTGCGCCGATAATATTTTCTCGTTTGCTTAGAAAGTCTATTCTTAGATTTTTTGTGTTCTATTGTTTTTGATAGAGTTCTTATTGTGTTCTTGAGAGTTGAATAATTCCAATGTCTATTTGCGATCAATAAAAAATTCGTCTCTGTACAACGATCCTAAGAATATTTCCTTTGGAGAAAAGAATTTGAAAAAGAGAGAGGATTTCCCCAACCCCACAGATTGACAACAGGTTCCACACTTTGGGCTGTATAGATGGAGAGAGTGACCCCACCGGGCTGCATAGAGGGAAAGAGTGACCCCGCCGGGCTCCAGTCTGGTTGTACAGTGGAAAGCTTAGTTGTGCTGCGTGTTTGGATACCTCTGTCAAGGTAATGTTTATAGTGCCTGAGTAGGATGAAAATTCTATATTGTTAGCTCGCAAGGTTGATTTTATGATAGTTCAAAAGATATATTATTTCAAATTGTAATATTTGATAGTTTGTTTCGCTATTATTTTCCGGTGTGTTGTTTACATGTTGGCAGATGCATCGTTCAAAGCGTTTCTCTGCTATTCATCCGTGCATGTTTATCGTTTTGATTGATTCTTTTTCAATTATTTTCCTGCATGTTGTTTACCGTTGGTAGATGCACCGTTTAGATTGTTTCTCTGCTATTCATCCGTGCGTGTTTCTTGTTTTGTTAGATTGTTCTTCAACTATTTATCCTTTGTGTACCTCTTGTTTACGTGTTGGATTTTGGCTCTCTTTAGCTGTTGATCTTGTTTCAGTAATATTTTCCTGTCTGTTGTTTACACGTTGGCAGATGCGCCATTTAGATTGTTTCTCTGCTATTCAGCGTTAGCTCTGTGCTGTATTAAATTATTCATCATGTGCTGTTCAAAGTGTTTCTCTGCCATTCATCCGTGCATGTTGATCGTTTTGATAGATTCTTTTTCATTTATTTTCCTGCATGTGTCTGTTGTTTATGTGATGTGTTTTGGTTCTCTATTAGCTGTTGATCGTTTTTCTCGTTATTTCCGTATGTCTATGCTGTTTACTTAATAAGAAATTGATTAATTGTGTAATGTTGGAATAATCTTCCCTATTGCGCTCGAAAATGTTCATAACTGTCAGGTGTACGCCTCCCGTCTTCAACAAATCAGGGCAGATATTATTAGAGCTGATTGTTGGATAGTAGCGTGCTATGTGTTGATGTTCATTTTTTAATATATTTTCTGTGTTGAATTCATAAAACAAAGTAAGGTTTGTAGTGTCTCTCTGAATGAAAATTGTATGGGGAATTCACGAGGATGATTTTATGATAGTTAAAATGATAGATTATTCTCCTCCTCTGTTGTTTTGATTAACCAATGTATTGTTATAGATTTTATTTCCTCTCGTGTTCGTGTCTCATGGTCTTCCAGGTTCTCTGCTGTTCACATACATATATCGGCACTTGTAATTAAAGCTCCAGTATGGTGGTCACGTATAATAATGTTAGACTTTTTATAATAAAACTTTTAATTTTGGTTGTAATCATATTGATTAAAATATATTCTTTGATTAAATGTGTCATAATGGAATACTAGCTGGGTCATTCCACGGGGAATGGTCCAAGGTTGTCAATCGACCATCACCAATATGTTTTAAAAAAATAGGGTGCGTGGGGGACACTGTCAGATTAATCGTACCGTATGTCCCAACTCGAAATATTGATTCCATGTGTTTTTAGAGCAGGTCAGAGTTTGCGCCAGGCGAGAAAACCATACCACAGGTTTTTGTCCTCTTTTCGCGCGTGCTTGCTTCTATATACGAACCAATGTGGTTTTTATGTCATCCGAGGATTATGCAGCATAAGTTAAGCAGGGCATGAGAAATAACTCTCTCCCTCGCCCTCTAAAGTCGGGCCCAAATGTCGCCGTTTGTGCAACTTTTGTGATTTTATTCCGCGTTCTCTGCTTACCTTGTTGGAAAAGTAGGTACGGCTCCCTCTTTACAAGCACATGGGGAACGCTAACAAAAATTTTCGCATGTCTGGGATATACACTTGTTCTGTGAGAACCGTTGGAAAGTGACACACATCAAAACTTTGCATTTTACAGAAGAAGATTTCGAAATGTGGCAGACCACTTAAAAATCGCCGACCTACGTCATTCGATAGCACAATGCTTCAGCTACAACATATCAAAAATCTGGAGAATTACTTTTTGACAAACGCAATAAATGAATTTTTTTCTCGACCATGGTTTGCTTGGCGTTGGGCGCGGAGAAGCACCCTTCCAGGCACATTCTGACGTGTATACTTCCGCGTCACACTAAAAGAGGAAAAAAGTAAAACCACAAGGTGTCGTGCCCAAAACACGCCCTGTCGAAAATTAACGCTCAGCACAGCTATTGTTGTTCTTAGGCCCCTTGCATACCGGGAAAGCTTTCCTCTCAGAAGAAAACGCGATTCTGCCCTCAGAAGTTGGTTCGAAGTGGTGAAACTTTCTTGTCCCAGGCAATGCAATGCAGCGGCTGTGTCTTTCGGCCGATAAGCGCGCGGACAACCCTCCGCACAGGCGCCGCGCAGGGAAAATACGCGACGGTGTCCCAGGCGCTGTGGGGTTCGAACCAGACACCTGTGGAACGTACTCGCCACCGGTCTCACTCGGCATGCCCATTTACTACTAATTCAGGTGTTTCATTGCGGTTTGATTGCATTGAAAATACGGTTCATCAACATAGAAAGTATGAGACAACAACTACAACATCATTGTCTGACCGCCACCAACAACAAAACAGAACTATATATGAAAATACCAGTATTCCGGTTGAGTTGGGAACTACGTCCGACGATATCCACGTTCAACGAGCCTGAAGTCAGAGTTTCAGGATAGTGGGCATTTGCGTTTCATTTCATTGATACCAATACAGAAGGTAATGTGTCATTGCGCTCAGTATTCTGTAGTACTCCCCTTTATAAGAGAACGCGGCTAACATATCTGCCAGAAATAAGTAGAAGGTAGCAGGACCTTGGAAAATCACCAGTGATGAATCACCCCGTGTCATAGTCAATATTTATTTGCTGTTGGAGAACGGGCTAAAGGTCAATCAAATAAATAAATAAAGTGAAGAAATAGGAGATAAATGAAACGGACGCGACGGAACAGCACGTTATTTAGTTGATTATTAGGTTAGTAAAAGTTCGGTGTTTGCATTTTCATGTTCAGGTTAGTCTTAGTGGGCTTTGGCATTTTCCGCGCAGAAATAGCCAGATAACATTTATTTACAGTACCGTATTTTCCTGTGTATAACGCGCACTCGTGTATTACGCGCACCCCTAAAAATGAGCCAAATTTGAAAAAACTTCCATGCATAACGCGCACCGGTGCATAACGCGCGCCGCAATGTTGCTACAAGCTTCTGTACTGCCACCAGTATACAGAATAAACCCAGGCGGTGTATAATATATGCATACGCAGAAATGGCCAGATAACATTTATTTACAGTAGTTTATTTTGCAACGGGGACTTCGATCACGTTATTTTGAGATACGGCCAATTTTTCGAGACCGGTTCCCTGGATTTTCCATCTTTCGACAATCCTTGCTAGTTGCACGTTGGATGACCCAAAACCTGTACCCGTCTGTCTTTGCACGGGCACAAAGGGAGGCCTTCTAAGGAAGGTAAGGAAAAGCTCCGGGTCACTGGGGATTCTCCGCTGAACTAGTGTCTACGCTAAACGAAAGGTCTGGTGTAATGTTAAGTACCCTGTGAAAACCAAGGAGTGTCTAAAAATATGGTACTGAAGTTTCCGGGTAATAATCAGAGCGTTATGAGACGGAAATCGTGCTCCGAGACCTTGTCGCGCGTCAAGTTCCTTTCATTTTATCTTGTACATTTATACATAAAGATGGAGTTCAATGAGTTATTCCGAAATCCTAAGCTGTTTGGAGAAGGCGTTTGATCGAAGACCGCTTGGTCGCAAGCCGTTCGGTCGAAAGCCGGTTGATCGACGCCGTCTGTTCGAAAGACGTTTTTTCGAAGGGAGTTCGAAGCTCGCAGCGTGTCCTTAGCACCTCTTTTTCTGTAACTTTTGATTCGAACATACGGAGCATGAGGCAATCAGTGTATTCTCGTTTTTTGTTTGTTTCTTGCTTTTCTTTTTTTTTTCAGCTAAAGAGGGGAGACCACTGGTCATTTCCAGAAAGGTTTTATTGGTCATTCACGAACAGCATAGCCTTCTGGCTTTTTACTCTCTCCCACCCGAAAGGAAATAAAATTGAATAAAATTCAATTGAATTGAATAGAACAATGCGGAAGTATCCCGCGTAGCTGTAGGACACATACCGAAGAAAATGTCTTCAAGTTGGGAGCAGCCAATAGTCTGTGCTTCTTCTGGGCACCCTTTTCATTGCTGGGATCCGAAATGGGATAGTGATATGTGCACGAAAGGCACTCGAAGTATAAATGCTAAGAAGGAAATTTCGCCATAGTATAAAATACAGATATTGTATTAACAGCCATATAAAACTTTAGATCAATCTTGTTTATAGTATGCATCTGCTCCAAACGAAGCAATAAAAATCTCAATCAAACGACCGCTGCCGTTTCGATCAAACGGTGTTCGATCAAATGACTTTCGACCAAATGTCCCGCGTTCGATCAAACGGCTTTCGTTCTTGCGTAGACGATTTCTCCGGGGACATTTTTCTCGGAGTACGGTTCTTCCTGGGGACATTCTTCCCGGGGATGAAAATCTGGCATCTCGGGTGAGCTTTGATTATATGAAACGACTTCTCCGTGATCATTCCTTCATTTGGCAACTAGCGCTCATATTCATCTCTGGAAACCCCAATTTTGTAATTGCATCTGTGTTGCCCTTCAAGAATAGTGGTTTTCCTAAAATACGCATAAATTCGGCTCACGTGGTGTCCAGTTCTTCAGCTTTTCCACGACCGTATTTCACGTTTTCAAGTTTAGATTGAATTAACTGAGACCTCAGCATCCAACACAACGAAATCTGGAGTAAAAATTTACGCTTCAGAAATTATTCTAAAAAAAGAAAAGAAGGCATATATTATCCTGTCCCACATAATAAGGAGGCCGAACTGTACTTTTTTGCCACACTCAAACAAGAACCTGTTATGTTGTCAGGTGACCATAGTTATTATTTTTCTACAATGTGTCCTTTTCCTTTTCGTCGAATCGTTCCTCTTGGCGTTCAGGAAAAAAAAAAAGACTGTGTTGGGAATATCGCGACTCCCGCTGCAAGGCCTTGCCGCTCGACCTTCCCATATCTTTTCTGGTTGGTTTCGGTGTGCCTTTATCGCCCTTCACCTCCTTTGTACGGTTTTGCAAACTCGTACACCAAAAGAAAGGGAGTCCCCTGTCACTGGGGTTGTCGACTGACATCATTTTTCTCAGCGGGTATAAGGTGAAAGAAAAAGAAGGGAGAACATGGAGGAAAGGAGCCTTCCAAATATGTTACTGAAGTTTTCGGGTAATAATAAGAAGTCTGTTAATAATAATTGGGTGTTTACGTCGCGAGACAACTCAGATCATGTGCGACGCCACAGCGGTCGGTCTGTGGATTGCTTTTGCCCACCGGAGGGTTCTTTAACGTGCGATGAAAGCTCATCACACGGCTCCCCGTGTTTAACGTCCCTCGCGGAAGACGGCGTGTCTAAGCAACTTGTACCCTGCCACAAAGCTGCTGGCGTCCTCGGCCGGGTTCGAACCCGCGATCTCGGGATCAGAAGGCGAACACGCTACCGACTGAGCCACCGAGGCCGGTAAGAAGTCTGTTCTACGACGGAAATTTAGAAAAGTCTTTTGCACAAACGCCTTGTAAATGAATTCAGATATCTGATAATGCTTACTTACCAGAAATATACATATCAAAATGTCATTTTTGCATGAATAATAGAGTTATTTTCAAGGTAAATTGCATGTTGTAAAAACATTTTTGGGACCCCTCATATAGGACACCGGTTAGCGAATGCTGCCCTGTTGTGCATTTCTCACACACAAAATATGGACTTTGTCGCAGGCAATGCTATGTACCTCGTATCTTTAATGAGCTCCCCTTCGACAGTTTTTCTTTGGAATCGAAGTACAAACTAAAAAAGGTGCTACGTCAACTCTATCATAGGATGTAATACCTTTATATATTCATATACTGTCAAACTGTATGCCGCTGGCTGCTTCAGGGCGAATGCCACAAACCTTTCGGCTTAGACGGGCCTGTTTTATTATATTTGTAGTTTGCTTTCTTGAGTAAAATTACTATTATTATTGTTTATTATTATTATGTAAGCGAGTGCAGAAAAAAAAAGGAATGCCGTTTCGAGCAGATTTTCCAGACTGGCATTGTAAGCGCTGTGTGTAGGCAATGTTTATAGCCTAATTTACAGTCGCTGGTAGATCCAATTGAGAGCCTCCGAGATACCGGCATCCGTACTATCCGATCACACTTGTACGTCGGCATACAGTCAGTATGCACTAGTAAAACAATACGAAGAGCAACTAAAAATTCCATAATCAGTCAGTACAGGCGGTAGTGACTAGTGAAAACAATAATTGTAGGATGAATATATAAGAACAAAAAAATAAAAATAAAGTACTCATGTAGCAATAGGAGACAAGCAAAAAGACGTGAATGTCTCGAATCGAACTGTGAACCTTTCGTGGCAAAGTCCGACACTTTACCACTCGACAAACAGCGGAGAGGACGCGGGCCGCCTTAAACTCGCGAGGTCAACCATGCACAATGGGGATTATTTCGTGAGTCGGAGGCGAACGGCGTGATAAGGACGGAGAGCGTGGCGCCATCTAGAATCGGAGTTGCCCCCCGACTGGTATGGCCTCTTAAGGCTACGGTCTCACGGTAGCCATCTTGAATTTACTTACGGACTTGCTACGGCGGGGCGCCACCGTCGCGGTTTCCGTGGATGACCCCGTTAGGGAGAATCGCGCGTGGGACAGCTGTCCCATGCGCGATTCTCCCGACTGGACCCTTTGACCTTGAGTCTCTCCTGTATACCATTGTACCCGGTGTTTATACGTGTATAGAAGGGAGGATTGTCTCCTAAAAGTCTTGGGAAACTGTCGTGCAAGACGGCGAGTTGGTTTTCGTGCTTTGAGTAGCACAGGGGTAGCTGCCGCGCGCGTAGCGTGTGACGAAGACTGTGCAAAATATAATATATTTGGGATATATAAAAATATATATCTCAAATGCAAAATTGTCATAAAAAATGAACGCAAATACTAAATAATTGCAGTCAGCTGTGAAGTCGGTTCACGTGCCGATCGGTAGCAGTTTTATCTCAATACAGGTTACAGAAACAGGATTTCTTGAAATGAATTATGAAAGTACCACTTCTGTTGAAACTAGAAGTTCAACTCACAGTACGCACACAAAATGATCAGAATCAAAGGAATGGCATAACCGAAGTAAAATAGGGAAGTCGACAATTATACGCTATGTAACCTGTCCGTATTCCGCATAGTAGCGGCCGTGACTAGTAGGTGAAGATAACTTTTTTTTCTATTCGGCTGCGATTCGTGTTATCGCTTTGTGAGATGACGAGAGGTGTGATCTTTCGCCACGAAATGTGGTAATTTCACTAGATTATTTCAGTCGTCTCCATCGCATTACGCGGCGCTGATTGCCCACAGTTTGTCGTGAGACGATGGTTGTATTTGCGAGTAAACGGAGGATCCGTCTACAGATTTCAGAGTTCAATCCATGAAATTGCATTTGCATTGAGTAGTAGGAGGTGGGGTCCAGGCTTCGGCCGGTCCAGTTAGAAACATGGACCCCCTAAGCCCTGCGCGTATTTTTCCCTGCGCGGCGCGCGTGAGGAGGGTTGTCCGAGCGCTTATCGGCGGAGGGAGGGCTGCGTGCGCGCTTACTCGCTCACATTTTTCAGCCTGGGCCAACTTCTTTCGTCATTTTTCAATCTCCGCCGAATTTTTTCGCGACTTTTTCCAGTGCGCGACAGGCGACGCTCGGGTGGAGGGCTGCTGCGGTGGGCGCAGCGTGGCCGGAGGGTTGCGTGAGCGCTTACTCGCTCACATTTTTCAGCCTAGGCTGACTTCTTTCGTCATTTTTCAATCTGTGGCGATTTCAATCGTAATTTTTCCCCGCTACAACGGGTGTGCAGTAGGCTGTTTACATGCAAAGGATAGCCATACACAAAAGTACAAGTGAAAATATATTTAGTATAGTCATTAGTGTCCAGAATTATGTTATGGCTCTGTGTGAAGGAGAAAAACTTAGCCAAAAAATCTGATGCAATAGCATTGAAGGGCTATCACAATTTTTCTTTATTAGTGATAATTATGCAAGTTTTCATTTAAGAAGAAGGGGTAGCACATTTTAATCAAAGAAGATATTTTTAATCAATACGATTACAATCAAAATTAAAAGTTTTATTATAAAAACTCTAACGTGACCACTATTGTGGAGTTTTAATTACAAAGTTCTGATATGTAACTTCAAAAACAATAGCTGGACCGATTTCTCTAGTGATTTTTTATTATTTTCTTCCAGCGCGGTGGGTGGCGCGCAGGTGCGGGGCTGTCCGGGTGCTCACCAGCAGGCCAACGGGCTCGGTGCGCCCTGGGCCGACTTCTTTGGCGATTTTTCCGTATGGGCTGACTTCTCTAGCGATTTTTTTTCAGCGCACGGTGGGCGGTGCGCAGGTGAGGGGCTGTCCGTGTGTTTACCAGCTGGCTGAAGAGCTGAGCGTACACTTATGGTTGTACACACTGGGCTGACTTCTTTGGCTATTTTTCAGCCTGGGCCGACTTCGTTCGCATTTTTTTCATGCGGCGCGCAAGTAGGGACATGCACACTGACAACATCGGGTCACATCTTTGGCGATTTTTCACCCTGGGACGACTTCGTTCGCAATTTTTTTCAGGTGGTGCATGTATCAAAATTAAAAGTTTTATTATAAAAAGTCTAACATGAGCACCCTAGCGGAGTTTTAATTACAAAGTTCTAATATGTAACTTCAAGAACAATAGATAATATTCCATTATGACACATTTAATCAAAGAATATATTTTTAATCACTATGATTACAATCAAAATTAAAAGTTTTATTATAAAAAGTCTTACATTATTATATGTGACCACCATAGTGGAGCTTTAATTACAAGTGCCGATAGATGTATGTGAACAGCAGAGAACCTGGAAGACCATGGGACACGAACACAAGAGGAAATAAAATCTATAACACTACATTGGTTAATCAAAACAACAAAGGAGGAGAATAATCTATCATTTTATCTACCATAAAATCATCCTCGTGACTTAATCTAGTCGATTCCCATACAATTTTCATTCTAAGAGACACTACAAACCTTACATCGTTTTATGAATCCAACACAGAAAATACATTAAAAAATGAACTTCACCGCATAGCGCGCTTCTAGTCAACAACCAGCTCTAATAATATCTGCCCTGATTTGTTGAAGATGGGAGGCGTAGGCCTCACAGTTATGAACATTTTCGAGCGCAATAGGGAAGGTTATTCTAACATCACACAATTAATAAATTTCTTATTAAGTAAACAGCATAGACATACGAAAATAATGAGAAACAAAACGATCAACAGCTAATACAGAACCAAACATATGCACCAAAGCAAACAAGAGGTACACAGAAGAAAATAATTGAAATACAATCTATCAAAACGATAAACATGCACGGATGAATAGCAGAGAAACGCTTTGAATGATGCATTTGCCAACATGTAAACAACACACAGGAAAATAATAGCGAAACCAACTATCAAACATTACAATTTGAAATGGAAATAATATCTTTTGAACTATCATAAAATCAACCTTGCGACCTAACAATATAGAATTTTCATCCTACTCGGGCACTATAAACATTACCTTGACAGAGGTATCCAAACACGCAGCACAGCTAAGCTTTCCACAGTACAACCAGACTGGAGCCCGGCGGGGTCACTCTCTCCCTCTATACAGCCCGTTGGGGTCACTCTCTGCCTCTATACATCCCAAAGCGAAGAACCTGTTGTCAATCTGTGGGGTGGGGAAACCCTCTCTCTTTTTCACATTCTTTCCTCCAAAAGGAAATATTCTTAAGACCGGTGTACAGAGACGAATTTTTTATTGATCGCAAATAGACATTGGAATTATTCGACTCTCAAGAACACAATAAGAATTCTATCAAAAACAATAGCATGCGAAAAATCTAGGAATAGACTTTTATGTCAGTGCAAACTGCTTTTAGAGAAACATGATCTAAGCAAACGAGAAAATATTATCGGCACAAACAATACTCAACCAAAATGAGAAACGTTGCATTTAATGTACCGTAATTTCACGTGTATAAGCCGCACCGCAGATAAGCCGCAGGACGTGTGTTTAGGAACGTTTTGAAAATTTTCTGGCAGATAAGCCGCACTCGCAGATAAGCCGCGGGCAATACGAGGCGACTGATTTGTGAGACAAAGGAGACCATAGAGAACGCCATAAACCTTGTGGTCCATACTACAGGGTCGGCATAGTGTACAGCAAAGGGGGTCAGCTCTAGAGTTCTACCAAGATCGGATTGTGCCCTTGTTGGGAGTTTTTCATGGATTGATGGGTCACTGGTCTTCCAGAAGACGTGACGTCACCACTTTCGTTAAAGCTGCTTGGGGGAATGCACCAGGAAGACCAGTCTACTCGAATGTGGACCCATCCCTGTTACGCACTGTTCGTGCATCGGCAGGGCAGTGCTGTTCCAGAGACACTGTCGGCCCTTTCGTTAAAACCGGCATATGGGAAAAATACTAGGAAAAAAATAGTCATCAGATAAGCCGCACCGGTGGATAAGCCGCAGAGCGCCCGTGAGAAAAAAAAAGCACGCATAAGCCGCGGCTAATACGTGTGAAATTACGGTATTTCAGATCAGACACAACTATTATGCATTCATTATTCTCAACTCACAAAATATCAATCGAGTGAACATCTGAAGCAAAACAGAAAGTCAAGTTCATTCAGTGATAGAAACAATACTAATTCGAAAACGAGAAACAAATTGAATTACATAATTTTTTATGATAACTTTGCAACAGTAATTTCCACACGCAAAAGCCACAAACAACTCATCTGAAATGCAAATTATTGTGTTTGCTACAGCGAAAATCAACGCACACAGCTCAAAGATACATTCCCGACTAGTAGAATATTTTTATTAATATCAATCGAGTGATCATCTGAAACAAAGTCAAAAGCAGTAATTAATTTAGGCAAACATTTTTCGTAATCACGCAGCACAAATATACATCACAGAAACACGTCTTTTTCATTCAGGGCCCACTAGTGGAAACGATGTGTGAGAGGGAAGCTGACTTCCCGTACACTTTCGTTAAGGTTACGCCGGCAGGGAGTAGGGGAATCCAACAATGGTCGTGGTACACAAAGCCACAAACTGACTCCCGCAAGTCAAGTTAGGGAAGGAGGGACTCTAGCGCTGTCTTGTACGTAGAATCATTGAAAGCACACGTTTTTTCATTACACATCACATCTTTTTTTGTAAATTGACTTTCATAATTCTAACGTCAGGTGGAACACTCTAAACCGGATAATAAAATTTTAATAAATAAAATTAGCACCAATATGAATTAATTAAATGTCGAGGCACACTACAAAACAGAACAGACATTTGCTATACATTGAAGAGATGGACGGATTTTGTACTCGTAAACATAGGTCATGGGAGGACCTGATAAAAAGTTGCTTCGAAAAGGAGGAGCCGCGAAACGATTAAATTATCTCTGCATTTCAATACGTCCTAGACATGGTCGTATTCGGAGATATGGTGCAAATTATGGAATTCAAGTTGCGAGAACTTGTATGCCGAATCTACAATAGTTATAAAAATATTTGCACGTCAACATCGGAAGGACCACTGGGATTGATGGTGGAGTTTTTGAGGTTTGCTAACGAAGAACTGAAATACACTAGACCAGACGTAATTGTAATCTCTGCAATGGGCATTGCATTAATCAAGAAAGCAATCAGATCAAATTATCACATACAAGCAGTCTATACCGCACGATTCATTAAGGATTTGTTGAAATTACACCTAACGGTTGAAATGGAACGTACCTAAAAAATCTTATCACGTGATATATTCCACTAGAGCCTCTACACATTTATTTTCTTCTATCAGTCAATGATGTCGAATGAACAGAAGTTCATTACTGTCGTGCAAGGTCTGATGTATCATCATTTATTGAAACTCAACAAACATATCAATTGCGGTGGACCACCGGACGATTTTCATCTAATACTCTCGTGTACGCCATTCAAGAATCTTCATACAAAGAAAGGAAACATCAATAAGAGACTGTGCAAGTTCATCGCTACAAAGTGCAAGTTGTTGAAGCAATACAAACACGGCGACAACATATCACCTGCGCTAATCAACGCTGGTTTCAAGCGCCCAATACTCAGAATAAATTACTTGATGTCTTCGGAATTCATCAATCAAGACAAAAAACGAAAACTTCGTAGTTTGGAATAGAACTGTAATTTATCGAAATAAACAAGTGTATAATTGAAATAATAATTGTATTCTTTGGCATCATTGTAATGTATTCTACACAGCGCAACGAAAACAGCTTATGACTAGATTGAAGATTGCTAAGGAGACACTACGTACAAGGATCTTCGCATGGAATCAGCGCTGGCAATCAAAGATATTTTTACATGACCACACTCTATACAACACCGCCAACCGAAGGAAAGGATTGTAGAAGAATCGATAATAGAAATTTAGAGGCATATTACATCAATCTTTGTTTACAAATAGGATCACTAATATTTTGCGAAAGCTTATTTTATGAATTAAATTGCACAGCGTATATATTTTCTCAAACGATTGGACAGTTGACAATACTATATTGAAAGGAATCTATTATCAAATGACGCGATGCAAGTGATGGACATGCATGATGCGCTAGCAGAGTCTACAATTCTAATCATCATAACATGCGGCACACAATTCCAATAAGATTTGGGGAGAATCGAATCCGGCAACTGTCATCAGAAATGTTTAAACACTATACAATGAAGATGAGCACTATCCATAAGATACGTAATTATAATAAGTAAATATTCCTTTTGCAAACTTAACCAAAGCAGTACCCATAAACGGAGCTCAAATTCACAGAATGTGCCCGAGGTTTTTTCATTAGCCATACTGAAAAACTATGAGTCTGTTCATTATGTCACGGCATATGAGGCACTACAAATGGGAAGGGCATACTTTAATTTTAGAAGATTTTAGCTCATAATGAAACAAAACGCAAACTCCAACACCAAAGGTTCTTGTTTAAATTTTCAAAGTCAAAACTGTATACTCTTTCTTACAATTTTTTAATATATAGATTAAAAAGCTGTCTATATAGGCACACATTGTATACAATATATTTGTCTGTACATTAATTGCTAAAATTTATCAGATCACATTCCGGAGCAGTGGTGACTATCAGTAAGTATTTAATTAAAACTTGAACTGCTCCCGCAATTTACGAACTGAGTTGTAGAAAGTGTAATTTCACAGCTTTAGCTGGCTCACTTTGATACGCGAAGGTTTTAAGAACTCTTTCACGATGACAAAGAATTTAATCGAGTGTATTGATATTTTCTATATACTCTATAACCTAATGTGAATTATCCATGACGCGGATAGTAAAAGTTACGAATATTTTTTCGAAATTTACTTAAAACTCTAAGAAATGGTCATCCGCGTCGTCGAACCCGTTTCGGCAATTTGTTTATTTCGATAAATTACAGTTCTATTCCAAACTCCGAAGTTTTCGTTTGTCGTCTTGATTGATGAATTCCGAAGACATCAAGTAATTTATTCTGAGTATTGGGCGCTTGAAACCAGCGTTGATTAACGCAGGTGATATGTTGATACCCGTGTTTGTATTGCTTCGACAACTTGCACTTTGTGGCGATGAACTTGCACAGTTTCTTATTGATGTTTCCTTTCTTTGTATGAAGATTCTTGAATGGCGTACACGAGAGTATTAGATGAAAATCGTCCGGTGGTCCACCGCAATTGATATGTTTGTTGAGTTTCAATAAATGATGACACATCAGACCTTGCACGACAATAATGAACTTCTGTTCATTCGACATCATTGACTGATAGAAGAAAATAAATCTGTAGAGGCTCTAGTGGAATATATCACGTGATAAGATTTTTTATGTACTTTCCATTTCAACCGTTAGGTGTAATTTCAACAAATTTTAACGAAACGTGCGATATAGACTGCTTGTATGTGATAATTTGATCTGATTGCTTTCTTGATTAATGCAATGCCCATTGCAGTGATTACAATTACGTCTGGTCTAGTGTATTTCAATTCATCGTTAGCAAACCTCAAAAACTCCACCATCAATCCCAGTGGTCCTTCCGATGTTGACGTGCAAATATTTTTATAACTATTGTAGATTCGGCATACAAGTTCTCGCAACTTGAATTCCATAATTTGCACCATATCTCCGAATACGACCATGTCTAGGACGTATTGACATGCAGAGATAATTTAATCGTTTCGCGGCTCCTCCTTTTCGAAGCAACTTTTTATCAGGTCCTCCCATGACCTATGTTTACGAGTACAAAATCCGTCCATCTCTTCAATGTATAGCAAATGTCTGTTTTGTTTTGTAGTGTGCCTCGACATTTAATTAAATCATATTGGTGCTAATTTTATTTATTAAAATTTTATTATCCGGTTTAGAATGTTCCACCTGACGTTAGAATTATGAAAGTCAATTTACAAAAAAAGATGTGATGTGTAATGAAAAAACGTGTGCTTTCAATGATTTTACGTACAAGACAGCGCTAGAGTCCCTCCTTCCCTAACTTGACTTGCGGGAGTCAGTTTGTGGCTTTGTGTACCAAGACCATTGTTGGATTCCCGTACTCCCTGCGGGCGTAACCTTAAGGAAAGTGTACGGGAAGTCAGCTTCCCTCTCCCACATCGTTTCCGCTAGTGGGCCCTGAATGAAAAAGACGTGTTTCTGTGATGTATATTTGTGCTGCGTGATTACGAAAAATGTTTGCCTAAATTAATTACTGCTTTTGACTTTGTTTCAGATGATCACTCGATTGATATTAATAAAAATATTCTACTAGTTGGGAATGTATTTTTTTAGCTGTGTGCGTCGATTTTCGCTGTAGCAAACACAATAATTTGCATTTCAGATGAGTTGTTTGTGGCTTTTGCGTGTAGAAATTACTGTTGCAAAGTTATCATAAAAATTATGTAATTCAATTTGTTTCTCGTTTTCGACTTAGTATTGTTTCTATCACTGAATAAACTTGACTTTCTCTTTTGCTTCAGATGTTCACTCGATTGATATTTTGCGAGTTGACAATAATGAATGCATAATAGTTGTGTCTGATCTGAAATACATTAAATACAACGTTTCTCGTTTTGGTTGAGTATTGTTTGCGCCGATAATATTTTCTCGTCTGCTTAGATCATGTTTCTCTAAAACCAGTTTGCACTGACATAAAAGTCTATTCCTAGATTTTTTGCGTGCTATTGTTTTTGATAGAATTCTTATTGTGTTCTTGAGAGTCGAATAATTCCAATGTCTGTTTGCCATCAATAAAAAAATTCGTCTCTGTACACCGGTCTTAAGAATATTTCCTTTTGGAGGAAAGAATGTGAAAAAGAGAGAGGGTTTCCCCACCCCACAGATTGACAACAGGTTCTTCGCTTTGGGATGTATAGAGGCAGAGAGTGACCCCAACGGGCTGTATAGAGGGAGAGAGTGACCCTGCCGGGCTCCAGTCTGGTTGTACTGTGGAAAGCTTAGCTGTGCTGCGTGTTTGGACACCTCTGTCAAGGTAATGTTTATAGTGCCCGAGTAGGATGAAAATTCTATATTGTTAGGTCGCAAGGTTGATTTTATGATAGTTCAAAAGATATATTATTTCCATTTCAAATTGTAATGTTTGGTAGTTGGTTTCGCTATTATTTTCCTGTGTGTTGTTTACATGTTGGCAAATGCATCGTTCAAAGCGTTCCTCTGCTATTTATCCGTGCATGTTTATCGTTTTGATAGATTGTTTTTCAATTATTTTCTTCTGTATACCTCTTGTTTGCTTTGGTGCATATGTTCGGTTGTGTATTAGCTGTTTATCGTTTTGTTTCTCGTTATTTCCGTATGTCTATGCTGTTTACTTAATAAGAAATTTATTAATTGTGTGATGTTAGAATAATCTTCCCTATTGCGCTCGAAAATGTTCATAACTGTGAGGCGTACGCCTCCCATCTTCAATAAGTCAGGGCAGATATTATTAGAGCTGGTTGTTGTCTAGGAGCGCGCTATGCGGTGAAGTTTATTTTTTAATGTATTTGCTGTGTTGGATTCATAAAACAATGTAAGGTTTGTAGTGTCTCTTAGAATGAAAATTGTATGGGAATCGACTAGATTAAGTCACAAGGATGATTTTATGGTAGATAAAATGATAGATTATTCTCCTTCTTTGTTGTTTTGATTAACCAATGTAGTGTTATAGATTTTATTTCCTCTTGTGTTCGTGTCCCATGGTCTTCCAGGTTCTCTGCTGTTCACATACATCTATCGGCACTTGTAATTAAAGCTCCACTATGGTGGTCACATATAATAATGTAAGACTTTTTATAATAAAACTTTTAATTTTGATTGTAATCATAGTGATTAAAAATATATTCTTTGATTAAATGTGTCATAATGGAATATTATCTATTGTTCTTGAAGTTACATATTAGAACTTTGTAATTAAAACTCCGCTAGGGTGCTCATGTTAGACTTTTTATAATAAACCTTTTAATTTTGATACATGCACCACCTGAAAAAAATTGCGAACGAAGTCGTCCCAGGGTGAAAAATCGCCAAAAATGTGGCCCGATGTTGTCAGTGTGCATGTCCCTACTTGCGCGCCGCATGAAAAAAATGCGAACGAAGTCGGCCCAGGCTGAAAAATAGCCAAAGAAGTCAGCCCAGTGTGTACAACCATAAGTGTACGCTCAGCTCTTCAGCCAGCTGGTAAACACATGGACAGCCCCTCACCTGCGCACCGCCCACCGTGCGCTGAAAAAAAAAATCGCTAGAGAAGTCAGCCCATACGGAAAAATCGCCAAAGAAGGCGGCCCAGGGCGTACCGGGCCCGTTGGCCTGCTGGTAAGCACCCGGACAGCCCCACACCTGCGCGCCACCCACTGCGCTGGAAGAAAATAATAAAAAATCACTAGAGAAATCGGTCCAGCTATTGTTCTTGAAGTTACATATCAGAACTTTGTAATTAAAACTCCACTATAGTGGTCATGTTAGAGTTTTTATAATAAAACTTTTAATTTTGATTGTAATCGTATTGATTAAAAATATCTTCTTTGATTAAAATGTGCTACCCCTTCTGCTTAAATGAAAACTTGTGTAATTATCACTAATAAAGAAAAATTGTGATAGCCCTTCAATGCTATTGCATCAGATTTTTTTGGCTAAGTTTTTCTCCTTCACACAGAGTCATAACATAATTCTCGACACTAATGACTATACTAATATATTTTCACTTGTACTTTTGTGTATGGCTATCCTTTGCATGTAAACAGCCTACTGCACACCCGTTGTAGCGGGGGAAAATTACGATTAAAATCGCCACAGATTGAAAAATGACGAAAGAAGTCGGCCTAGGCTGAAAAATGTGAGCGAGTAAGCGCTCACGCAACCCTCCGGCAACGCTCCGCCCACCGCAGCAGCCCTCCACCCGAGCGTCGCCTGTAGCGCACTGGAAAAAGTCGCGAAAAAATTCGGCGCAGATTGAAAAATGACGAAAGAAGTTGGCCCAGGCTGAAAAATGTGAGCGAGTAAGCGCGCACGCAGCCCTCCCCCCGCCGATAAGCGCTCGGACAACCCTCCGCACGCGCGCCGCGCAGGGAAAAATACGCGCAGGGCTCAGGGGGTCCATGTTTCTAACTGGACCGCCCGAAGCCTGGACCCCACCTCCTACTACTGCATTGCAAGTAGTTATCGTGCGACAAACATTCCTCGTAGCAAAATGGATGCGACAGCACTCCTTCCCCTTGCCTACATAATAAACATTTACTGTGGTGCCTCCTCCTTCCATGCTCCGGTTCTTCGTTCAGTTCCCCCACATGTAGAAAACAAAGAAACTAGTTGGAAAGAAAAAGGAACGAGACAAAGACGCGCGTGCTCTGGGGGAACCGGAAAAAATGTTCGCGGAAAAAATGTCCCCGGAAGACATGTCCCTTGGAAAATATGTCCCCCGGAAAAATGTGCCCTCGAGAAACATCCACTTTTGGCACGCGTGGAATTTTTGCGAAATCCCCGGTTGCGATATTGCAGGTCTTGAAGTCCTCCGGCTCAAAATAAATAGTAAAATTCCTAACCACTTACTAAGGGTTTTTACTTTGAAAGCTCGACCTACTTTCACTTGCGATTTCTCGTAGGGAATACACTGCAATCAATTTCTCGTTCGTTGATACAACGTGACACGGGTTCGAATCCTGTCACTAGGTGTGCTCTCTGAGGTTTTCCTTGGGTTTTCCGTCGGACTTTCCTGACGAATGTCGGCTTACTTAGCCCTGAAGTCAACCCAGGACGCATACTAGCCCCCTGTCACCCTCCCTCCTGTCCTCTGTCCACACCTGTACACAACGTACAGCAATAGTTGCTTCGCAGCGCTAACACGGAAAAACATTTTCTCTGCTAATTAGCACAAATGTGAAGTGTCACAGAAAGTAGTACGACGTCCAGTTTCAACAAATCAGGAGAGAAGACGTCGTTCGGAATGACCAGGAGCATGTCAAGTTCTTTTTTAGAAGTGCGCAGATCGACGTGCACGGTGACGTGTAAAGAGCGAAATAAAATGCGGAGGGAAAGCAACAAAATTAACAGACAAAAATATATTTCAATATGTCTAGTGGTATCACATATCGGGAGCCCCATGACTGTACAGGCCGCATTGTTGCAAGATACAAGGAAGTAAATTCACCAAAACTGACCCACAGCGACTACCATGGTGACTTCTGACAGCGACTACTCCTCTGGCCGTGTGCCATGCTAACCCGATTGCAGCAGGTCAGTGGTCGGAAATCTCGCGCAAGTTGTTCTATTCCCTGCTCTTGCATAACGTATTCCAAGTGTTAGAAGACTTTTGTGGGAGAAGAATCTATACGATAACTTTTCATGAGACCGCAGGACGTTGGAGAAGGTAAAAAAAAAGACGAGAACTTATGGTGAGACTAAAGGAATGTACGGGTCAAATTTCAGGTATGTTAGTACGGGCATTGTGATATTGCTATGAACATGCCCATGCTTAGTTCATCGTACTGCGGAAGCGGCCATTCGCATGGCGAGGGTAAACAACTGGATGAGGCAGTGAGGCAACTGTAGCAAACATAGAAAAAGAGGAGATGAAATTACCCACAGCCATTAGGAATTGGTAAATGCATATATTGTTTATGATAACATCCGGGTCGACCTGAACCGCATCACATCGTACGCTCTTGGATAGCCGCAAGTGAAAGTTGGCACCACTGTGGTAATCCGAAAAAGTCAAAATGCACAAAAACTTGTCAGTGCTCTCATGGGCAGAAATGAAATATCGAAGTGAGATACACAGCAGAAGACAGTTCCAAACCTAGAGAACGCTGTCCATCCTCACCCTTTTACTCCTGTGCTGTACTGTACCTCAGACTATTAAAAAAAATCATCTGGGGAGAGTCGTAATACAGGTGCTTCTCAGTCCTGCCCCCAGAGTCAAGGCAATGACACTAGACAAAGACCACTGATGCCTAAGACCATACAAGGGGGGCAAAGGCCACAGTTTGGATTGCCTACGGGGAATAACAAATAAATAAGCGCAAGCGCACTGGACCAGTACAAAGTTACAATCACTTGGTTACAACTTACAGTTTCTCTCTCGCCAGCCGCCGACGCAGCTTGCGGACTGATTTCCGACCGCAACTCCGCGGTTTTCGAGGATTCTTGCACGGCCGTGTCATTGCTGCGCGTTTCCAGTTTGTGCGAAGCGGCAGCAGCAACGATACTATGAACGTGCAGCCTACCGCAGTATCAACAGTTCAAATCAGAACAAGACAGTCAGCACCTATGAATGCGTCCCGCAGCACAGCGGCACAGCCAGAGCAGTAGCAGTACGCAACCAACGTGACGTAACGAACACAAGTGACGCAAGCGCCACCTTTCGCAGAATACTGGTGTTGATCACACGGTAGTTACATGCTCCGCCACGATGTGGCCACCGCAAATCTTGTATAGTTTCGGTTTGGTCGGAATGTCTTGGAATGGCTTGGGAACGTAATACCTGAGCTGTGTTCTTCCAATCATGCTGAAATTTTCAGCAATTGTTTTGCGCATAATTGCCCATCCACTGCCACCTCTAGGCTGGTGTGGTGACATTAGAACACCTCGAAACAGTAAGCCAAAGAAAGGCATTTTTTCATGTTTTTCTGAAGGCGCTTCCGGATTATCGGCGTCATATATCAATAAGAGCGAGACGGTCCACCCTCCACGTATCACAGAACAACACAACGCAACAAATTGTGCGCCGCTATCTGCTCTCCCTTTTGCGCCAGTTTCGTACAAAGACCACCCATAATCGGAGATATTGGCATGTTCCAGGCCTTATGGCGCCGCAACCGCATGCCTGGCCGAAAATCGGAAGACGGTCCCCCCGAGTCAAGAATCATAGCTTCCGAATGGCACCAGTTTCACCACCAACAGACGAAAATGAGAGCTACAGGTCTGGTACATAGTGGCCTCTTTTTAACAGGGGAGTGAGACCATAGCCTTAATTAACTTTCAATAAATAACTTTTTTAATTATAAAAGCTACGAAGTTGTTCCAATGAGAACATCTCATCTTTTCGGTCACCTGATACCGAAGCTTTTTTCAGAACAAAAATCCGTTCGATAGATTTGCACACCATTTGCATCGGGTGACGCTATCGGAACTGCCCTTATCTTGGGTTGCATTTTCTGTTTTCTTTTAATCTTTTTCCAAAACGCCACAGGCGATAGTGTGCTCTTTCATCCTCTCATATTGGGGGTGAAGGAAAGACGCGTTTCTAGAGATGCGCAATGAACAAAATAAAGAAAAAATGGTGTTCCTTCACGAATTTTTTGCGGACGATCTATCGAACAGATTTTTGCTCTGAAAACTGGTCCGGTATCAGGTGACAGACGAGATCAGAGGTTCTCATTGGAAGAACTTAATACCTTTTATAATTAAAAATTTAATTTTGAAAGTTAATTAAGACATTGCCTTGGGAGTGCCCTTCAGCATATGCTATATTGCAATTGATTTCATCTCGGAAAAAGTGATATATATATTTTTAAAGAATATGTTCGCATTTAGCTGGGGCACCCCGTATGCTGGGACACCCCGCTGGGACACGCGCACAGGTTCAAGTGGAGAAAGGAGTCCTCTGGGACGTCCGACAGACATACAGTGTTCTACGCTGCTTCCCCTGACATCTTTGTTTTTTTGTCTGTTGGATTCAAGCGTTTGATGTGACATATTTAGTGAAACTAGCATTTTTTGCACCGTTAATGTGGCTAGACAGTTAAGAATTAAGGGACAACATGCCGTGACTGCAACCGGAATCAGGAATTTCATCATTTTCGAAATATAACTGACAAGAAAAAGTGACGGTAGCTGTGAGGGTACCCAATAAACCACAGGCGCCCTATGGATACCTATGCAATATCCCAACTGGCGATTCAGATATCTCTGGGATATACGTGAAAAACCCGAGGATATCCATGGGCCATCCAGGAGATTAAATTTTGCACACAATTTGATGTCTCCTGGACGTCCACAGGGGATCCAGTAGTCAGTGAATGGAGGTATAGGGGATATTAGACAAGACACATATCCAAACCACTCATAGGTTTATTAATGCAGTGTCCTTAATTGACTATATAGACCTCATACATCTGCAGTTTCGTTGTCAAATGTAGTTGCGCTGTCATTAGCTACATCAGATCTATCAGGATGCTTTTGTCACTATATTATGGCTAGACTTTGTGGCAGTACAAGATTCATCACAGTACAGCAACACCGTGTGACCTGCCAGCATAAGTGCCGAACCCCGCCCGCCTTACTTGGGCCACTTGGGAAAACCGGCAGTAACCTCTATTTGCAAGTTGGATGGAATGTATACTGAAATACAAATCGTTACACACACGTTCGTTAAGTGTAGCGTGGCGTAAAACATTTGTAACGGTGACGAGGGTGCATCTTCGCAATTCATTTGTATCTCCATCAATTCAAAGTATACACAACAAAATTCCTGATATCCCTTCCTATCAACTACTGTGTTTTTAATTCAGGTTACCGCAGGTCCAACAAATATTTCCTGGATCTCCTATCTAGATATCCCTGGGATCATCAGGTTGCTTGTTATGGGACATTCAAACATACAGAACGCGATATCCTTCCGACATACCAGGGGCATCTGTTGTTTACTAGAGTAAGCCCAAAACGCAATGGAATTGTGTGATATCCCATAGATATCCTATGGATGTCGAGATATTCAGGAAGTTCGCGATTTTGTAGGGATGTCCCAGGGATATTAATGGTCAGCTGGGTATAATCCCCCTCTCCTACAGTTATTGTACCCTATAAACGCTCCTTTCCTGTTTCGGAAACATAAAAAAGCCAGCATAGTGGTGTTTCTTGGAATATTCGAACTTGGCGAGCGAACCGACACAAAACGAACACTCAACAATGAGAGCCGAGGAAGGCTCACCGGCTGGAAAACCCTAACAACACAAGGCTGTCCTATAGATATCCTATGTACGTCATAAGTTGGAAGTTGGTATATCCTGGGAATAACGAGTTTCGTCCGACTTATGTACACTCACAGGTCCAAGTGCGAGAAAGCAGGAGTCCTTTTTGACGCCCGACAGACGTCCAACCCAACAACAAACGGCTGTCCTAGGGATATCCGATGTACGTCTGAAGCTGGATGTTGGGATATCCTGGAGATAACGAGTTTCGTCCAATATATGTGCGAACACATGTTCAAGTGAGAGAAGGAAGGAGTCCTCTCAGACATCCGAAATATATCGATAGGAACGTTAAGCGAACGAGGGAGGGACATTTTATGGAAATTTCTTCCAGCTAACGCTCCCAAATAAAGCAGGCAGAATATATTCTTAATTTTAAAGCACACACACTATATTAGTAACGTATAATTTAATTAATCTAACGATATTGTTGGACTACATTAAATTTATGGTTAACACAGCAAATGCTACGCTCCGAAACTCGCAGACTTCTTCAATGGGAGAGCTCCTCAATTTCGAGGCCCTCGTCGTTTGTTCTTCGATTTGTGTCGGTTCGCTGACGTGCATAGCTGGGCGGCCTCACTCATGAGGACGCCTCACCCTCACCTCACGACGATGAAGTGAGGATGAGTGAGGCCAGACCACGCTGAATGTTCCTCATGAGGACAGTCGTGAGGCATTGTCCCTCATGAGGTCCACCGTGAGGGCCCTCATGAGGCCAGTCGTCATTAGGCCATCAATACGTAAGGGTACAACGTATTCCGTGAGGAGCCTCACATATGAGGCCGTGAGGCCCTTTGTGAGGAACCTCACGGTTGAAGCCGCGAGGCCCTTTGTGAGGAACCTCACGGACGAGTCCGTGAGGCGTTTCGTGAGGAACCTCACGGATGAGGTCATGGGTCCATTCCTCATCCAGAGCCTCACGGATGAAGGGGGAGCCACCGTATCCCCTCGCTTGGAGAAGGTGTGCGGCAGATGACATCACTCTGCGCGAAGGGCCAATGGAAATGCGAAGATCTTCGAAGATCGCCACGTTCCGTTCTTAGGTTTCATTCCTCCATATACAGGGTGGTCCACCAACCATGATAGAAATTCATAGTAAAAAACGTAGGCCCCGGAGAGACATGCGGTCAAGCGATTTTTTTCTGCCAATAACTTTTGCCATATATTGGTAACGTTTTTATTTCATGTCAACTGACGGAAAGTTAATTGATTGAATTTAACTCCGAAATTTTCCAAGGCAAGCTGAAGTTTTATTTGCGGAAATTGGTTCCCCGTGGTCATTTTACTCAGCATAGCACACAGTCCCACTCGTAATGGAATAGCAATTGCCCAAATAAATTCGTGAAAAATCCGTGGAGATGAGCCATTGGCTCCGCCTCTTTTTTGACGGCTCTAAGTTTGAGAGCAAAGCTGCGAATAAAGGAGGTTACAGTGACATACCACACGAGAAGGAAAAGGGTTACAAGCCTTACCCACGGAACAAACACGCGCGGTGAGTGCGGGAATCTTATCAAAAATGAGGTCACCCGACGTGTTGACAGGCAGGGAAGGAAATACATTTTTTTAGCATTTTGCACTGCGGTCTCACTGAATGCAGTGAACAAGTAAACGGCAACGATGGCAAGCACCGTGTATTCCAACCAAGAAAAAACAAGGATGATCATTGCTCTAGGGGCTTCAGGTGTGGCCTATTACAGAGCAGTCCTCCAATACAGTGAAATGCTTCCAGGAACTAGGGTGGTGAGCTCCTGTACCATAAGGCGTGCATTTTTGAGACTGTCCACAACAGGAAGTTTCCATTCCGGTACCAGAGCCTGTCACACCCAATCACTGCCAGTGAGTCGAGACAAACAGACACGGTCCTGAAAGAAGTACGAGATGATCTCCACGTAAAGTCTGCGCACCCTGGCAAAGCGAGTATAGACATCAAAGTGAAGTGTGCTGAGAATACTACACAAGCACAAACTCCACCCGTACCACGTGAGCCTTCATCAACATTTCTAGCCGGGCGACAACGAGAAACGGTTGGATTTCTGTAACTGGATCCTATGTCAGACCGAGGAAAGCAGAAACTTCGTGAACAGGGTAATTTGAGCTGATGATGCCCACTTCTGCCATAGCGCTCAAGTGAATCGCCACAACGCGCATTATTGGAGCCAAACAAACCCACACTGGCTACGGGACTGCAAGCATCAGTACGAGTGGGGATTCAATGTATGGGCCGGGATTTATAACGGAGCCATTATTGGGCCAATCTTTTTCACGGTATCCCTAAATGCCTACCGCTACTGTAGCGAAATTTTAGATGCCGTGTTCAGCTTTGTTGATGACCTGCCTCTTGCTGAACGGACCCGCGTGTGGTTCCAGCACAACGGGGCTCCACCTCACAGCGCGCGGCATGCAGTACAGCTGCTCCGTCACATGTTCCGGGAGAAGTGGGCTGCCCGATTTGGTCCTGTGTTGTGGCCCGACAGGTCTCCCGACTCAACGCCAAAGACGAAGTATACAAAAGCGAACCACGATCGCTGGCTGACCAGCAGGGAAAATCACTGCTTTCTGCTCGTCGCTTTCCAGATCCGAAATAAAAAGGGCCACGAAAGATACAATTCGGAGATCCCACCTGTGCATTGCAGCAGATGGCGAACACTTCGAACACTTTTACCCATGGTGCATGGTGATATTTTGCTTTCACGCTTTCGTTTTGCTTTCAACTTTCGTTTTTTTTTTAAGTCGGTTTGTCTTCTGTTGTTCAGGGAAACGTATCCTGTTCTGCATTGAAAGTGTCGCTGATGATAACCTAATAAAAGTACACAGGAAGTGTGTTGAATGTGAAGAAATCCGTACCATGTTGAAACAAATGAACTGAAAAAAGAAGAGAGCTGACAGGCGTTCGGTGCATACAACTCTCTCTCTCACACACACATACACAGGTTCATGACAATAAGGTGGTGCAGAAAAACTGCGAGACCGCTATCAGAGGTCATAGTGAAAACTGCCGCGTACGCACCCAAAAGCAAACAAACACACTGAGCAAAACACGAATAAAGGAAAAAGAGCGCGACCCTGAAACTGACGTGGGCAAAGCTGATACCTGGCAGCGGAACTATTCTGTGGGTCGGGTTTGTAACCCTTTCCCCTCGTGTGGCGTGTCAATGTAACCTCCTTTCTTCGCGGCTTTGCGCTCAAACTTAGAGCCGTCAAAAAACAGGCGGAGCCAAGGGCTCTCATTTCCACGGATTTTCGGCGAATTTGTTTCGGCAATTGCCGTTGCATTACGAGTGGGGTTATGTGCTATACTGAGTAAAATGACGACGGGGAACCCATTTCCGCAAAGAATACGTTAGATTGCCATGGGAAATTTTGGAGTTCAATTCAAGAAATTAACTCCGTCAATTGAAATAAAAATATTACAAATATGTGACAAAAGTTAATGGCAGAAAAAAATCCCTTGACCGCATGTCTCTCCGGGGCCTACGTTTTTTACTATGAATTTCTATCATGGTTGGTGGACCATCCTGTATGAAGGCTACAATGAAGAATCTCGCGGGTGGGGGCATGCGACTTTTTCATGAGGGATCTTACAGATAAGTCATGACTCTCTTAGGCGGTCACGTTATGTTGTTGCATAGGGTACAACCTCGAGAATAGGGAATACGATTTCGTTGACGTTAAGTCGTGTTTTGAGCGCCATACTACCTCTTGTGGATTCGTTTTTCTGCCTGTTTACTGGAATAGCAGCGTCGTTTGGAGAGGCCCTGTAATGCGTTTTCGAAAGCGCGTGCAGCTGCTTTCCCCCGCTAACTTCGAATGATTGCAACTGCACACACGCGTTCTGTGTCGTGCCAAAAGGTGTCATGTGCGGTATTTTTGTATTTACTTTTTAAACAAATGTTACCGCCGCTGGGAATTAACGAGGCTTTCTTTTTATTTTGACGTCTCTTGTTCTTAACAGCATAAAGCTCAATATGAAGCAGCCTTTACCGGGCTCCCCAAAGTCTGCGACAGCAATAATGAAGGAAGTACTAAGGAAGGAACTAACAAAGCAGAACAAACAAATAACAATCAAAATGATCTATGATGAAAAACCCGAGATTGGGGAAGAGACGAAAAACAGACGTTGAAATTGAGAGTTTGTGTGCGTCGTCTGTTTTTCGTCTTTTCCCCAGTCTCGGGTTTTTCATCATGGAGTTGTAAGAATTTTCAAAATCTTTCTTTGTCTCCTCAAAACGAAGCCAGGAAAACTGTAATCCCCGTGACTGTAGATCGCCTTTGAAATGCAAAAGGAGGAGAAGAAAAAACAACAACAAAAAGGCACGACCTGATTGCAGGTGCGATTAGTACCATCACTGTATCCAAACACTTCAGCTGCGAGCGTATCCTCCGATTCTGGCAGCAGCGTCATACGGTACTGAGAATCGAGTACAGGATCTCTTCAAGCACTATTCCCCGCCACCACCCGATCATTTCCGTAACTGTACATCTGCACTGTAGTATTTCGGGCTCCACTTTAGTGATGCCAAACACTAACGTTAAACCTCACTGTGACAGTAACAACTGTCAACACATTTATCCAAGCACAGCACGAAACCCTATAAACAGTTTAATGCCGTGCAGTATCATTAGTAGCAACTACCGACAGAGTAGTTCAACGCCGACGTCTCATGTGAACATGACGGAAAGTTCTTTTGAGGCTCACGTGCCTCCTAGTGACTTGAAGACACGTGAGGCCATGAGTGCCCTCATGAGGTGAGGGCACGTGAGGATGAGGACACGTGAGGGCATGTGGGTCCTCATTAGGCGAAAGTACGTGAGGCGCCGTGAGGACATGAGGGCCCTCACGAGGTGAGGGCACGTGAGGATGAGGACTTCTGAGGCCATGAGAGCCCTCATGAGGTGAAGATACGTGAGGTCATGAGGGTTGTGAATAGCCTCATGAGGTGAAGGCATGTGAGGATGAGGATTGTGAGGCCTTTCGGGATCCCGATGCCCTGAAGTGAGGTTTGTGACGGCAAAATTGAAATGGAATGTGAGGGCGACTGAGGTTAAGTTACTGGTGACGAAAATTTGGTGAGGGTGAGTGAGGCAGATAAAGTCCGTGCTTCGTGAGGTGAGGGTGAGTGAGGCCGCAGGAAAATGCCCACCTATGCTGACGTGTCGTGCGCACTTGCCAAGTTCGAATATTCCAAGAAGCACCGCTATGCTGGTTCTTTGGTGTTTCCGAAAAAGGATAGGCGCGTTTATAGGGTACAATAACTGTAGGGAGGGGGATTATACCCTCACAGCTACCGTCACTTTTTCTTGTCAGTTATGTTTCAAACATAATGAAATTCCTGATTCCGGTTTCAGTCTCCGCATGTTGTCCCATAACTCTTAACTGTCGATCCACATAAACGGTGCAAAAAATGTTAGTTTCACTAAATATGTCACATATCAAGCCCTTGAATCTGTGGGAACTGATAAGATATCAATTTGCGCCCTCGAAAAGGTGTCGGTATCACATGATAGTAAAGGGGGCGTTGTCAGAGCACTTAAAAGCGCGAGCGGGGTTAGAGGAAGGGATTCTTGGCCGGGAGTGTCGGGCAAGACGGAGCTGCCGCTGATGTGAGTCGAATAAATCTTTGTTGTTGCTCATTGCATTTGGTCGTTGCTGTGTTCTTCCTCGGCGACGGAGCGGACGGACTGACGCCCCGAGGTTGTGGAAATACTGGGTTTCCACAACTGGCGCCCAACGTTTCGGGGTTCACGGCTCGTCCGCCCGGCCGTTGGGGGAAGCGCAGCACCGCTGTTTGTACTTGGTTAAGTTAGCGGGAGACCGTGATATTATCTTGTTATCTTGTTTTCCGCTGTTTTGTGTTCGCGGGGCTTCCCGCTTTGTTTTAGTTTGCTTTTGCAGCTCCCGGCCACATCGTCGGAGGAGATGTACCATGTACCCCCTCCGTTCCAGAGTAAGTCTGCTCCGGTACCTGCAGTGCCACAGTCTGACTCCGCTATAACGACAGAACTCTTGTCACGCATGACGGAGTTATGTTCGTTGGTGGCACAACGCCTTGATGCCGAGTCGGTTTCGCCGCTGCAGACACAAGCCCCCCTGCGACTGAATTTACCGGTCCCTACCTTCTGAGGGTACACCGATAAAAAGTCGGTCGCAGACTTCTTGGATGACCTTACAGCCTATCAGACTGGTATGGGAATCTCAGATGAGGTCCTGATACAACGCATCCTGCAGGTCGCTTTGATCGGAGACGCCGCTCGCTGGCTTCGGCTGCAGTCGAGGTTTACGTCCGTTCAGGACTTTCAGAAGCGGTTTAAGAGCGAATTTCTTCCCCCAGATTACGAGTATCGTATCCTGGAGGAGCTGCAAAGCGTACTCAGCATCCAGATGAGACCTTAGCAGAATTCGTTCGGGCCTTGCAAGACCTGTATAGCAGAGCTGAACCTACTGCTACAGAGGAGCAGCGTGTGACACGGGCTATCCGTCAGTGTCATCCTCGCTACCGGCCCTATCTTCGAGCCCATCGCTTTAATAGCCTTGAGGCGCTGGCGCAAGAGGCTCGCTCAATTGAAGGAGACCTCTTAGCGGAACTCGAGTATCGGCCCCCGCCGCCGCCTGAATTGGCGTTAGAACCGCGCTGTGCGTGGTCAGCGGGAGCAGCCTCGGTCGAGCGCCCACCTGCAGTGGGACTGGATGAGCAGAACCGCAATTATTATGCGGAGCCATCACGCCGAGCACCCGATCCCTTCCGTTGTGAACAGAGGGCGATCCCCGCAGGAACGAGCCTTGGCAGACCCGTCCTGTCCCATAATCATGGGCAACCCGACTATTTAGCTGGCGAAACCCCAAGGAGGCCGCAAGAGCAACGGCATGCTCCGCGGCAGCAACGCAGAATGCCAGCCGGCTGTTGGACGTGCGGCAGCCCGGACCACTTTCGTCGGGACTGTCCGCAGCAAAGACCAAACCCCCGTAATGTGCCAACGGGAAACGGTCGCAGCTGACGCCGGTAAACAATCGCTCAGCGACGTCGGCTATCTGCCGAAAGAGCGAACAAACGGTTACAATCCGTGACCCTGATAATTCAGAAGCTGGCTTTGCAAGCAGCAAGATAAAAGGAGACGCTTTAGCTCCTTTTGCTTTTTCTGTCTGAGATAACATCGAGGACAAGGAACCAAACATCGCTGTTCGAATTTTGGGGAGAGATTACATCGCCCTTATCGACACGGGAGCTACAGTCTCCCTTATCGGCGATTGTGTTTACGAGCACTGCGCATCACGGAATGTGGAATTGCAATCCACAGATGTCACTCTACGTCTTGCTTCCAATGACGTGATTCCAGTACAAACTGCAGTTGTGCTCTGGCTTCGCTTTGATGGGAGACGACGAAAGCAGCGCTTCGTCCACCTTCCTGGCCTGGCAGTGCCCGTTATCCTGGGCAGGGACTTCATCATCCGGCAGAAATTTGTGCTGGACCTGCCCAATGGAGGATACGTCTACCACGGATCGTCAGGATTTTTTCCTTTCGCCGTGCCGCAGGATAGCGGTTCAGCTAAGCAAGCTGCAGCAACGTCCGTCGAACCGTCCCCGCTCCCGACTGTCTTGGGGTCATTTCATGGTCCCGAGGAGGAGCGCCGTCAGCTTGAACAAGTACTGCGGCAGTTTGACGGTGTCTTCACGGAAAAACCCGCTAAGTCGTCTGTGTTACAGCATAGCATAGACACGGGTAACGCTAGGCCCTGGCGTTGTAATCCGAGACCATTGAGTGTGCATAAGCGTGCTTTGTTAGACGCTGCTCTTGATGAAATGCTCCAAACCGGTGCAGTTCAAAGGTCCCAGAGCCCTTGGGCGTTTCCTGTCGTCCTGGCTCCGAAACGTGATGGTACGGCTAGGTTATGCGTCGATTACCGTCGACTTAACGCAGTAACTGTAAGGGACTCTTACCCCGTTCCGTCCATCGAGTCTATTATGTATTCCCTGGGCAACGCTACAGTGTTTTCAACGCTTGATTGTAGTAGAGGGTTTTTGCAAATCCAAGTTGCCCCGGAGGATGTCCCGAAAACAGCCTTTACCTGTCATAGGGGTTTGTTTGAGTTTGTACGGATGCCTTTCGGTCTGTCTAACTCTCCCGCCAGTTTCCAACGGCTAATGGATACCGTATTGGGAGATGCGAAGTATAACTTCGCGATGGCGTACATGGATGATGTCGTAGTGTTTTCCAGAAACTTTCATGAACACTTGGAACACCTGTCAATCGTCCTTGCAAGGATGAAGCAGGCGGGGCTAACCATCAACCCCCGCAAGGTGCAGCTGGCATCGCCTAGGATCAGCCTTCTCGGCTTCATGGTGGACGGAGGAACCATCAGTCCTAGCGATGACAAGCTAAAGGCGATCATGGAGTATCCGGTTCCCGGTAACGTAAAAGCCTTGCAGCGTTTCTTGGGTATGGTTGGTTTCTACAGACAATTCATTCCTAATTGCGCTGAGTTAGCGCAGCCGCTTAACCGGTTGTTGCGCAACGGTACACCCTGTCAGTGGGGAGAGGAGCACGAACGATCATTTCGAGCTCTTTCTCACGCGATCGCTAATACGGCCAGGCTATATTTGCCTGACCTGAACAAACCGTTTGTAGTGCAAACAGATGCTAGCGATTATGGGGTTGGCGCAGTTCTCTTGCAGGAGCATGACGCTATTCTCTGTCCAGTGGCTTTTGCAAGTCGCACGCTGAATCCCGCAGAACGGTATTACTCCGTCACGGAAAAGGAATGCTTGGCGATCATCTTCGCTCTCAGGAAGTTTGATCTGTACCTGGACGGCACCACTTTCACCGTCCAGACTGACCACCAGGCACTTTCTTGGCTCCAGCGGCTCCGCAACCCGTCTGGACGTCTTGCCAGGTGGGCCCTGACGCTACAAGGCTACTCCTTCAACGTGAAGTACAGGCGGGGCTCGACGAACGTGGTAGCAGACGCGCTTTCCCGTGCGCCTCTACCGGAGGGGGGAGATGAAGGCACCGAGGCACCTTCCCAACTCCTGGCAGCAGCACAAGTGGCACGAGACGTATCTTCGTCTTGGGGCACGGTCGTGAGCAGAGAGCAGCTCCTAGACGCTCAGAGAGCGGACGGCCTTTGTCAGCGGGTGTCTCAATGGTTAGCTGAGCAGGACTCGGCAGGCACCGGAACGACTGACGGGCGGCACGACTCCTATCTGCTGGGCGAGGATGGCATCCTGTTCAGATACATACCCCAGGCGGATGACGATGACGGCTCATCCCCATTCAGAGTCGTGGTGCCACGGAAGTTGCGTAAGTCTTTCATACGTTAGTTTCATGATTCGGCCTTGGCAGGTCACAGCAGTGGCAGGAAAACTTATGAAAAGTTAAGTCGTGTTGCGACATGGCCAGGAATGAGGCAGGATGTAACAAAGTATGTTCGTACTTGTCCCGTATGCCAGAGAGCAAAACCTCGTGGTGGTTTACCCCCTGGGCGCTTACAGCCTATTCAGAGTGATAGGCCCTGGCAGATAGTTGCATGTGATGTGATGGGACCGTTTCCACGTTGTCCTAGAGGTAACCAGTATTCGTTTGTCGTTACTGATCATTTCACAAAATGGGTTGAGCTGTTTCCTCTCAGGACGCTGACTTCCCAGAGAGTGTGGGAAAGACTACTCGACACCTTTTGCCGGTTCGGGTTTCCTGCTCAGCTCATCACAGATAACGCTACCTACTTTACAAGTAAGGTGTTCTCAGACTCTTGCGCTGTCTTAGGCATTCGGCACAAGAAGACTTCCCCATATCACCCTCAGGCTAACATTACCGAACGTGTTAATCGGAACCTGAAAATGATGTTGGTTGCTTTTACTAGTCAGCACCACCGTGATTGGGATCTTCGCCTGGCTGAACTGGCGTTCGCTACACGGACAACAGTAAACAGATCTACAGGCTTCACCCCGGCGTTCCTGAACTTGGGACGAGAGGCCCCTTTTCCAGTGGAGAATGCTCTACGCCTCCGGGATTGCAGTACCCAGCCTCCTTATTCAAGGTTCGCTGAGGAACTCCGGAGTCGACTGGACGATGCAGCTCGGACGATGCAGACTGGACGATGCAGCTCGCCAGTACAACCGAGGTCGACGGAACCTCACCTACAGCGTCGGTGACCTCGTCCTTCGACGGACTCACCCGCTAAGTGATGCGTCACGAGGCTTTGCAGCTTCACTCGCAGATAGGTGGGATGGCCCCTTCGAGGTAAGTGCGTGCTCGTCCGGCCTCACTTACAGGCTTCGTCGTTGTGACACGGGCGAAGAGACTGCGCCAGTACACATCTCGGACCTGAAGACTTACCACCTCCGAGACCCCGAGGGCGAGGAAGCAGATGTTCAGCTTCCTCCTCAAGACCTGGACCAGGATGCGGTTCCCGAACCCTCCAGTCGCTACAGTTTGCGTCCCGGCAGGCGGCGCACGTAGCAGTCACTATCTCAGTCATTATTACTTAGTGCTCAGAGTTCAGTGTAGTACTTTTCTATGTGGTATTCTCGTTGTCACAGTCTCCCGCTTTAGTTTCACCAGGACCTTACGAGCCTGACGAGCAGGAGCATCCTCCTGACTGTTTTTGCTTTCTTTCTTTTAAGTATGTCTCAACGAGCAAAGCGACCCAGGACCGGAGCACTTGCATCCTTCCGATCCACTCCTTCCTCTTCGGGGTCATCAGGTCGACCGGCTACTCACTCGGTGGCCACCTGGACGGTCGTATCCGACGGAAAACCTGTTCATCGTGATAAAGCAGCACAAAGACGCGGACAAAGAAGGAAGACAGGACGACTGCTAACTCTCAACTGGCAGTTTTTACTAAACAAAGCATGTTTATATACACAAAAGAAAGAAGTTTTCTTTTGTGTATATAAACATGCTTTGTTTAGTAAAAACTGCCAGTTGAGAGTTAGCAGTCGTCCTGTCTTCCTTCTTTGTCCGCGTCTTTGTGCTGCTTTATCACGATGAATGTACACCAACTACCCCGCCTCCACACACTCCTTCGGAAAACCTGTTGCCTGGGCTTCAAGGTCAAAATGGTCTTCCCAACCAAGGCCACTTCGTGGGACGGACCCCGAGCTCGTGCCGCTTCTCTTCCGGAGGCTCACCTTGGATAGTCGTCATCCCGCAGACCCCCCTCTACCCCTCTCTGAAGAGGAACGGAGACTCCTATGCCCACTCTGCTCCTCCCGGAAATCAGCCGCTCAGCACACCGGCGGGGCCAACTTCATCAGGCGAAAGCAGAAGCTGCCAAGGCAGCTCGATCAACAAGCACTGATGTCGAGACAGCGTTGACCGTTCTCCGCCGTCACCGACCGGATCTTCTCAAAGAACCCCGACAAGCTCCCCCAGCTTCGGCGTCCGACGATGTGATTTTGGACATGATGGACTTCTGAGTGTCTTTTGAATGTTCTTCTAAGAACTCTTTAGAGGTGGGGGAATGTGGGAACTGATAAGATATCAATTTGTGCCCTCGAAAAAGTGTCGGTATCACATGATACTAAAGGGGGCGTTGTCAGAGCACTTAAAAGCGCGAGAGGGGTTAGAGGAAGGGATTCTTGGCCGGGAGTGTCGGGCAAGACGGAGCTGCCGCTGATGTGAGTCGAATAAATCTTTGTTGTTGCTCATTGCATTTGGTCGTTGCTGTGTTCTTCCTCGGCGACGGAGCGGACGGACTGACGCCCCGAGGTTGTGGAAACACTGGGTTTCCACATAAACGGTGCAAAAAATGTTAGTTTCACTAAATATGTCACATATCAAGCCCTTGAATCCCAGACAAAAAAAAAGATGTCAGGGGCAAGCAGCGCAGAACACTGGTTGTCTGTCGGACGTCCCAGAGGACTCCTTTCTTCACTTGGATCTGCCCGACTCGTTATCCCCAAGATATTCCAACATCCAGTTTCAGACGTACATCGGATATCCTTAGGACTGCCATGTGTTGTTGGGGCATAGATCATCACGCATGTCCTTTTCACGATATCCTGAGGGTATCATTTTCCCCTTTATTTTCTTCATCCACGCTGGATATCAGAGGGATATCCATCAGACAGGCGAATCCGACCACGGACGTTAGGACATTAATCGTACATCCAGTGGATATTCGGTGTTGTTGGGGGTCCGCGAGGTTCTGTGCGCAGCATCCCCCCAGTAAACCACTGATATCCCTAGGATATCCCTACAAGGTCGTGAACGTCCTGAATATCTGGACATCCATGTGATATCTGTGGGACATTTCAGGACAACAATCGCGTTTCGGTTTTACCTAGTGAATAACAGATGTCCCAGGTACGTCTGTAGGATATCGCGCTTTGGATGTTTGAAAAGGAGCGTGCAGATCCCAGGGGTATCCGGGCAAGATCCAGTATATACCAAATTTCGGGCACTGATTGGACGTCAGTGGGATGTCGCCAGGACGTCGCCTGGAGATATACGAGTAAATATGTGATGCTTGGAATGTTGTTTCGACGGCAACGTTTTTCTTGTGCTCAGGGCAAGCAAAAACTTCTGTGAACGTTAACTAGATATGAGGGAACAAGTAAAATCGTTATGTATCTATCGTTCGCGTTCTGCTGGTCGTGCAACGTATTTGTCTGTGCGTAACACTCGACAAGCAACAGAGGAATTCGATCACCACCACTCAGGAGGTAATCACATTATAGACAATAGCCTGAATGGAAAACACAATAGTATTAAATAGGAAGGTATGCTAGAAACGTTATTGGTTATGCCTTGAATCTGCAGATACACGAGTTAATTGCGAAGACGCACCCCCTCACCGTTACAAATGACTTACGCCCCAATGTCTTAGATTGAACGTGCACAAGAATTTGTATTTCAGTATATGCTCCGGCCATTGGGCAACAGATGCTATTGTGAATGCTCTGGTTTCTCTCCAAATCCGCGTACGCGGTCGAGGGGCCAAAAAGACAGACTGCTCTTATTTTAGGGTGAGAGCACCTTTAAACACCCTTCACATATGTGTGGTAGGTATATCACCGTGTCGTCATCACTTCTGATGTATCAAGCAAAAGTATGGCGCGGAAACTAGAATAAAATTTATTACATTTGAAAAGCAAGTATAAGTAACATCCCAAATTCGTCCAAAAGTCTCATGTTGACGTCGTGGGGATGTTCCTAGGATCTACAAAAGGCGCCGAAATCCTGGTCACCTGGATCTCCCATGGATATCCTGGGCATCTGCAGGGTGCTCCCTGGGATATCTTTATGTCCGAAAAGGATATCCTGCGCTGATCTGCTTATTATAATTAATATAACATATCTTCCATTGTGTTTATGCATAACGCTCATCTTCATTGTATACTGGTTAATCATTTCTGATGGCGGTTGTGTGATCCATTTCTCCCAAAATCTGATTGTCGCTTGGAAATTATTTCATATACATTTGTGTGCCGTGTGTTAGGAACATTACGTGATTAGAAATGTAGACTTCGCCTGCACATCATGTTTGTAAAATCCTCCATTTGCATCGCGGCATTTGATAATAATTCGCTTTTCGCGAAGGCTTCGTATTATCTCGCAGGCACTGAACCCGAATGCGATTGTAAAAGTCGATGACACTGTGTCGCGAATGCTTTGACTTATCCCGCCGCAATCAGTTATCTTGTCTTATTTCCCGTTTTGCCCTTTCTTGGACGGCTCATTTTTCCTATCCAGTCATACAAATGGACAACTGTGTTGACGAAAATATTTATTTATTTATTTCGCACTCCAATCGGGTTGCTTGTCAAAGACGCCTTCTTTTACTACGTCTGGGCTAGTGCAACTGATTGAGAAATATACATGCGCTGTGGAATTTAATTCATGAAATATGATAAGTTTTCACAAGAGATTAGTGATCGTTTTTTGTAATCATAGACTGATGTATCATGCCTCTAAATTTCAATGACCGATCCTTCTCTGTCAATTCTATCCTTTGGGTGATGAAGTTGTACAGAGTGTTGTCGGGGTAAAACCTATTTGATGGCTAGCTCTGATTCCATATTAGAATTTTTGCACACAGTGTGGAATATTCGTCTCCTTAGTAATCTTCAATCTAATCATAAGCTGTTTTCGTTGCGATGTGTAGAATACATTACAATGATGACAAATAATACAATTATTATTTCAATTATATGCTTGTTTATTCCGATAAATTACAATTTTATTCCAAACTCTGAAGTTTTCGTTTGTCTTAATTCATGAATTCCGAAGACATTAAGTAGTTTATTCTGATTATTGGGCGCTTGAATCCAGCGTTGATTAACGCAGGTGATATGTTGTCGCCGTGTTTGTATTGCTTCAACAACTTGCACTTTGTCGCGACGAACTTGCACAGTCTCTTATTGATGTTTCCTTTCTTTGTAGGAATATTCTTGAATGGCGTACAAGAGAGTATTTGATGAAAATCGTCCGGTGGTCCACCGCAATTGATATGTTTGTTGAGTTTCAATAAGTGATGATACATCAGCCCTTGCACAACGATATTGAACTTCTGTTCATTCGACATCACTGACTGGTAGAATAAAATAATTGCGTTGCATGAGTAGTGGAACATATCACGTGATAAGATTTTAAGTACTTTCCATCTCAGATATGTGTAATTTCAACAAATCCGTAATGCACCGTGCGATATAGACCGCTTGTATATGATAATTTGATCTGACTGCTTTCTTGATGAATGCAATGCCCATTGCAATGATTACAATTACATCTGGTCTAGTGTATTTCAATTCTTCGTTAGCAAATCTCAAAAACTCCACCATCAATCCCAGTGGCCCTTTCGACGTTGATGTGCAGATATTTTTATAAGTATTGTAGATTCGGCATATAAATTCTTGCATCTTCAGTTCTGTAGTTTGTACCATATCTCCGAATACGACCATGTCTAGGACGTATTGCGATAATGGAATCGTTTCGCGGCTCTTCCTTTTCGAAGCAGTGTTTTATCATGTCCTCCCATGACTTATGGTATCGAGTACAAAATCTGTCCATCTTTTCAATGTAGAATAATTGTCTCTTCTGTTTTCAAGTGCGCGTCTACACTTAATTAAAACAATATCTATGCTCATTTTATTGATTAAATTTTTTTAGAAGGTTATTAATATCCACATGCCATGAGAATTATGGAAATTGATTTACAAAAAGATGTGATGAGTAAGAAAAAATGTGCGCTTTCAATGATTCTATGTACAAGGCCATACTAGAGCCCGTCCCTCCCTAACTTGATGTTGGTGTTGGGGGTCGTCGGGTTTCATCACACTTTATCGCTTGAATCCAGTAGTTGATCATGTTTATTCATTGAAAATGACAAGTTTCTGTACAGATTCTACGGTGTATTCACTCTGCTTGCTTAGAAATGATTTGTCTGAATTAATTATTGTTTTGTTTCAGGTTCGACTGATATTCTATGAGTTGGACATTATGTATGCATGATGTATTAATTGTGTCGTATTTGTTTCAATTGTTCACTCGATTGAGATAAGTAAAAATAATATCTGAGTTGGGAATGCCTCATATTTCTGAGTTGTGTTTCACATTTGGTTTTTTCTGTGTGGTCATCTATATAGAACTTTCTGTTGCAAGATATTACAAAAATTGATCTAATTAAATTTGTTTCTCGTTTTTGATTGAGTATTGTTGCTACCATTTAATAATTTGGACTTTCTCTACATGTTCAATAACAATATCGCATCTGTACAAACTTAGTCGACTTGTCAACCACTTTGACGAAAGATTTCCGTTTCAAGGGAAGGATACGAAAAGATAGTGATCCCCGCGAATAATATCGACGTCTATTTGCGCTGCACAATAAAATATATCGCCTTTGAACTATCTTATCTGACCTCTAGAATGTCCTGTTTGCTGGACGAATGAATATAGCCCCCAACCCTTTGAATGATAAAGCATGGGAGCTTGGTCATATAGATAGAGACATAAAGTCTCCTGGCTTTGAGAAAAAGAGTGAAAACTGAGATGAAAACAGTGCATATTTTCTATGTCTTGGATACCTCCATCAAGGTTCGTAGTGTTTGTTAAAATGAAAATTGTATGTTGGTCGATTTTATGATGGTTCAATGATAGATTATTTTCCTGTTGTTGTTGTTGTTTACATGTCGCCGCTTAGAGTGTTCCCCTGTTTTTCAGCATTAAGTCTGTGCTATATTGTAATATTTCTCCTTTTGATAGATTGATTACCTATTATTTCTCTATATGTTGGATGGTGCGTAGGTTTGGCTCTGTATTAATTGTAGCTGTTGATTGTGTTGTTTCTCGTTATTTCCTTATGTCTATGCTGTTCACTTAATAAGAAATTAAAAGTTGTGTAATGTTGGAATTGCGCTCGAAATGTTATGACAGATATTCAGGCTATTGCAATGTTGGTTCTCACGTGTAGGAATATTAGACTTTTTATAATACAACTTGTAATTTGATTGTAATCATATTGATTAAGAATATCTTCTTTGTAGTGGTATAGATTTTATTTCCTCTTGTGTTCGTGTCGTTCGTGTTCCGTGGTATTCCATACATCTATCGGTACCCGTCTTCAACAAATCAGGGCAGATATAATCAGATCTGGTTGTTGGCTAGGGGCGTGCTATGTGGTGAAGTTCATCTATTTTCTGTGTTGATAAAACAAAGTAAAGCTTGTAGTGTCTCTTAGAATGAAAATTGTATAGTGTTCGATTAAATTATGTCACGAGGATGATTTTATGATAGTTAAAATGATAGATTATTTGTACTGGTATAGATTTTATTTCCTCTTGTGTTCATGTCGTTCTTGTCCCATGGTCTTCCAGGTTCTGTGCTGTTCACAATTAATTACATACATCTATTGGCACCCGTCTTCAACAAATCAGTGCAGGTATCGTCAGAGCTGGTTGTTGGTTAGGAGTGTGCTATGTGGTGAAGTTCATTTTTAACATATCTATTTTCTGTGTTGATAAGACAAAGTAATGTTTTTAGCGTCTCTTAGAATGAAAATTGTATAATAATCGATTAGATTATGTCACAAGGATGATTTTATGATAGTTAAAATGATAGATTATTCTCCCCTGTTGTTTTGATTAAGAATAACTTCTTTGTAGTGGTATAGATTTTATTTCAACTTGTGTTCGTGTCGTTCGTGTCCCATGGTCTTCCAGGGTCTCTGCTGTTCACAGTTAATTACATACAACTATCGGAACTTCCCGCTATTGCGCTGATGGTTTTCACGAATAGGAATATTAGACTTTTTATAATACAACTTGTAATTTTGTTTGTAATCATATTGATTAAGAATATCTTCTTTGATTAAATGTGGTGTCCGTTTCTCGTTTTGATATGGTATTCTGTAGCTATTATTTCCCTACATGTTGGAGGATTGGTTCTCTATTAACGTTATGTGGTGATTCAAATTATTTCCTTATGTCTGCACTATTCACTTCATAAGAAACTGATTAATTCTGTCATGTTGGAATATTAAACTTAGCTATTGTGCTCGAAATTACTTACGTCTATCAGGTTTTGGCTGGGTTTTTCTCCTCCACACAGAGTCACAGCATAATTCCTTGCACTATTGGCTTTAATAAATAATATTGTGTATAATAAATATAATAAATTTTGTGTATGGCTATCCTTTGCATGTCTATACTTGCATGTAAACCACCCACTGCACACCTGTTGTACCGGAAAAATTTCTGATGGAAGTCGGCCCAGGTTGAAAAATACGCTATGATAAGCGCACGCGCAGCCCTCCCCCGGCCGCACACGCGCCGCGCGGGAAAAAATACGCAAAGGATATAACTTGTAATTTGTAATCGTATTGATTAAGAACATCTTCTTTGATTAAATGTGCTATCCCTTCTGATTCATTGAAAACTTGTGTGTATGATTACAATTAATAGCCTGTAATAAGTATATTCTTTGTTACGTGTATTGTATTTCTTCTGCATCAGGTTTTTTGGCTAGGCTTTTCTCCTTCACACAGAGTCATAAGATAATTGCTTGCACTATTGGCTTTAATAAATATATTTTCACTTGTACTTTTGTGTATGGCTGTCCTTTGCATGTAAACAGCCTACTGCACACCTGTTGTAGCTGAAAAAAAAATTGCGATTGAAGTCGGCACAGATTGAAAAATGACGAAAGAAGTCGGCCCAGGCTGAAAAATGTGAGAAGGTATGCGCGCACGCAGCCTTCCCCTTGCCGATAAGCACGAGGACAACCCTCCGCACACGCGCCGCGCGGGGAAAAATACGCGTTGGGCTCAGGGCAGGGGTCCGGGGTCCAGGTTGCTGAGTGGACCCCATGTAGCCTGGATGCCCCCTATTACTACTCATGTCTATTTTCATATGTGACAAATAGATTTTATGGGGCTACCGTTGCTTCAAATAGTGTCGTAGAGCAACCGTAATCCAAAAAATCGATTCATAGCACATATCAAACTATCATGGAATGTGATAATGAATGTCATATAGTGTCATACGGTGTTTTATGACTGTCGACGGTTATTATGGCTATTTTCATGATATATGCTATGAATTGATGTTATCGGACTATGGCTGCTTCAAACAGTGTCATATAGTATTCTATGACTACCGATAGTCGTTATCACATTCCACGATATTTTCATATGTGTTATAGAATCATGGACTATCATGGAATGTCATAATGACCGTCGGTAGTCACCAAACGCTGTATGACAGTTTGAGTCAGTGGTGGTTCAATAAAATCGACTCATGGCACATATCATGAAAATAGTCACGGAATATCATAATGGCCATCGGTAGTCATAAGACACTGTACTACATTGTTTGAAACGGTGGTAGTCCCATCAAATCGATTCATGGCACATAATATAAAAATCGTCATGGAATGTCATAATGACAAAATGCGGTTATGAAATACCCCATGACACCTCCAAAACCAGGGGTTGTTAGATAAGTAGTCGTAAGCTCATGATAGAATGGCGTAATAATGAAAGTTATGTACGGAATACATTTATTGCTTGGACTAAATTGGGTGAGCAATGAATTAAAATTAGCTGGAAAACCTGTAGAGTGAGCGCGTTGCTGTTTGAGGCTAGCGCCCTATTTGAGGCATGAGGCAAGAACTTGGATGCTAAGAACAAAAACCCATGTAGCTAAATATTCCGAAATCACAGACAAAATATGTGCTATACAGGGTGTCCCAGAAAACATGTCATTGAATTATAATAAAAAGCTACACCACCTAGAATCTCACTTAGAATTTTGCCTCCTGCTGATGCGTAAGTTTAGTTTGTAAATTTTTGCGAACTGAACTCGAAAATTTGCCGAGTAAAGGTCACTTTTTTACCTCACCAGTGTGAACAGCGTGCCGAATTTACTCGAATGATAATTTGAGATATTGAGAGATATTGAGGAGCTATATCATCGGAAAAAAATATCCGAACTTCACGCTCTACGGAGCACCCAGAGGATAGCGCGGTCGAATTTTTCAGCGTTGTCGTTGTTAGCCCGACCACGGTCTCACGAAAGGAGGTTGGAAACAGCCCACAACGGCATCATAGAAAGGGATAACACAGGCGTGGCTTATCGCGTCGGGCTACCGCTGGGTCATGCCTTCCCTCTCCCAATTTCAGGAACTGTCACTTTCTCTACTATCACTACGTGAGCTGGGTTTGCGACCTCCTTTCGTCGGACTGCGCTCAAAAAGTCGTCGCGTGTTATGCTAGGGTGCTCCGAAAAGCATGTTGTTCGACTATTTTTTCCGATGGGATAGCTCCTGAATATTTCTGGCAATTATCACGAATTTGAGTAAATACGGCACGCTCTTCATATTGGTGTGGTAAAATAATTGACCTTTACTTGGCAAATTTCAGAGTTCAGTTCGCAAACATTTACATAATTAAACTTATGTTACATGACATTCACACCAGGAGGTGGCAAAACCCTAGTAAGAACAAATGCATTTGACCGCATAATTCTAGATGACGTAGTTTTTTTTTATTATACGAGGGTCCTTCAAAAAGTTCTAAGCCTCACCCAGAAGGAGTTGGAGAAACAAGACAGGTTTTCACAATTTTTCTATATAGTCCCCGTTGACATGAATGCCCTTGGTCCAACGATGCTTAAGCATTGCAATCCTATCACGAAAAAAGGTGGCGTCCTGGTCCTCCAAAAAGTCCTCCACAGCACATATGACCTCATTATATTGTTTCCAAAATGGTGACCACGTAGGTGGTATTTGAGTTTAGGAAACAGGCAGAAGTCTGATGGAGCTAAGTCTGTTGAGTAAGGGGGATGGGGTACCCATTCACAGCCACAGTTAGCTGCTTGAGCTACCGCAACCTGAGCAGAGTGAACGGGCGCGTTGTCCCGGAGCAAGAGCACACCTGCCCTCAGCTTCCCTCTGCGTTTCCACTTGATTGCTTCCTTCAGCAGTTAATTCTGATGCATAGTTCTGTCCATTAGTAGTCTTTCCCTTTTCCAGACAGTCTGTTATGATTATGCCCCCAGGATTCCAAAAAACATAAGCCATGACCTTGTCAACAGACGCTGCCCGCTTGAACTTCTTCGGGGGTGGAGAACCAGGGTGTTCCCATTGTTTGCTTTGAATCTTTGATTCAGTTTCGAAGTGATGGACCCAGGTTTAATCTTGAGTTACTAATCTGCGGTGGAAATTCTCAGGGTCGGCCTGGAAGCGAGTCTAAAGTGTCCTGGAAATGTCACCCTTTGCAGCTTCTGCTCTGGCGTCAGCATTCTTGGGACCCATCTTGCAGACAGCTTGCTCATCCCCAATACCTCAGTTAAAACAGTGTGAACTGAACCAGAACTAATGCCTATGGACTTAGCTATCTGTTGCACAGTAAGACGTCTGTCATCCAAAACCATACGGTGAATTTTATCAACTTGATCATCAGTGGTTGAGGTTTTTAGACGATTTGACCGTCCTGCCCCTCTTGAATTCAGCACCCCACTTCTTCACAGTTGCATAGGAAGGGGAGTCCTCAGCAAGTGTCTGTACCATGTCCTCATGGATTTCCTTGGGTGCCAAACCTTTCTTTTGCAAATACTACTTTATGACTGCTCGGGTCTCTGTTTTGTCCATTTTTAGATTCGATTAGAAAACGTTCAGCTATGGCTCTTCTTTCTCGGTGAGGCTTAGAACTTTTTGAACGACCCTCGTAACTCAATCATGAATTCAATGGCACGTTTTCTGGGACACCCTGTATATGGGCAGGAGGAAGAGACCGCGGAACATGTCTTATTGAAATGCAAGGGTATTCAGCCGGCACAAGGGGATTGGGTTTTCGAAACGACAGACGAAGGAACTTTTTGGCAACACAAAACACGAGGGAACGCCCAAACGATTGGTGGGCTATGCATAATTTTATGAAGAAAAACACGCGCACAGGGGCTGGTACATGATTATTCAAACTATAATACTGAATTATACTTCGGCTACGATCGACACTGACTATCAGGGTTTACAACTGCTTTTTCCTCTTTTTGCTGGTCGGGCGTCAAGTTCAAAGCTAAAGTTTTACTAGGCAGACCCCAGATGGCACCACCTTCACTATATAGGCATCCTTCCCTAATCTCTCCTCGTCTTTCTCTCTTTGACGGTCACAGCGTCTTGTTCATTGCGTTTCTCTCGCGTCGACCTGTTGTGGTTGGGCTGGTTGTTAGGCCTAGTCACCACATTGCTCCAGGTAGCTCTCGACAGTATGTACCGGTGAATTATCGCCCATAGGCCGGATAGCCCCCCCCCCCTGTTCACTGGGCTGTGCACTTAGTCACATGATCGCCCACAGGTCGGGTGGCCGTTCACTGGGCAGTGCACTTAACCGCATGACCCGCAGGCTGGATAGCCGTTAAATGGACCGTGCCACCATCCACATTGCCCACAGGCTGGATAGCCGCTCACTGGGCAGGGCATTCGAACCACATTGTCGCCCACAGGCTGGATAGCCGCTCACTGGGTAGTGCATTGTGCTTATTCTCCGTTATGTGGGTATTTGAAGGGTCAACCCCTCCCCGTTTTTTTCCTACTTTATAGGCACTATGGCAGCCTCTCCTTCAGGGCAGGATTCAGACTTGAGAAGTATTGTTGAGAATCTGGCTTCAACTGTAGCCGCTCTGGTGGAGCGAATTCCTCCCCTGCCCACCCAGGAGCTGGAGCTGGAGGACTCGTATTTCGAAGGCGGGGAGGACATCAGGGAGCCGCTGTCCCCACCGGAGCTACAGCTGCCTGCCCATCAATCTCTCCCAAGCCTTCAAGAAGGTGCCCAGGGCACCTCAGGTTCAGTGGAGCCCGTCTCTGGGGGATGGTTGACAGGGTTGTCGGGTGTAGGTCATAAGGAGATGTCTCCCGACATCCTCAACTTCCTTCAGAGACACTGGGCCGAGCGGAGCGCTGCCGGAAGACCTTGGTGGACTTCCCACGGGTGAAGTCCCCCTTTCTCGTTGTCCCGGACTTCAATCCAGAGATGTCCTTGGCTAGGGAGGTCTCCCGGGACAAGAGGCAGGGGCACTCCGACGTGCGGGGGCCCCACCAGAGAGACCAGGCGCTCCGCGATGCTCAAGCGGTGGTGGTGGCTGCGGTGAGCCCGCTTGTGGCCCTTTTGGAGCTCTGCTCCTGGACGGACAGGAGCCACCAGCGGGACAGATTTCTGCTTCTCAGGTGGCACGGCGTGTCATTGCCGACCACTTGGCAGCCACCATGTTCCACCTTGGGAGGCTCTTTGCCACCCTGGCTACGGAACGCCGGGAGTGTGTTCTCAACAGGATTGCCCCAGAGCTCCGCTACCTCGTGGCGAAGGAAGCTCCGGCAGAGGAGGAAGGTTCACTCCAGCTTTTCGGACAGCGCTTCCTGGAGCAGATCCGCACAAGGAATGAGACCTACAAGGTCATCCGGGAAGCACGGCAGAGCTCTTCCAGGCCAGCCAAGGGGAGCCTGCTCCGAAGAGGTTCCGGCCTTCCTTGCCCCCCCCCCAGTCCACCTTTCGGCGCCCAAACCAGCCCTTTCCAGGGAAGCTCTTCCCAGGCCTACCCCAGGGGAGAGCACCACGAAGTCCAAGAGGTAAGTCATCTTACACACCCCACCATGCCATCAGGCAGGTTAGCCCTTTGAGCCCAAGAGTGGAGAAAACTAACAAGCGATGCATGGGTCCTGGAGGCAGTGGGGGGATATGAGTTGGAGTTCTGTCATCCTCCACCCCAGATTCAAATCCCCTCACAGGGGGACGAGGCGAATGGGAAGCACTCAGCTCAGTTAGCAGTGGCGGACTTGATTTGCAAGGAAGCCATCTCGGCCATCCCTTTTCACACAGCTCGCTTTCTATCCCCATTCTTTCTGGCCCCAAAGAAGGATGCTCAGCTCCGGCCCATCCTGAATCTGAAGCACTTGAACTAGTTCATTGCTCACGAGCATTTCGAGATGGAAGGCTGGGAAACTCTAAGGGGTCTACTTCTCCAGGGGGATTTCCTAGCTCGCATCGATCTTCAAGATGCTTATTTGTCTGTCCCGATTCACCAATCAGATCGCCCTTGGCTTTCTTTCCTACATCAGGGCACATGTTACCAATGGAATGTCCTTCCCTTCGGCCTCAGATCAGCACCACGAGTGTTTACAAAAATAATGAAGCCCGTCGTGGCTTCTTTGAGATCTCGAGGGATCCGGTTAGTAATCTTTCTAGACGACATCCTGATCATGGATCAGTCTCCTTCCCAACTGTTGTCGCATGTGAGCTGGATAGTAAGTTCGTTACACTCTCTGGGATTCCTGGTAAACCAGAAGAAATCTCACCTCATTCCCACTCAACAATTAGTCATCTTAGGTTTCGTGGTTTCACCTACCACCATGACAATCCATCTTCCCAAGGAAAAAGGCATGGCAAAACGCTCTCCATCGACAACCTACGTCAGCACATCAGAGCAAGGGACTTAGCAAGGTTGATAGGTCGCCTGAACGCTACATTTCTGGCGGTTCTAGAAGCTCCCCTCCACATCAGATCACTCCAGTTTCTCCTACATCAGGCTTTGAAGCAGGGATCATACGAGACCATAATTACTTTGTCAGCGGAAGCAAGGGCGGACCTGGAATGGTGGCGCCGAATTCTGCTTCTGTAACCCTGCCGTCCTCTTCCCGACAGGGCTGTAGTGCAAACGATCCAGACGGACAGCTCACTTCGTGGTTGGGGGGCATGCTCTCAGGGTCAGGTAGTGGGCCGCCAGTGGGCCACCGAACAGATGCTCCACATAAACGAATTGGAATTGATTGCAGCCTTTCTGGGACTCAAGACCCTGGCGAGAGGAGCAACATCGGGGTGTGTTCTACTCCAACTCAACAAGGCAGCGGTGTGGGCGATCAATCGAATGGGGAGCACTCGCTCGGTCCGTCTCAATACGATAGCGCTTCAGTTGTGGTCTTGGTGCCTGAATCGGGGTCTAACAATGATGGCCCAATATATCCCAGGCAACCTCAACATCACGGCAGACAGGGCATCACGCGTTCACTTCGACAGCAGCAGCTGGAAGCTACACACACAGGTTTTTCGGAGGAGTGTCAGTCTTTGGGGACCCATCCGTGTGGAACTCTTTGCCGACCTCTCCAATTACCAAGTCCCACATTATTACAGTTGGAAGCCAGATCCAGGAGCCGCGGGCATAGATGCCTTCGCTCAGCCTTGGTCGGGTCCAGGCCTCTATGCGTTCCCTCCCTTAGCCTAGTGAGCCGCTGTCTTCAGAAGATGCTGAGCTCGGACTCCTCGATCATCCTGGTGGCTCCAATTTGGCCATCTCAACCTTGGTATCCGTCCCTACTTCGTTGCGCCTCCCAGGAAGCCTGTGTTCTTCCATCCCTTCCAGACTTCCTTGTCAATCCGCAGGGCCTAGTATGCCCCCTGATCGGCCAGGGCCTTCAACTGGCACTGTGGCACCTGTCCAGCAGCTCGCTCTGCAGACAAGCCTTTCTGAGGATGCTGTCTCGCTCATCGCTGCTTCCCGAAGGACAGGCACAATGCGGGCATACGACTCCTGTTGGCGGAAATGGAATAGCTGGTGTGGTGAAAGGGCGGTCAATCCCCGTTCTCCCCCTCTGAACCAGGTTCTTAATTTCTTGGCCCATTTACATTTCAGTGAACACTTAGCATACAGGAAAATTTGTACCTACCGGTCAGCTTTATCGCAGACAATTGGTCATTGTGATGGCTACCTTCTGGGGGAGCATCCAGCGGTCACGAGGCTACTGCGAGGTGTTTTTAACCTGAATCCCCCTCGCCCCCGTTACTCCTCAACCTGGCCAGTGGAAGTAGTCACAGCTCTCATCTCTTCCTTAGGTTCGAATGACTCTCTCCCCCTGGGTCTCTTGACCTACAAATTAGCTATGTTGTTGGCTTTGACCACCACAGGTCGCTCGGCAGACCTCCAGTTGCTGTCGCTACAGGGCATCAAACGTCAGGAGTCTGGCTGGGAACTGATTATGAACGGGCTGCGGAAGACTTCTCGTGCGTACAAACCCTGGCCATCAGTCTTTGTCCCAGCCTTACATCATGATCCACTTCTCTGTCCTGTGAGCTGTCTTCATTACTAGTTTAGGCTGCGTCCCCCTTGGCAGCCTAAACTACCCAGATAACACAAAATGATCCGAGGAATGTCTTTGGGACGTCCCTCTGCGGATGTTGAGGACGTCCGAGCGATGTGCGAGTTTGGTTCAATAAAAGTCCGAAACACGTCTTTATGAAACTCCGATGGATGTCGCTTAAATGTTACAGGGACGTCCATTGTGATTTCTACTGGACTTCTAGGAGTCCTTATTGGGACGTTATGCATTCACTCGAAGCGGGCTTCCCTGGACAGCACGTCAGCTTTGCAGAGGTGCTAGCCTTATTGTTATTACCGCGTTCAACATGGTAGAGGTTTTCAAACAGCATCCATCAGGACATGTGCTGATCGATGCTGTTTGAAGGAACCTTGTTGAAGAGATTACGGTCATCAAACAACAGAAAATGCTCACTTGTTCCAACATAATCAACGCTTGTCCTTTATTAGTTCCCCAAATGAGTTTACATGTATAATAACAGTGATGAACAAATTCAATAGCTAAGGCAGTGGCGGATCCAGACCATTGGCTAGGAGAGAGGGTGGACCCTTTGTCGGAGCGCGTAGTGGGGAGGGGAGAAATGGAAATGCAAAGCATAAACTAATGTTGTTTTTTTTTGGGGGGGGGGTGCGATAGCCCAACCGCCCCTCTCCCAGAAACGTCACTGCACTTACCAGAGTATAAAACCAGGGTTGCATCAAGCATCGTAGCTTGCTATTGGCCTACTTCATCACAGATCACTACTGTAAACACACACAATAAATATTGCATCACTAAATCCCCATCAGAAAGTAATACGAAAAAATATCCGATGCATACAACAATCATCACTGTCCTCCTTCAGATTCACTGTGTGTTGCACTCCCCCAGTAACTTATCATGCGTGGTGCAACCTGCACTGTGCAACCATGCTGAACTTGCTTGAACGCTTGCTGAACTTCAAGGGTGGCATCATTGAAGAAGCACCCTGACCTTCTGTCAAGCAGCCTGGAAACAAAGCAAAAACGTACTCAATATTTGCAAAATCCATACCTAATTTATGTGTTGCACAGTCCAGGAATCTTGTCCTATCAACAAAGCGGCGTCGCACACAAGCTCATACACGCGCCGAGTCGGACAAAAAATGTTGTGTAGAGTGACCAGATCATTGCTAATCAAACAACAGTACATAATTTCACATTTAAGGAATTCGAATGTAGGAATCGGCTACATACCTTACTCGCCATCTTGCTCTCGCCTGTACCTCACAAGCTATTGGCCGGCACACGCACTGCCAACATGGAGAACATGCCAACGGAAATTTGCCTTCCCGCCACTTTCAAAGATCAGTTTCAGCAACACACACGTCTGTACTCGTCCTCATAACGTGAGCAAACACCAGGAAGTATTACCACAAACGTAAACATCACCGAGAAGATTGATGTCGACCGCAGCGGTGCTTCGTATTCTGCTCGGAAATGCGATGGAAACTCAATCAAACCAAATGGCATCAGGGATCCGTTGTCCGTTGTCGCGCGGACGCCTCACGGCCTCACCAGGCTCCAACAGCTCCCCATAGAGCCCATAGTTTGAGATAATTCACACAACACTGGGCACACGACCAATGAAATTGCGACGTGGTGGATATTATGCACAACCAGTCGGCCAATCAGGAGCCTAAATGTCTGGCTGGCTTTTCGGTCGGTCCTGGCTACCATCGACTTCTACTGGATTTCAGGCCTGCCGCTGTTACTCTGTATTCAAAATAACTAAAGCGATTTTGGGGTAAAATAAAGATTTATTTGATACAAAGCACTAATTCAAAGATCTGATACATGGGCGCACTGTGCGTACAAAGCCCACTGCGTTGCTGACACACTGGGACAAAGTTCGAACATGAAGCAGAACGAACACACCGTTCAACTCCTAATACCGAGCCAGTCTCATGAGTGCGTACCATTTCATGATGAGCATCTTCTTTCGCTGCCTGCGGTGCATCCATAATAGCGAAGCGAAAAGCGCGTGTGGCACGTAATCCTGTCTTTGTTGACAGTCCTCGAAGTCCAACGGTGCTCGAACTTGTTCTTCACGCTCCGACTCATGAAGCATTCCGCTACCGCAGTTGACAAATTGTTCGTGGTATAACAGTTGTGTCCAGAAACAGCACAACACGCGTAGACTCACAAGGACGAACTAATAAACCCGCGAACATATTTCTGCAAACTGTTCTGTCGATTGACACCACCGAACACAGGAGGACGACATGCCGGCCATGCTATTTCGAAACTATGCTGAAACGGCCGAGACGCTGTACGCACATGCGCGCTACAAAATGTGATTTCAAAACGTTCTCGACCAATCGGAGCGCGCGCACAGTCTAGGCCAATGGGCTTGCAACATGGTGTATGGGCGCAGTGGTACATACTCTACAGCCGCGTCCGCGGGTACCTGAGGAGGACTGGCCTCACTACCATCTACCATCAGACCATCTGCTCTTTCCCTCTTTCTCTCAACAACTTGGGAGAGTGAGAGGAGCTCGCGCTGCTTCGCACTCCGACTAATATTTCTGGGGCTTCCTTAGCAAAGAAAAACAACAAGTAGAGCTGCGTTGTACAAGGGACACGTCCCAGGAACGCAACTTCTGGGACCTGGGACTTTGGGACATTTTTAGGACGTCCGAATAAAGTTTCGTGTTGTCTGGGTAGTAATGTCACACCAACTACCCCAACTTAGCACTTTGGAGCTGTCTTCAGTCTTACATTGCACGTACCTCCCCCTATCGTGGTGGAGCAATGCAAATTCTCCTGGCCACTCGGAAATCTTTCAAGCCAGCTGCCCGCAATACGATAGCACAGTGGTTGAAACGACCCCTGGTAATGGCTGGACACCTCAATCTTTAAGGCACACTCCACGCGGGGAGCGGCTACCTCCAAAGCTCAGACTAAGGGGGTTTCTGTAGCTGAAATCCTGGAAGTGGCGGATTGGTCCTCCGACACAACCTTCAATCGCTTCTATCGTCGAAACACTTGGGCGAGAGCAAACTTTGGCACCCAAGTCCTGTCCTAACCCTGAAGTTAAGCTTTGAACAAGCAGTTGTAAACCCTGATAGTAAGTGTCGATCGTAGCCGAAGTATAATTACCTGCCCTGGCGAACGGTACTTACCTGAAGTTAGAGCAAGAATTATACGAGGTGTAGAGAGACACTTACTATCAATCAGGGGGTCTTCCCGCCCATGTATGTATTTCCCACCAGAGTTAACATTTCTGGGTCGGTTTCTGTTTTTTGTCGTTACAGGCCGTGGGTACCAGTAGGACAAGCCTAATCCAGAAATCAAATTTTGTCTTCTCCATTTACTTTGGTGTCTTCGCTGTAATATCTTCACTCTGACCGCCTGTAGTTCGAAAGACGGGGAAAGATTAGGGAAGGATGCCTATATAGTGAAGGTCGTGCCATCTGGGGTCTGCCTAGTAAAACTTTAGCTTTGAACTTTACGCCCGACCAGCAAAAAGAGGAAAAGGCAGTTGTAAACCCTGATAGTAAGGGTCTCTCTACACCACTGCTCTACACCTCGTATAATTCCTGCTCTAACTTCAGGTAAGTACTGTTCGCCAGGCTAGGCTCGGCTAGGTGGCGCAAGCTGCCGCCCGTTCCAAACGGTACACCCGCAGAATCCATTCATCCATCCAGCCACACAGTGTTGTTGCCACACCTACAGATTTATCATGAGATCTACCTACTTTTTGGAAAATCTACATATCTACAGAGATTTCTGAAAATCACATGAGTTTTTGCTCCAACGAATGGATCACTCGACACAGTACGTGTTTCGCATCAGTGCACAAAACGACAACGATGAAAAACGTCAGCAGAACGCGGGAATGTGTTTGACAGACTATTTTTTAGAATATTTTCTGCAGTTAATTTGGTGAAAACGAAGCAAAGAAACAACCTCTCAACAACCGCCGTAGTTGAGAGGCTGTTTCTTTGCTTCGTTTTCATCAAATTAACTGCAGAAAATATTCTAAAAAAATAGTCGATCAAACACTCATTCCCGCGTTCTGCTGACGTTCAACGACCGTCATAATTGGCTCCAGCACCGTGTGTCAGAGATTTCCGGCGCACGTCAAAAGAACCCAAGGTGGTCGAAATTATCCGCACTCCTACCCTGCGGCACGTGCAACATGTCGCCACATTGCGCAGACTAACTTTACGTGTAACATCACGGTACCATTACCATTACACCATAACTGGCCTCCTGCACACAAAATGCATGCTGTTGAGTCAAGCTGCTTCGCCGTCGCCGTTGACAAGGATTTGATCCGTCGATCGCGAAACTGGCGGAGCTCGCCGGAGGAGAAGGACGTCTACAGCGAACAGCGAACGAACGATTGGCGAGCCTCAACGCTAAATCAGTTTTTTATGGTATTTGTGTGCGCGTTACCAGTTTGCCTCACAGACTTGACTTGTGTCGCGGTTAGGAATGCTCTATTGGGAACTAGTCTGCCCCGAACCCTACTGGCTCCACACGACACAGGCGGGAAATCCTAAGCATCCACAGCCGGAAGGGGAGTCTACCTCTTTCGCGACTTCCACATCCGAGGGAAGATACAAGTCCTCACACAAGGCGGGAAGCGGTGCTAGAGATGCAGAGTGACAAGAGGCCGAGACAGTTTCCAGAGATCCAACAAACGACCCCTGGCAGTCGCCCAGGACGCTGCTTATATAGGTCCAGAGCATGGTCCGGTACCACTGCGGAGGCTACACTTTATTCAAATAAATATATACAAAACAAGCACTTGGGGAGTTAGTGCGCGCCGGAAGGTGGTTTCGCGTTACAGTTACGAAAGGAGGAGGAAGTCGTTTGCGGGAAAGCCGAAAGTTGAACAAAGAGTTAGGCAATAATATTGGCAAACAGTTATATAGTAAGTCATGACAGTGGAATTGTCTGAATATGTGGTTATTGGAATTGTACTCTTAAAAAGGTGCTCAAAAATACCAGAACCACTTCCGTTCCCGATTCGATACGCACTTGGGAAACATTATATACAGGCGTCACTTTATTTACGCAATTTGCATTACGCTCACTGAGGTTAATAGAAAAGGTTTCTTGGTTAATATGCAGCTCGCGATTATAAAAGTCAATAACAACGTTAGCGTCCCTACAAAACGGTATTCCCCCCAGAACGTCATACTGGAAGTCCTTCCCACACAACCACCAATGTCCAGAGGACGTCCTGAAATGGTCGGAATATCTTTGTCAGAAAGTGACGTAAATAGGATGTCTTCTAGATTTCTATTTGTGATGTCCGTTGGGACGATAAAAGCGTACATCCTGTAGATATTCTACAGTTATCCTGTGGCTTATGTCTCATGTCAAATCAGAAGTTGCGATTGAAATCATTTGGTTTGAATTCCCAAAGTATGTGGTGGGTGTAATTCTCTCCCGACTTGCATGCCACTTTAATAATACAATGTACGTATTGTATAGTAACAAGACAAAATAGCTAAGCTGTATTGACATGCTACACAAATATTTTAATAATTAGCCCCAGACTCATTTTATTTCTGGTTACTTAATTTAATGTTTTTACGTAGTTATACATGCAGATCTCTTGGATGATCCATTCTTACTGGCGTTAAGCACGGAGTCTTGCCTCAATCGGATCTCACTAATGAATGATTTAACACTTTTTGCGTGTCGTTCCAAACAGCACAGAGCGCAAAAGGATATGTACAACAGCATATTAAAATGGTTAATGTCAAGCGCCACTGTGGTTGCACAGTCCTTTGACAAATTTCACTGCAATATTTGTGCAGAAACGTCTGAGCAGATAAGTCGAAGTTACACAGGGATTGAAGCATTGCCCGTCACTCACTCTTGGCGTATTGTGTATGGCAAGACAAAACAGTAGATGTCATAACTCTTCAGCGCAGTTAGAGAGCTCGAATATCAAGTAACTTCAATTTTCCACTACCTTAGAGGGAATTCAAATACTATTGCCCTTTATTTGGTTTCTGTGTCTTCAACACACTATTTAGGAAATTGTCGAAAGTGCGCAAACGTGTGCAAATAATTCATGCTCAAACATAAAAATAAATAAATAAAATAATAAAACGAATAAATAGATTAAATAAATATATACCCAAAGTTTACAAAGTTGTGCACACAACTCCAAATACCTGTGTACTGCAAAAACTGGTTGTGCAATGCGATAGTTCCTGGCTTTAGTTATGTTGCGAGACGTGAGCTTCCCGGTCTTTGAAACCCAAACTTAACTATAGCCGCAGTGCTCTCAACGTCACATGCGACCAAGCAGCATCAACTCGGAGTCTGTTTTCAACTTGGAAACGTCTGTTGGCGTGTTAGCGTCTTCGCAGCCTGGTGAATTGAGTTTCCTCCTGTCCTTCAACTCTTTCGACTGTATAAAAATGTGAATGTCTTTTCATCTGTGTAGTGAGGTGCTTCCTTATGCATTTTGTTCCTGAAGCGTTGCAGAAGCTCTATTACAACAAAGGGGAAGTGGCGTGTGTAGGACAGGTGATCTCCAAGTCGCAAGTCTGAACCAGGAGGTGTAGTAATGACCAGATATTTATCTATAGTTATCTTAACTGCATTCATGATGTGTACTCGTGCTCCACTCGAAGCTCTCAAAATCTCTAGTATTACCAACGTGTTCTTGCCATGTTTATCTGGTGCAATAGTGCATGAAATGCCGAAGTTCTGTGTAGACACTTCTGTGGCAAATCTGTTTCAGTACAATTGCCTACTTAAATTATGCCTCCAATATTCCTTGGCGGCAGTTACTGTTTATACTACATGTCAGCTCTACCCTGTGATATCTTCATGTTAGGATGGGAGCAATTTTCACATTTTTGGTGTACCAAAGTGCCTGGGCTAGCTCGCATCTATATACCCTTTATGGTGCTGGTATAACTTAATTAACCGCTTTCGTTACTCAGGATACTCACCCACTTAGATGAAACACCAATTCCTAGATCTAGCTGCTCATTCCAAGAACTGATGTTAACATGATACATTGTTAGCTAGCTCGTTGCCAAGTGATACACAGATGAGGTTTTTTGAGTGGGGGTACATAAACAAAATACAGAAACCGACACTGAAGATTTGATTTGTACAAGCTTTCGCGTGGAGGTCCACGCTTCCTCAGGTACTCCCCTCTTCGTGTACGCTTCTGAGTGGGAGTACAGAATATTCAATAAAATGTCTTCTCACAGTGAACAGGCTTATGTGATGGAACAGCTTGTATTATAAGATGTATACACAGCATACGGGGGCAGGGGGCATACTGCAGTAACGTTCTGGAATGTCCGGAAAAACATCCTGAGATGCCTAGAAAAATATCCTGAAAATGTCATAAAGGAAGCCACCAGGATTGCCCAAATCAAGTCCCCGGCTGTTGCAATGGCAGTACGAATGATGTCCAATAGGATGTTATCCGGACAATCCGTGATATCTTACGGACATCTGATTGTCCAGTTGGTGACGTCGTATTGACATCCTCAGGATGTGCCTTGGTTGTGTGGGTTCAAAACGATAAAAGACATGGGAAAAATCAAACTGTTCGAAAATTCCACATTCAAAACACATTGTCCTGCTGGTTGTGCCAAATCACCACTGACAGTCTTGATGAACACATGCGGTGCTGGCTGTACAGTCACAGAAGATAACGATGATAAAAAATTGGAAGATATAATGTTCACTGCTGACCCTGTGTCCACTATAAAGTTTCCAACGTGTCCTTGTACATTCACAGGTAACTTCAACAATTCATTTTTCGAAAGCGTTGCGGTAGGGCGGCCAGACGTGCCCCTACAACTGGCCATTCCCGCTTCCCGCTACGGGCAAATTTCGTGGGGGTAGGTCTCGCTGAGCCGAGCTCAGTTGTTCGTCTCGCATTCTTTTATGGCATTGTCGGTAAATGTGACCCCGTCTGTGACAATAGTCACACACGGGCCTGCCATCGTCGCTTCGCCCTCTTCCTGCCGGGGGTCACCGCGCTTGGGTGCGACGAAGATGGACCTCCATGGCAGCCAGTCGCTTTTCGAGGGAGCGCAGGGATGCCCCAAGGTCATCTTGTGGTTGCGGGCGTTGATGGTTTGAGCCGCTTGGTGCGGATTCCACGAAGGCGCTGTGGAGCAGTGTGGGATGGGGAACGGTGGCTGGTGGTGGCGACGACCCTGCGTTGACTGCCGCTTGAGCGAGGCCGAGCTGCTGCAACCCCTGTGGAAACTGCGTCGCTGTGAGAGGCATGATGTTTGCTTGGCTGATGCGTTGCAACGTGTGCAGAAAATCGGCGCACGTCGATGGATTGACGAGGAGCATTTCCTGCATATCTTCTGGGCGCAGTCCCTTTATGAGGTGCCGCAGTTTGCACGCCTCAGTCATTTGTGGGTCCACCCGAGCACAGAGCTGAAGCACGTCGTAGGAATACTGCTCCGGTGTCTCCAGTGGACGGCGTGTGCGGCCGCACAGGTGTAAGTGGAATAATTCCGTCGTTTGCCGCCCACCGAAGTTCTGCGTGAGTTCGTGTTTCCACTGTTCCCAGGTGAGCTGTGCTCCAGTTAGCATCTTGGTGGTATACCACTTCCGTGCGTCGCCGTCGAGGTATAGGCACTTAACTTTTGCTTCGTGATCCCACCCGTTGATCCGCGCAACGTGCCAGGTCAGCCACTTGGATACGCTCTCATCGGGACCTCCTTTAAAGGTGGGTGCTCCCACGGCCGGTCGTGCTGATGGGGTTGCCATTATATTGGGCGCTTGGTTACTTTTCTTGCTGGGCATGAGTTTTGATTAGTTCTTCTGCGAGTTCGAATAGGCGGTTGAAATGATGATCTATTTTGTTCCGGCGTTCTTCTTCGGATGTTTTGGACAGGAGACGAATCGGTTGTGCGGGTTTTGGGCGTGTTGCTTGCAAAAGGCGGCGACGGCGGTTACGTTTTTGACTCGCCGTTAAAGCGTGAACACTAATCGCGTTTTGGGGAGTCGCTCTCATGGTAGATTGGGGATAAATGCCCCGCACCTCCACCACTTTTGTCGCGGTTAGGAATGCTCTATTGGGAACTAGTCTGCCCCGAACCCTACTGGCTCCACACGACACAGGCGGGAAATCCTAAGCATCCACAGCCGGAAGCCCAGGCAAAAATCTGGACTGGTTCCAGAATGGTTCCATTTGAATCTGGACTGGTTCCATTTGAATGTGGATGGTCCCGGAATGGTTCCAGTTGAATGTTGATGGTCCCAGCTGGATTCACAAGTGGGGTGGCTGGTTCCACATTGGTGAAATCAGTGGTACCACTCTGGCCTCAAATGGTTCCAGAGCTTACAGTGGGAGCCTCACAGGTACCATTTTGTTCCCACAATGGTCAATTGAACCACTTGAGGCTCCAAGCTGGGCAGCTTCCCCCTTTGAGATCCGTTAGGAGAAGAAGAGTCCACTCTTGCCATATACGCTTCTGTTTCTTTTTTGTTTTTGTTTCTTGCTTTTTTAGTCATTATTTTGATGTATTTTAGCACACGTATGATGTATATTTCTTGTTTTTTATCCGTTTACGTCTTCGATAAAATATATGCTGTAACTTCAATTCGTGCTCTTATTCTCATCTAAAGGCAAATGTCATAAAATGTACCACCAAAATGTCAAAAGGCACAATCAAAAGATGACACACTCCGCCAAATAATTAGAAGAACTAAAAACAAACAGGCAATTGCACGGGCTGACCCAAAGCAGATGCAATAATTATGAGGGCGCTTCGGTGCGGCGGGAGGCTTTCAATTCAAATTCTAACGGCGGGCCGCGAGAGGGAGCAAAGCGAGCGCAGTGCGCAGGCGCAGGCGTCAGCGTCAGTTTGAACTTTGACGCGTCGTTGCGAGGTCGTTTTTTCTCTTCGGTTGCCGTGGCAGAGATCGGGCATCTCCTGTGCACTATTTACGTGGTTTTAGTGCGTTTTCTAAGACAACGTGATCACAATGATTCATGTGAAACATACTGGCGATATCTCGGAGAAGTTTCGACGCTAGGAAGACACGGCGTCCTCAGAAGAACCGGACGATGAAACGCCAAACGGACTGCACATAATGCTTCTTCCGATGTTAAGAGGTATAAGTGCTTACCGTGGTGCTTCGACTGCTACTGATTATATGTTTTATTTCAGGAGCTAGAGGAACCTGAGAAACATGGTTAGGACGAGTATAGAGATTAGGATCGTTTGGTGAAGAGGAAAATGGTACATGCCGCGACCTACATGGACGGAGGTGTAATCTTCTCTGAGAAAATACAGGTGTCAGGTGGTCAACAAAACGCCGTGTTCCCTGTTGTTCATGTTGTCCGTGAGTGCATCGCAAATTCAACACAAGCACATGCCTCGTCTGAACGCAGTGAGTGATTACCCGTGTGCGACTAAGTACGTGAGAGATGTATCGATTATTTCTTTATCCTTAGTGTATGCTCATAGCAGAATAAACAATAGTTACTTGAACTGTATGTGCTTTTCTACGCATTACTTTCGGTCATGCATTTAGTGGTCCCATCTGCTAAGTGGTCGGATCCGAGACCACTTAGCAGAGGGGACCACTGGATAAATTCCATTGGTTCCACTTCAAGCGCCACCGTGAAACTGGTTCCACTTTTAACTGGTCCCAGCCAGAGAATGGTTCCACATTCCAAGTGGTTCCTGTCCGATAATCCACTTCGAAGTGGTCCCACTCCAGATTTTTGCCTGGGAGGGGAGCCGAAGCTCCACACAACACAGGCGGGAAAAACTTAGCCTCCACAGCTGGAAGGGGAGTCTACCTCTTTCGCGACTTCCACAGCCGAGGGAAGATACAAGTCCTCACACAAGGCGGAAAGCGGTGCTAGAGAGGCAGAGTGACAAGAGGCCGAGACAGTTTCCAGAGATCCAACCAACGACCCCCGGCAGTGGCCCAGGACGCTGCTTATATAGGTCCAGAGCATGGTCCGATACCACTGCGGAGGCTACACTTTATTCAAATAAATATATACAAAACAAACACTTGGGGAGTGTGCGCGCCGGAAGGTGGTTTCGCGTTACAGTTACGAAATGAGGAGGAAGTCGTTTGCGGGAAAGGCGAAAGTTGAACAAAGAGTTAGGCAATAATATTGGCAAACAGTTATATAGTAAGTCATGATAGTGGAATTGTCTGAATATGTGGTTATTGGAATTGTACTCTTAAAAAGGTGCTCAAAAATACCATACAAGTATAAGTATAAATTTAGTATGGCGCGACACTTGGCTGGCTTTGAAGTGAAACCACAACGTTTATAATTCGCGTCCACGCTAATCCACGCTGAAACCACAACATTTATATAACACGTATGTACGCGTTCATTATCTCTGTGGAAATAATATATCGAGCTTTATTGTTTTTGTGGTCCATTGTGATCCTCGCTCATCACTGTGATGGTGGAACGAGCGAGAGAAATGTTCCTACTACACGCGATACGTTACTCTTGCATTGGAGCGCCACGGCTAATGTTAATACACATGTCAGAATATTAAAATCTACGTGCAGTGACACTTTTTTTGTGATCGTAGTGGACATTTAAGTCCGCTGCAATAAAAAAAACGCGGCATCGCAAACCGAAACCGAAAGTTCCAACGCGTAATGGCAGTGCGCCGCAGCAATAAATTCTGGCTGTGGTCTTCAGCTGTGGAATGAAATAAGCCCCTGCTCTTCCACTAATTTAGAGACGCAGGCAGACATTCGAGATTCGAAGGCAAAACGTTCAAGTCACTGAGTTTGGGTGGCTACAGATTTTTAGCTCGATCTACAGATTTTTCGCACTCGGATCTACAGATAATTTTTTTTTACGTGTGGCAACACTGCAGCCACATCCAGCGAAGTTGCGTGTCGCGTTCTTTCATCTTTCATGCGTGTTGATGTTGGTAACTTCAAAATAACTGGTTTCGCGTTCGTCGGTACCTGTGCGGTGCATGTGAAATTGTGGAGAGGCAAGTGCGCCTGCATACTTTGTGACGCGAGCGTAGTGTGATGATATTCATGAACGCTGCCAGCGCACTGCTTGTGTGTGCAGTGGGCATAACGTTTGGCGCGTCACCATTTGAAAGTTGGCTTCACCACATTATCGAATACGGATTTGGGAAGGAGCTGCCACAGCAGCACTAAACTAACCTAAAACTATGCCAACCAGTTTATGTCGTCTTATGTCAGTTTAGTGAACAACTTTGTTTTGGTGATGATAGACTGCGTGCTTTTGTGATGCAGAAAGCTGGTAACAGCGTTGTCCATGGTTCCCGAGAAACCTCCCTGCCCCCCCCCCCCCCACCCCTCTCTCTTTTTGGAGGCGGACGTTGCGGACTGTGTGGGTGTTAAGAGGTTCCTAGTATGACATCTGAGGGACTAAAGAGCGCAATTTTTCACAAGCGACCTTGGAGCTCAGGGGGGCACGCACCCTTGCCCCCCTCTCGGTACGCCCAGGGATGTTTTTCCTTGCGTGTAAATAGTTTACCCGACAGTTAACAACAGCAACCAATGCGAACTACCAGTTTCTTAAGTACCAGTTCCATAAGTCCACCCGCCCAGTCATTGTGAAATTGGTCTCAACTAAGGTTAAAGATAATATAATCTCAAAGAGCAGTGCCTTTCGTGAAACTGGTGTTTCTGTTAGTCAAGATTATTCGTTAGCTACAAGGCGCGCTAGAAGTAAGCTTGTTGAGCACGGGCGAACTCTTGGTCACCCTTTCAAACTCCGCTTTAACAAGCTGTACGCCGCTGGAAAGTGTTTTGTCTTTGATCATTGTGCCAATTGCGTACAGGAAGTACCAATATAGCAAACTGAGAGCAATGTCACGCAAACACGTCCGCCGTCGCCACCACCCCGACAACAGTTATCTGTTATTCTTGCTAACGTGCGAAGTATACTGAATAAACAAGATAACGTTTCAAGTGTTATAGATGATTGCTCGTGTGATGTCCTACTTCTTACGGAAACGTGGTTGACCTCCGCTATTTGTAACAATGAAATCACTTGCTTGCATCCAAACTTTGATGTCTATCGTTGCGATTGTGCAAGTCGTCGTGGTGGCGGCGTCCTTATCGGCGTAAGGCAGGGCGTCCAGTGTTCACCAGTTCATGTCGAGTCTCCTTTAGAAATGTTATGGGTTAAACTTAAGCTCGCATATGTTGACTTACTTTTAGGCGTTTTTTATAGGCCACCAGACTCTGTTGGTTTTGTACCTTTGTTCACTGATGCACTGTTGACACTTATCACATGACATCCTAATGCTAAGATGTGTATCACGGGAGATTTCAATTATCCGGGTATCAACTGGAACATCCCTACTGGGTCTTCGCGTGAGGAATTTGATTTCGCCGATGTTTGTTCTACTCTTGGTTTAACACAACTAATTTCTGAACCTACACGTACTTCGTCCTCAAGTGCATCAATTCTCGACTTGATACTTGTTAATGACCCTTCTATCACTGGACCAATATCATTCCCATTGCATATTAGTGACCACAAAGCTATTCATCTGCCGCTTCGCTTATGCGCTCCTATTAGACAAGCCGCTCGTAAAACAATAAGGCTCTATGACAGGGCTGACTTTGTGGCAATAAACCACGAGCTACTTTCTTACTTTCCATCATTCATGGTCGGTGGTGGTGAACGTTCTGTTGAGGAAAATTGGATCCTCTTTCGAAATAAACTTAATGAGCTGATTGACAGACACGTCCCATCAGTTGTAATAAAACCATCTACGTGCGCTCCTTGGTATTCAAATGACCTAAGGAAGCTCCGCAATAAGAAAAAGCGCCTCTACCGGCAAGCCAGACGAACTGGTACTGAGTCCGCGTACTCAAAATATCACGAGTGTTCGACCGAGTACATAAGGGCTATTCGCCATGCAAAGCGCAAGTTTTATTCCACGGAGCTTACCTCTATGTTATCTAATAACCCTCGCAAATTTTGGAAAATTATTAATCCACCGGCGCGTGATCCCATCCGCCTGACTAACCCCGACGGATCAGCAATGTGTGACGCCGACTGTGCGACTGTCTTTAACGAAGCTTTTGTCAGTGTGTTTACACATGACGACCGTCAAAGTTTCCCCCGTGCTCTCACATCCACCGGCGCTTTCACTCCTATGCCCAAAATTGTGGTCTCCCAGCCCGGGATACTTCAGGTAATTGAGAACATGAAATTATCACACTCTTGTGGACTTGATTCCATCAACTCTAAGGTACTTAAAAATACCAAAGAACCCTCGTCCATGTTCCTGACCTTCATCTTCACGCAATCACTTGAACAGGGGCACGTGCCCCACGACTGGCGACAGGGCAAGGTCGTCCCCTTTTTCAAAGGCGGCGATACGGCATCTCCCCTCAATTATCGTCCCATTTCCCTAACTAGTATTCCGTGCAAAATTATCGAACACGTAATTTACTCAGCTATCTCGTCTCACCTCGAAGGCAACAATTTCTTTTTTGCTCAACAACATGGTTTTCGTAAGGGCTTTTCATGCGAAACACAGCTCTCCCTATTCACCTTTGATATCCTCTCCAATATGGATCGCGGAGTCCAAACAGATGCAGTCTTTCTTGATTTTAAAAAAGCATTTGATTCTGTGTCACATTCAGGTCTTGTACACAAACTTTCGCTCCTTAACCTACATTCCGACGTCTTTAACTGGATCGTGAGTTACCTTTCTAACAGAGCTCAAACAACCATTGTAAACAACTCCTCTTCGGCCTTCCTCCCTGTTTCTTCAGGTGTACCCCAAGGTTCTGTTCTTGGTCCTCTTCTATTTCTTATATTTATAAATGACCTCCCGCACACCATCTCATCCTGCATCAGGCTCTTCGCCGATGACTGCGTATTATACCGTGCTATTAAATCCCGTTCAGATCAAATAACCCTTCAGCAAGACCTTGCGTCAATTTCCAACTGGTGTTCCTTTTGGCGTCTTCCCTTAAATGCTTCCAAGTGCTGCCATGTTTCATTTTCTCGCTCTAGGTCCCCCCTCACCTATCAATACCACATTGACGAGTCGGTTGTCAACACTTCTGATAACTACAGGTATTTAGGGCTTCATTTCTCATCAAATCTTTCCTGGTCAGATCACGTTCATACAATTGTAAGGGATGCAAATCGTAAACTTGGCTTCATACGTCGTAACCTTAGGCCTGCTCCCCCGGACGTCAAACGTCTTGCTTACCTAACCCTAATTAGGCCCAAATTAGAGTATGCCTGCAGCATATGGGATCCCTACCAATCAACTCTTACGGATCTTCTCGAGTCCATTCAAAATCGTGCAACCCGTTTTATTTTGTCCAACTACTCATATCCGTCTAGTATTACCTTGTTAAAGTCATCCATCGATCTCCCCCCTCTTGCACTCCGTAGAAGATACTTTTGTTTGTGTCTCTTTCACAAGTTTTACATCAATCAAGCCATCCGACCCTCTTTCATTGCACCAGCACACTACGTCTCCGCCCGGACTGATCACACATGCAAAGTTGAGCATATCCATTGTCGTTCATCCCAGTTTCTCAATTCCTTCTTTCCACATGCTATTGACATTTGGAATGACCTTCCCCAATCCATTGCCACCATCTCTGATGTTTCTGCATTTCGCAGACAGTTGTGTTCTTTTTTTGAATTATAAAGTGTGTCTCATTTACTTGTATTATTTTGTTTGTGTGTTACTTCACATATGTAACCTCGCGTACTAGTTATATTAATATATTCATTATGTGATAGTGCTTGTTGTATTATTAGTTCACACCCCCCTCATGTAACGCCCCTCGCGGGCATTTGAGGTATTCCCATAAATAAATAAATAAATAAATAAATAAGCGCTGCAAGAAATGGCCGGAAGGCGTTTGCTCACCTTGTTGTTGCAAGGATTCTTCAGATTCACGTGGCGCCGCGATTGCACGTGCTCCGATATGCGTGCCGCACCTTTTCACAGTCCACATTAACTGTCACGCGACAATACTTGCATAGGACAACATCTTCCTTGCCTGAGAGTTCAAAATCTTGATTTTCGCAGACGTAGTCCGAGGCCCCCTTCCTTTTTCTTCCCATCTCAGGTGCCGCGGAAAGACAGGACTGCCGTACGTGGAAAGTGGAGGTGTATGTACTGTCGTAACCTCTCCACTAAACAACTAAAGGCCTTGACATCATGTCCCTAAAAGGTTCACAAGCGCGATGGGGCACCTACAATGGCAGAAGAATGAGATTCCGACCAGCGCACCCGCGGGATAAAAGGATTAACCCTGGAACGCTCAATGTGGTCGCAGGTCATCCAACCATAGCAAATGCCAAGAAAAGAAGCGTAATAAAGGAAAGCCTGCTTGGGCATGTTGGATTCTTAAGCTGGGCATGTGCAGCAATTTATCTGTCATGGTTCCTGGAATGTTCCTCTGTATTCGATGTTTTTCTATTAAAACCGAATGAGGGAAAATCTACCCGGCATAAGTTTCTCGACGTTTTTCGATTAAAACCGAAAACGTGGAGCCCTAGTAATAAGACATGCACAAATACAGTTAATACACAAATGAACTAGAGCTCTATGTTAAACGTTTAAACGTCAAAATGTTTAAAAGTTTTCTTAAGAAACGCATTTTGTAACACGTTTCACAGATTAAACGTTTTCTTAAAACACGTTTAAACGTGTTCTGTTAGATATACGTTCCACAGCACGTATACGTATTTAAACGTTTTCCCATGATACGTTTAAACGTTGTCGTTCGCATAAACATACAGCGGCACGTATACATATATAAACGTTTTCTCATGAGACGTTTAATCGTTTTCTTTCCTCCTCTAAACACTACAGCTTACTTTCCTTGAAAGACAGTGCAGGGTATCGTTAAAGTGGCATGTTACTTTGTCCCACTCATTTGTGACCGTCTTATGTTTAATAAAGAACAGTCACAGCGCAGGGCGCATTTTATTCCGTTTCTTGGTGGTTAATATACCGTTGCCACGACCCTGTTCGCAGCGTACACCGAACTCCGCTCCGTGTGCACCCATGGCATTGGGATCGCTGACACTCCAAAAACGGTGCTTTATCTCATCGGCATCGTCCAGCAGAATTACAATTCTGGGTGTTATCCTATTCTCCATCACAATTTGTTCATAACGGGAGGTGTACGGCTCTTTGTGGGAATTCGCGTCAGCGCATCGTGCCACAAAAGTTGTGCTCATCCCTTTTTTCCTACTCGGGCTCAAGAATGATATCATTCGGGACAGTGATCGCTTCTTAACGCATAATTGGCAAATGTTCTGGTTTTAGAGTGCAATAGTGGGAAAGAGCAGGTTATATGCTTCAGGATAAAGTAGTCGCTCAAGGTGACAACCTTCCGCGTTGGTCTTTTCACCAAAATACCACTCGCGTAAAGAAGGTAAATACGAAATTTTTAGTATAAACTACCCAAAAGATTCAAACGTCATCACCGACATTACAAGCTCGACATGTTTAAAACTGTAGTGAAACACTTTGGTTCATAATGAAATGTACGATGAATGATGGGGGGGGGGGCTTTAAAGCCAAATATGAACTGAAGTATTAAGCTACTTATAAGACAGTGAGAAACTGGCGTAGTTGGTAATTACTGATAGGAACCATGGACGCGCCAGGCATGACGGGGACAACTTCTGTCTCTGTCCGCGTAATGCCTGGCGCATCCATGTTTCCCATTAATGAAGATAAGAAGTTGCTTAAATAGCTATCCGTTTCGAGAGGCATTGCGTTTCGTATTAACAAGACGTTTAAGCGCTTCACCTTGACAGAACGTTCAACTGCTTCATTTTAACAAAACGCTTAAACGTTTCACATTAAGGACACGTTTAAACGTTTTGCATTAACAAAACATTTATACGTTTCGCATTAAACAAAACGTTTCATAAGGAAACGTTTTCCACACTATACGTGAATCTAAACGGCGTATAAAACGTTTAAACGGAAACGTTTTAAACGAAAGTCGGAAAAACGTGTTATATCCCGAGCCCTAAAATGAACCAACAAACAAAACTTGAGAGGTCCTACCCTCCCGGTCCGCTTTTAGACAATTGTGCTGGTGTGGGAAGACATGGGAATACAATTTTCACCCATTGCTGGTGCAATTTCTAAAAGTGTGATTTTCTTGGTCATTACTTGTGTGCCAAGAGTCTCACTTAATTTAGTGTCTTTCCAGATGAATCAAGAAAAAGAAACAAAACAGGATTCACGGATGAAAGAAATTAAAGATGTTGTGCGTACATACATAGATTTTCCCAAGAAAGGCATCATCTTCAGGTGAGACTACAACAGATTATGAAGTGTAACCTTTGCAGTTAAGTGATGCAAAAGTGATGCAGTTAAGTTTGCAGAAATGATGTAGCCTCATTCAGTGGCAAATGATAAAATCGAGTCCTATCGTATGTGATAGTTTTCAGATAACTTGCCAGTGTAGATAGCCTGGACTGATAATGTAGCATGATGTGAGAAACATTTACTCTGTTTTCTTTTTCTCTTGCTGTTTGTTTAATTTGTGCTTCACCCAGTACAGTCAAACGTCCATATAACGCCGAGGGGAGGTAAAACGGGTAGGAACACTTTATTACAATTAAATGGACAAGACTTCCTTTCTTTTTTATTGCATTTTACTACATTTATAAAAGTATAGGTACAATTTCATGTAGAGCCTGCACTTCATCAGAGTGGGCATACTACGGGACATATATATACCAAGGGTATTAACTGTGGATGCACTGAGGGAAGGTAAAACGGGTAGGGACACTTTATTACAATTAAAATGATAAAGACTTTCATGCAAAGCCTGCATTTCATCAGGTTAAAGAATAGCCATACAACAGGATACACACACCGGATATACAGAGTGGTCCACCAACCGTGATAAAAATTCCTAGTAAAAAATGTAGGCCACGGAGAGACATGCGGTCGAGGGATTTTTTTCTGCCAATAACTTTTGCCACGTATTGGTAACATTTATATTTCATTTCAATTGACGGAAAGCTAATTTCTTGAATTGAACTCCGAAATTTCCCAAGGCAACCTAACGTTTTCTTTGCGGAAATGGGTTCCCCGTGGTCATTTTACTCAGTATAGCACATAATCCCACTCGTAATGCAATAGCAATTGCTGAAATAAATTCACCGGAAATCCGTGGAAATGAGCCCTTGGCTCCGCCTCCTTTTTGACGAGTAGTTTGAGCGCAAAGCTGCGAAGAAAGGAGGTTACATTACAGGCTTGTAACCCTTTCCCCCCTCGTGTGGCGTGTCAGTGGAATCTCCTTTCTTCGTAGCTGAAGGTGCTGAAAAACAATCAGTAAAACGTAAAGCAGACCAGACAAGACAAACAACTACAACAGAGGGCCATGTGTCACAGACACATAACAGGGGAAAATATACAGCACGGGCAGCCGAAAAACGCAAGGCGGCCCTTTTGATGCTCTTTCTACTCGGGAGTTTGGAGGAAGGTTCGGTCCTCAGCCGGCCGCTCTGCCAGAACCCCAGACCTGTAGACACATCCACAATTCCTGGGTAGGGGTAGGACGACTAACTTGAAACATAATTAAAAATTGAAGAACTGTAACGGGCCAGTGTGTATGTTTAACCCATGTGGTTGAAGGGAACAACTTTTAGGTAGGATTTGCGATTTCTGTAAAAATGACATTTGTATATATTCAAGGAGTACAAGTGATAGATGAGTGTTGATGATGAGAGATGGTGCATTAAAGTGTATTACTACAGGGGTGGGGCAATTATTAACTATGTCGGATTTATGGCCATAAAATCTTTCTCGCATGGATTTGATGTCTCACCAATATACTAAAATGTTGCATTTTTTGTGCTTAATCAAATAGCATAAACTAAACTAATTGCAGTGTAAAGTGTGTCGGATCTTGAATGTAAGGCAATTAGCGTTAATAGAGATAGGTGTACAGGGGTTTATGAAATGACATGTTCGACAGAGTGTTTTACTGCAAGGAGAGCAACCAGGTTGCTGCTGCATTAAGCTCGAGGAGGTGAGGGTGTTGCGAGACCTGCGGAAAGTAACAATTGGAGCAGTTGGAAAAATATCTTCTCTTATATAATATAAAGATTTTCATTGCTGTGCAGTATGTTCAGATTATGCTAAAAAATAGATCTAGTGTTGTTTGAGGTTTTGTTGTAGATGGTGATGAAGGCGATGTCACTGTGCTGTTTAATAGGCTGATTGGAGAGCAGTGTATCTCTCTGCGAAAAATTACATTTTAATGGAGCATTCTCTATCAGTTTAGGCAGATAATTGTGTTTCTAAAAGTCAGTTGACATCTCTCTAGCACGTCCAGGAAAATCGTTGGGTTCAGGGATAAAAAGGCCCTGTGTTGTAGTTGTTGGTCTTCTCCAGTCTGCTTTGCGTTTTCGTTGTTTTTCAGCTCCCTCGACTAGAGGAGTGTCTTCGATTTGTGTTTTGCCTTTCTATTTTTCTTGGGTATTTCCCTCTTTCCCTCCCTTTCTATTGGTATATATATATCCTGTATGTGTATCCTGTTGTATGGCTATTCTTTAACATGATGAAATGCAGACTCTGCACGAAAGTATTTCTTATTTTAATTGTAATACCTTCGTTTGCCGTGCAATACCGTTTTACCTTCTCTCAGTGTAACCACAGTTAAGTGGGCTTTGGCATTGCTTTTTACTTGTGTTGGAAGTTAGGGTCTCTGTGAAATGGGCAATAAAGTGACATTTAACAATTCCTGTTAACAAACCTATCTCATCTGTTAAGCTGTCAGTCATGAGTCACCATGCAAAATGTTTTCGCTGTGCAGTGTATCGGCACTGCACTGTCAGATTTACACAAACAGCCTGAGAAAACGGAAAAGGCTACGTCTCAGCGTTCCCTCAAAATGCTCTTTTCAAGAGTGACGGTGTCTTTAAAGGTGTGCGTGCAGAACAGAGGCCTCTTGCACGGACGGCAGGTCACCTGCGCCTGTCATTCTTCTTCAGAAGCCCATTTTATTCGTTTCAGAACACGCCACAGCTAAAAAAAATGTGGTGGGTCACTCAGTGCTGCTTTAATTGCATGTACGAGAGTGTGTTGAAAAGTTCACCCCATGACAAGGAAGAGCGTGGCCTGGAGTCATGAACACCACAACCATTCAACATATGCTCCTTAAAGTTCAACGCATTTGGTGCATCATTCCTGAAGCTTCTTTAACCCTTGGAAAAAATTACAGACAACCACGGAAAGTGTTGCGATTTCCAGTGGCAGCTGTTAGCCACGGTTGCTGATGTTGACGTTGTTTTTGTTTTGTGTCTGTGGAACTTATTCGACGTGCTAAAACTACCTAATGTGTGATTTCTTTTAATTACGTGGTGGTGCCTCAAAACAACTGTACAGACATGGACAGGTGGAGGGAGGACAGCAGGAAGTACTGCGAGAGGAGTGGTTTGGTGTGCGTCCTGGGCTGACTTCAGGGGAAAGTGCGCCATCGTTCGGCTGGGAAGTCTGCCACAAAACCCAGGGAAAACATAAGCCATCACAGCCGTTGGTGGATTCAAACCAAATCTTCCATACAGCCTTGGCTACCACGAACGGGCACACGCTTTTACCCATTCGGCCATGCCACTGATCGCTCATTATGGCTGCACAGTGCATTTCGTGACGTCGCCCACGTCATCTGGACTGTGCCCAGGTTGGCAGCACACAAATCATGTATGGTCGCAGTGCAGGGACCGCCCTTTGTCTGCTGCAATGCTATCACATTTCATATGCGTCTGGCATTGTACTCAGTGCAATGACACTGCTTGCCTCGCTTCTTTCGCTGGACGTGGTTCCTTCCATTGGCCTGTTTCGCAATTTCTTTTCCCCACATCACTGCACAGGGTTGGTGACAAGCGGAGAAGCTCCACTGTAGTTGGGAGGGAAGAAATTCGTCCACTAACACTGTCTATGACCAACGGATGACTGCGCCTGGGTGGTCATACTCTGGGATAGGAGAATCCCATTGATAGTGCTCCAAGTCCGTTCGTTAGAGTCCTCCTATATTAACTGTATGGCTGCAATGCTATCACATTTTGTACGGGTTTGGCAGTGCACCATAAAGTACAGTTATTGTTTTGTTATTAATTACTGGAAGGGAAATTCGAAGCAAGGAAGAGATATACATAGCTAGGACTACAATGTGTCTTCGTACGTCTTTTCCTTGTCTCTGTGTTCCCTTTCATCATGTACAACCAGCTAGCCCACATCCCATCTCTCCTTCAACTTTATTAAAACATGATCCCTTAATGCTGTATTGCCCTCTACACCTGGAATCCACAGCTGATGTGGCGTCACGCTGCAGACTGTCATTTGTTTAATTATCGTGGTGCCCGTTCAGAAGGGAGGTATAGCAGGATTAGAAGAATTGCAAGAGATTTAGCATATAGGAATGTCTTCACAATAAGAGTCCCGTAAACAGGGTATGCAAAGTACCTGCAGTAGCTGACATCACATTGCTGTTTTTTTAATTTAAAAGCTTTCTCTTTTTGTTTTGTTTCAGTGGCATGCTTCCGATGTTTTAAAACTACCTAATGTGTGCTTCTCTTTGATGTCCCTGCCCTGCAAGCAGATATGTACTGCTTTCAAGTGCAGTTTGCCCTTTCCACACCTGTGCGCACATCTGTCACTCAGTTTTCTTCCTCTCTGGAGCGGAGAGGCGAGGACGATCTTGGCACACTGACATGGTGATCGCTTGGAACCTTCCCATTAACAACTGCCATTGTAAAAGAAACAACGTCTGCTCCTATCACCCCAGAGTTCCCAGAGAGCCTCTTTCCTTTCGACAACCTGCATTTTCTTGCCTGCTTTGTGAGCCAGTGCATTGTCCTACAAAAGGAGAACGACTTTCCTTAGTTTCCCACACAGCGTTTCCTGTCAAAGCCTCCTTTAACCAGCAGAGCAAGCTACACTAGTACACTGCATTAACTTTTTCACCCATCTGGAGATAGTCAGCATCAAAAGACCTTCCTTGTCCCAGAAAACCATGGCTGTGATCTTTCTCGCTGATCGTTGAGTCTTCCTTTTTCGTCAGCCTCGCAGAACTTGAGTGCCACCATTCCGTGACACCAGGTCTCAGGATCGTAGTGATGCAACCGTGTTTCAAACTGTAACAAGTCACTGAAAAAAAAAAAAGCCACAAAAAACGCTCAAAATGTTGCAAGATCAACAGGGAGGTATCCATTTGGCATTGTTTTTTTTATTTTGGTCCGTTTTCATCTACAAAGATGAGAGTGGCCCCGGATAGAAAGCTCCTGCTCTGCATCTTGAGGAAACTCAGGGATCAATCGGTACTCGGTTTGTCATCGGCATTCAAACATTTTGGCACCCACTGGGCTGACCATGTCCTCATACCCAACTCTTCATAAATTATAAACCCGATGCATTCTCTGAATATGCCTAAGGTCTCTGCAGTTGTTTTAGCCGAGATTTGCCAGTCTGCCACTATGCAGTGGACACAATCAACAATTGTGGGTGTTGACACCGTTAGAGATCTCCCTGATATATTAACGTCTTTCACATCGAAATCCCCACTGTGCAAGTTGACACTCAGGGATTTCCCTTGGCGTTTTCTTCTGCATGAACACGAACTTGACGACAGTCCGTGTTCAGTCTTTGAAAATTTCATGCTTGTAGTAGACCTGTTTTTGTTGAAAGCCCGAACAAATGCATACTTCGCGTTACAAGTCTACAATTACTCTTATTCATCTCATTCGTTGTGCCTACAATGACAAGATCGTGTTCATATATCTGGAAGTGGGTCGGGCCGAGAACTTTTCAGCACACCCTCGTACAGATTTATAATTTGCAACGTAACATTGTAGTTTTTTTTTTTTTTTTCGTTTTTGTTTTTTTTACATTTACACTGCTAGCCAAATGCTGACTTGTGGACTTGGGAACATGAAACAGTTTGTGGAAGTTCCTTAGATGTCATTTAATAAGGTACCTTGTTTACTAGTCACAAGTTGTAAGGAAAAGACACACACACAAAAAAATAACAGATTGGATATGATGTCTTCTGAGCACACCAATAGAGGACCTATAAGGGAGACATTTAGGGTAAATTGTATAGCATTATTTATTGACACCAGCTCCGGTGGCATAGTGACCGCATTCCATGCCAAGACTAGGAGGTGACACCAGTTCGAATCCCCACACCGGCTTTGCTGTCTAAGGTTTACCCCTCGGTTTTCCAGCAGATTATCCAGATGAATGTCGGCACAGTTCCCCCGAAGTCTGCTCAGGAAACATACTAACTCCCCTGTCCCCCCCCCCCCCCCTCCACTTCTTCCTCTTGTCCTTTCTCCATCAATTTCATGTCTATATGCCTCGTGCATCGCGATCGTTGCGCCGCTCCCGACGCGTAGAAGCGCCGGGCGGAACTTCTTCCAGGAGTTGCTCTCGCGTCTTGGCTTTCATGCCGTGCTTATAGCTGTGTATCGAAAAGGGTTAAGAACTCGTCAGTTTGGTAGTTCATATCTTAAATTGGCTAAAATCTGTGTTGTAAAGGAAATAAGGATTGCACGTTATTATTCCATGACGCGATAGAAATTAAGAAGGCAGGAAAGAAGCGCATGAGTATGCCATCAATTCAGTTATCAGATCGGATTGAGGTGTTTCGAGAAGCTAAAGGAAAATCCGATGCTACGGATAACAGGAAAAGCAACAGTGGGAGATAAGGCACGGGGACAAAAAAGATAGGCTGGGCAGTGTCAACTTTGAGAAGAAGGCGAGACTTCAACAGGACATCAACAGGATGCAAGCGGAACTTGTGCACAATAAAGTTTCTTGGTTCATCAGTCAGTGTTGGGTGTTGGGTCCTCCTTTTTACCTCCCTTACACTGGGGGACTCTAGGGACTTTAAGTTATACCTGTGCTTCTTGCAAGTAATTTGGTCGCTCTTCATTTGTTATTTGGACAATACCTTGTTGAATAGTGTATTCCCCTCCACAGACAATGCCCTCTCACCATAAATGTTGCATTTGTGGCTACTCAAACACATACCTATAAAACAAAATAAACACATTACAGTAAACCTCCGATAACTCGAAGTCGTAAAAACCGGAAAAAATTTCGAGATAAGCAGGGTTTCGAGATAAGCAAACGGCGAAAATTAGTTGCCACGATGTTACCCCACTGTACTATGTTATGAAACGTAAAGAAAAAAGCGCTCCTACAGTAATATGGCTCATAAACAATTCCGAAACCATTTATTTTTTAACATCGTCTGAGAAGGATATCTCTGGAATAGCAATCTGCTCGGCATTCGCGTCTGGGAACAAGAAAGCATCTTCAAGCACTTGAATGCAATGCATGAGATGCTCTTCCCGGCACGTCACTACCATGGGAACTCTCGACGGTTTCGGTGTTACTCTGTTCACCACTTACTGGAACCTTGCCATCGTAAAGCGCATAGCCCTCGATGTTCAAGTCCTCTAAGTCACTCTCCCCACAATGGCGAGGCGTATCACGTCGTTGCACAATTCATCACAGCCACCGAACTCGTCTGCTGGCTCTGGTACGGTGGTGGAAGACCAGAAACCCACATAAATGAAACAGTTCACGATAATGGCTTGATGAACTTGCTCACAGGCCTTTGATAACTGCCACCTTCCGCTCCAAAGTCAGAGACTTGCATGTGCGTTGTTCAGCCATCACGCCGCGAAGAACGAAACGAAACTACGAAACTGAGATGCTCGGACGAATGCAGAGGAGGAGGAGTGACGTTGGGTGGAAAGCGGAGTGCGGTCTGCATGCCACAGCTAGCGGTGCGTGAGTAACTAGAACCACAGACCGTGCAAGGACTGAAAGGCTTTGACCTTGACTTAGCCTGGGGGACCGAACAATGCACGTTATCAGCCATAGGTACAGTTGTAGCGACTCGCCAAGTACGGTCGCACTGCCAGATGTACAACGAGAGACATTTTCTTTCCTCTTCTCCTCATTTTCTTTCCTCTCGCTTCCCTTTTTCCCTTGCCGCGCTCTGCAGCTGAAAAGCTGTAAATACAGGCCAGTGGGCCTCCGACCATTGAAGTAAATAGATTGCTTTTAAACACACTCAACTGCTTCCGTGTTCTCCGTGCCTTTACTTGTGGCGACCTGACATATTGGTGACCCGGTTTTTGGACTTGCGTTCTGTTTATGTCAACTCCACATCAATGGCCACTCAACAAGCACCTGCTGACATCTCTGCCATTCAGATCAAACTCCCGGAATTCTGGCCCAACGACCCTCAAGTCTGGTTCACCCAAGTGGAAGCACAGTTTGCACTACGGAACATATCATCACAGACGACTCGCTTCAACTACGTTGTTGCCGCATTAACCCCATCCGTCGCCACAGAGGTTCGTGATGTACTTCTTTCGCCACCAGATGAAAAACCGTACGACACTCTGAAAGAACAACTGATCAGCCGGACATCAGCGTCAGAACAACGACGTATACAACAGCTGATCACATCGGAGGAGCTGGGCGACAGGAGGCCTACTCAACTTCTCCGTCGTCTGCAACAACTGCTCGGAGAAAAGGCCAGCACCATTGATGAGACTCTATTGCGGGAGCTTTTCCTTCAGCGCCTCCCAGCCAGCGTTCGTATGATACTGGCGTCAGCGAAGAGCACAACGTTGTCGGACATCGCCAACATGGCCGACAACATCATGGACGTTGGCTCCCCGATCATCGCTGCCGTCGGATCCCAACACGAACCCCCGGCTATTATGGAGCTCCGGAAGGACATCATAGACCTCAAAGACACGTTAGCCGCACGGGAAAGCCACGCCATCGATGACCTCCGCGCCGAGATGAACAAGCTGGTCAAGATGGTGCAGTCGCTCGGCCCAACGCAGCGAGGCCGGAGCCGATCAGCTTCACGCCGACCAGCGCCAGCCCGACGACAGTCTCCAGCACCGAGCAACAATGGTAATGCACTTTGCTGGTATCACCAAACATTCGGCGACAATGCCAGACAGTGCCAACCACCGTGTTCGAGAGCGGGAAATGGGACGGCCAGCAGCTAACGGCGGTAAGCGAAGCTGGTCACCCACCCACCCGCCACCGACTCTTCTATGTCACGGATCGCGTCACCAAACAACAGTTCCTCGTCGACACGGGTGCACAAGTGAGCATCATCCCGGCGTCAACAACGGATCGCCGTGGCAAACCGGCTGCACCTGAACTCTACGCTGTGAACGGCTCCGCGATTCACACGTACGGTGAGCGTTCCCTTACTTTGGACATTGGCCTGCGACAAACATTCCGACGGATATTTGTGGTTGCTGATATTCCCTACGCCATCATCGGAGTAGACTTTCTACGCTATTTTGGACTACTAGTGGACATTCGCCAAAATCGCCTTCTAGATTCAGTGACATCTATGACTACTCCTGGCACACTATCACGCCTTCTTTCACTGAATCTCACTACCATCCGTCCCGGCCTTTCAAACACGTTTTCCAACATCTTGGAAAAGTACTCGTCTCTCACCCGTCCTGTAAACACTGAGCTACCTGTCAGCCACGATATCAGCCACCACATCGAGACCAACGGACCGCTGACATTTGCACGACCCTGTCGATTGTCACCTGAAAAGCTGCAGATCGCCCGGCGCGAATTTGAGCACATGCTGCAGCTAGGCATCATCCGACCATCGTCGAGCCCCTGGGCTTCGCCGCTGCACATGGTGCCCAAGGATACTTCAGGTGATTGGAGGCCGTGCGGGGACTATCGTGCTCTTAACCGAGTTACGGTCCCAGACCGCTATCCCATACTGCACATACAAGACCTGACCGCATCACTCCGTGGAGCGACCATCTTTTCACGGATAGATCTGAAGCGGGCCTACCATCAGATACCCGTCCACCCCGATGACATACCGAGGACGGCAGTCACCACATCATTCGGACTGTTCGAATTCGTTCGTATGCCCTTCGGATTGCGAAACGCCGCGCAAACGTTTCAGCGCTTCATCGATCACGTCGTCCGCAGTATGGACTCCTGCCACGCGTACATTGACGACATTCTTGTTGCAAGTGCGTCACCTGAAGAGCATGAGGAACACCTAAATGCTTTGTTCGCAAAATTGGAACAATTCGGCATGGTCATTAACACAGCGAAGTGCGAATTCGGAGTGTCATCACTAGACTTTCTCGGACACAAAATCGACAGCAACGGAATTCGACCACTACCAACGAAGGTTCAGGCAATCACTGACTTCCCAGCTCCAACGACGAAATGTCGCCTGAGGGAGTTCGTGGGACTTGTCAATTACTATCGCTGATTCGTTCCCAACTGCGCCGAAACCATCGAGCCTCTCCACAAGCTTCTCACCAAAAAGCATAAAAACGACGAAATTGGACCGTTGGAGTGGGGCGATCGAGAGAACGCTGCCTTTGAGGATATCAAACGCCATCTCGCCGACGCAACTCTGCTAGCCTACCCACAGCCGAATGCGCCAACATCTCTTATGACGGATGCGTCAGACACCGCCATCGGCGCCGTCCTCCAACAACGCATCAACGACGAGTGGCAGCCCATCTCTTTCTTTTCTCGCAAGCTGAGTCCGACAGAACGCAACTACAGTACATTCGGACGAGAACTCCTTGCAGTATACTCTTCAATTCGCCATTTCAGTCACTTCCTCGAAGGACGCAAATTCACCGTATTCACAAATCATAAACCACTGACATTTGCTCTGAGATCGGTGAAGGCCCAGTCCGGATCCCACACATCTAGAGAACTCCGGGAGATGTCGTTCATACTTGAATTCACCTCCGACATCCAGTACGTGAAAGGCAAGAACAACGACGTCGCCGACTGTCTTTCTCGGATACACGCTGTAAACTCAACGCCACCGGCTCGCACCGACTACAACGCCATTTCTGAAGCTCAAAAAGATGACCAAGAACTCGTCCAAATTTCAAGTAGTCCAGGAACGCTGACTTTCCAGAGCATCACTCTTCCAGATTCCAACACTACCCTTGTGTGCGAAACATCGACTGGAAAAGCCCGACCATTCATCCCTCTAGCCTTTCGAAAGGACATCTTTCACGGCATCCACAGCCTTTCCCACCCTGGCATTAGAGCTTCCCAACGACTCATCACGTCAAGATTCTTCTGGCCATTAATGAACAGAGACGCGTGACGCGTGCCAGCGCTCTAAAATTCATCGTCACACGTCCAGCCCCATCTCAACCTTTCCGGCACCAGAAGCACGCTTCGCGCGAGTTCATTTAGATATTGTGGGTCCTCTTCCCCCATCCCAAGGCTACCGCTACATCCTCACCGCAGTAGACCGCTTCACCCGTTGGCCCGAGGCAACGCCCATGGAGGACATTACCGTCCCAACGGGGGCCCGCACTTTCGTTTCTACCTGGGTTGCTCGCTTCGCCGTACCATCAACAGTAACAACAGATAGAGACGCCCAATTCGAGTCATCCCTCTTCAAGGAACTTCTCAACATCATAGGATGCGACAGATTACGCACGACAGCCTACCATCCAGCTTCAAACGGCCCCGTCGAGCGTTTCCACAGGCAGCTAAAGTCATCTATCATGGCTCGTGGGGATGTTCGATGGACAGATGCCCTCCCTTTTGTCTTGCTCGGCATAAGAACAGCTCTCAAAGCTGACATCGGCTGCAGTGCTTCGGAGCTCGTTTACGGCACCCCGCTGCGTCTCCCTGGCGAGTTTATTACACCTCTCCCTGCAGCAAAGATTCCGGATCCCGCTAACTATGCCCACCAACTTCAACAGTTTATGGCCACACTACGCGCCGTCCAACCAAGAGCACTGGACAACGACGCATCGTTCGTGAGCCCGGAAATGGAATCTTGCTCGCATGTGTTTCTTCGCCACGATGCAGTCAGGAAGTCACTGCAGCCCCCCTACGACGGCCCATACCGCGTTCTCAAGCGCAGCCAGAAGCATTTTACTATACTTATCAACGGACGCAACAAAGTCGTCAGTGTTGACAGACTAAAGCCAGCAATAATTGGCAACGGGAGCAGCGACAGAACGGGAACCCTGCCTCAACAAAAGACACCCACACGTCTTGAAAACCCCTCCGGCAAGCCACCTGCAGCGCACAGGACACATGCAGAAGAGCCCTATATCACCCGCTCCGGCAGACGGGTGCGGTGGCCACAGCGACTTGTGCTCGGACACTGACGAGTATTTTTGTTTTGTTTTTTTCGCTCGTTTCCTCACTAGAGGGGGAGTACTGTAGCGACTCGCCAAGTACGGTCGCACTGCCAGATGTACAACGGTTTTCTTTATCTTTACTTTCTCTTTTCTCCTTCTCAGAAAACACTGCGCTCCCGTCCTCTCTTTCTTTCCTCTCGCTTCCCTTTTTCCCTTGCCGCGCTCTGCGGCTGAAAAGCTGTAAATACAGGCCAGTGGGCCTCCGACCATTGAAGTAAATAGATTGCTTTTAAACACACTCAACTGCTTCCATGTTCTCCGTGCCTTTACTTGTGGCTACCCGACACGGTGACCTACCGGTGGTGGAATTTCGAGATATCCGTACTTGGGCAAAGAAAAGCTTCTACTTAAAAGGGCCCAAATACATAGGAAGCATTGGGACAAGGATTGGGACACCAAAAAAATTCGAGATAACCGATATTTCGAGATAAACGAGTTCAAGTTAACGAGGGTTTACTGTATGTATGTGTGTCTAAACGTGAACATCTCACACATATAAATTCTACATGTATGTGTCCACTGCCTCATATACAGGGTGTCTCACCTAACATGCAAGAATGAATTGTCTGAACAATATGGGGTCAATGCTATGTGTCTCAGTGTAGATTTAGCCATTACTTCTCAGCGCTTTTATCAAATTTAATTTGCATGGAATTGGATTGTCCCAATATATCTCCGAAAGTTCTGTAGTCAACCTGACGTTTTCTGTTTGTTTGGTTTTATAGCAAAAATTGAAAGCCCACGTCGGATTTACCCCACTGCATTGTAAAATAGATTCCCCACTGCTTTGGTAACAGCTCAAAAAGATATGCGAGCAACGTCATTTCGAAGGCATTTCCACCATATACGCCATGTGCCATTCCACCGTTCTGTCACATCACTCATGTGTTCACTTTTATAAAGGTTGAAGCCCTTTACGCAGCTGTTTCTGCAAATAAGCTTGTCTTTAAATTTAACATGCACAATGTCAGTGGTCGCTACGGTCAGCATTGCAATGACACACACATGATCGTCTGTCACGATTCCTGGAAGAAATGCGCACCTCTCCCACTAGGGGATGCGCTCGTGGCGCCCCTGTAGGCGCATGGGGCATACACGCCACTCGTAGCCGCAATTGCTTTGCGGCAGTAACGTGGAATCAAACAAAATATTTACTGATACATTTTCTGTTGATAAAATTTGAGTGGATTCATACTGAGAGAGCCTGTGCTATGGGCACAAGAAAACAACACAAAGATTCCTTTGTGCTGTATCTTTTTTTGTGGTAGCACGCCTGACACACAATCAGAAGGGTGCGACTTTCTTCACTGACTTTTCCTCAATGACCCTCTTTCAGTGCTTTTTTCTTTTTGTTTCTTTTTTTCTTGTTCATTGACCAGCTTGCCAACCCATATGCCATCTTATCGATAAGAGTGGAGTGCACTTTTCTGAAATCACACTCCCAATTAGGTACTTACGAGAAAGTGTCCCTGCACTAAATCTCGTGTCTCCAGAATATTGGACTTTATGGCACCGCAATTCACCTCTCACATGCTATTCTCCCAAAACTTTATTTCCTGAAATGATGCGCAAGTATCATAAACTTCGTATCTAATTTTGGCAACTATGACATTGTGTGTGGCGACTAATCTGCCTACATTGCTCCTTGATGGGCGATTTCCGTCTTCTCACCATAGCTACTGGCAGGCTTCCAAAGCTTGGTGAAGAATGATGTATGTATGTATAAGAATGAGGAATGGTGAAGTGAGTGAGTGATGGGATGTTCGCATTGTTGCTAGGGGAAAGATACCAACTCTGTGGTATCACCTGCTCTTAAAGAATCCACATCTATGTAAATTATTATCTATAAAAATTATGGAAGCGTGTAAGATTTCCTGACAGCATAGGGGCTTTTGGGTAAAAGTGAAATAGTAAAATGAGAGAAAATCCTCAATGAAAGCCATTCTATTTTTAAAAAGATTATGAAGTGAGCACGTACGTCGAGATATCCATTGCCAAATTTTGCTATGCAGATTACCTAAAGCTGCGCACCTCAATAGCAGAAGACCTTCGCCATCGGAGGCTTATCTGGCCCGCAAAGAGGCTGATCTGGACAGCAGATCAGCACCTACTGCTATCATCTCCATCGCTCCAAAACACGAGGCCCTCTGACGTCCGTCGGTCCTGCACCATGCAGTTTTGGTTTTGGCTCAGCTGCATAGCAAAATTTGACGATGAATATTTCAATGTAGATGCTCATTTCTGGGTTCTTTAAAAATGAAATGGCTTTTGACGATGATTGTCTCCCATTCTGCTATCTCTGTTTTGCCTGAAAGCACCTAACTAAAGGGTTGATTAAGATGTTTAGGCAATTAGTCGACTACAGTAGTTACATATTTTCGTGAAACGAATGTCTACCTGGCTGTATAACCCACCTGCAAAAACAGTATCTATGCTGTTCTCATAGCTTTTTGAAGGAAGCCTGGTGCAGTTAAACAAAACATTTGTGTACTCAGTCTTTGAGCAAAGTTGGTCCGAAATGAAATGATCATAGTATTTCTAGTCCATGGTGGCACTTTATGGGAGCATGGACAGGCTAAACAACATATGTCACGAAGAGTAGAAATCAGTGTTACAAGCCCTTAGACAGATCTTTGCACAACATGTATAAAAGTAGCACGCTATCTTGAAGGTCGGAAAACTGCCTCCCTCAACTGTAACATCACGTAAGCCGCACAGTAGTGAGGTGCACGCTAACTTTGTCTTTTCTTTTTTTGTGTGGCACCGCCAGTCCTATATTGGGAGCCGAGCAGTTGCCTCTCGCGGTAGCAGATGATTCTCGCCATCCAATAAGGGTGCTCGGCTAATCTGAAGTCACACCACAGAAGAAACTGGGGAATATCACTGCTGCTCTGCATACTCTTGTAATCCAATTTTCACAATAGAACTTCCCATGCTTTCCAAAGGAAATATTTTGAATGCCAGTTCCTGAAGGGTAGTATGTTCATATCACACGGTACAAAAAATATATATAGATTTATGTTGCAGATGCCTTCCATGTTTATTTAATTCTCCATTATATATTTCCTTGATTCATGGCAGACCACATTGTAAGGAATTCCAACAAACTGTTCACATATGCGTTGATCGATCTTGGTGGAAAGCAGATCTATCAGGACGGAAGAAATTTAGTACTTCCTGTAATCTCTTTGAACTGAACTCGACTATTTGTCTGTCTGAATGTATGCAATGTATCTAATACCCTTCTTTGTTCTAAATAGAGACCTGATGCCTGTATTCCAGCAGCCTCGACTGTTTCGCAATGCAATAGACATCTTGGCTGAAAAAGTCAAACAGGCAGTCCCTGACATTGCAGCAGTTGTTGGCATTGAGGCAAGGGGCTTCATCCTTGGTTCACCGCTTGCACTGGCACTACATGTGGCATTTGTACCTGTGAGGAAGCCAGGCAAATTGCCAGGGAATGTTAAGGCATTGGAATATGACTTGGAATATGGCAAGGTATGTATTGTGCCTAGAAAAAATGACAACTAATTAGGCCGTCGGTTCCCAAGCACTGACATTGCTTTCTGTGCACTTCCGAAAAAACGCGCAAGTTCACTGTCTTCCTTCCCAGAACAAAAAGAAACTTTACTCACAAGTGTTTACAAAATGTACTGTACTCATCCAGACAAGCTTCCATCCCAGACAGCCACTTAAAGAGACAGTATAGTCTAGAATAAAATCTATACAAATGCTGTCACGGGCTTTCGTATGACGTTCTGAGTCACTGTGAAAAATATTTCAGTTCAATTTGGAGCTACTATTTTATAATTAAATTTTATATTGAGAGCTTTGACTGCCATAATGTCAATGTCACCAGGTTTCAGTTTGAGTTCTGTCAAGCAATGAAGCCACCGATTTTAGACAAAACTTGCCGTTTCTGTTCTGTTATATCTTGAAACAGTTGTCAATCATCTTTTCCTCAGTGTTGAAGCCTTGTGACGTCCGGCAGGATTTAGGTAGCTTATAATCACCATGAAGGCATGTCCTCCTGGTGTCTGTGCTTGACAGGTACCTGAAGGCAACCAACAATTTGCACGTCTCTAAACAACACTTTCACAACTTTTGTTTCAGCTATTACTGTCACAGCGGGAAACATATCTTGTAGTGAAGTGAGGCAAGTGCGGGCATGTGCTTTGTTTTTGACAAAAAGAAAAATGCTATGCTAACTTGACAAATTTAGGTTTCATTAATCAATTTATATTTCCTTACATTAGAATTAGTAACTTACTTGTAGCTCATGGCAAATGTAGTTGATCGCATATTTTTCCGTAGCATGCTTTTTTCATTAACATTTTTTGCCATGATTAGTGAAGCACCCTTAGGTAGTGTGCACTTGTTGCATGAGAAAGAATGTGTAGCATTATTGGCTGTTAGACTTCATACTTATTCATGCCCCAATGGCTGCCTCACCTGCAAAAAAGAGAGGTCTCTTCATCCCTCCCTTATCCTGTGTATTTGCCGCAGCATTACCTAAGCCTTCTAAATATGGCATTAATAGGCAGCATGGAACAACAGTCTCTGCATGCACGTACACAACAACAGAGCTGCGGTACCCGATGGCAAGGAAGGCTAAGAGAAAAAGGTGGGGAGATGAAAGGGGGACACCGCAAATACTGTTTTAGTTCAAGCTCTCAAAAGTTATCAGGCAAAGCCCGAACATGCAGAATCTGTTGAATGCAATAAGAGGTGTGGAGCGAATTGTGTTTCCTCCAAGATAAACAGGTATTGGGTAGCGTGGCCAATTATCCTGGCAGTGACTGTGGTGCAGGAAGCATCCCAATGAAGGCTACTGAGGGATGCTCTAATGTTTTCTGTGATGGGTAGTTCTATGAACAAGACCGAGAGACACGGACACAGAACACGGCACACGCAAGTTCCCAGACACAGCAATAAAATGTATTGACTCATCTCAACCTATATGCTAGAAACCTTCGAAGGGGGGCAAGAGGATTAAATTACGTATGACTAACTAAGTGGCCCCTAGTGGCGAACTCTAAGGATTCATGAAACAGCATTCAGTATATGTAGCATTCCCACGCAAGCATGGTTGGCAGTCTTGACAATCCTGTGAGCAATCAACCAGTTCAGAAGACCCAGCCATTCTTTCAACATTTGCTGCGTGTTTCCTAATCCCTTCATTTTGGGCGTCGGCACATTTGCTCAGTGTACACAATGTCACACTCAAGCGGAATAGAATAGACAATGTTCTGCTTGTAATAAACGAACGGCTTCCTATGCCTCACGCCACAATATTCAGATTTCACGCTGATGCAGGCCAGATGGCATTAGAAAACAACTTCGATGTTATAGAATTTTGCAACAGCAAGGATGTTGTGTGCAACTGCATGGGAATATAGAATCGTAACCATGTTACGAGTGTGTACACCATTGCATGGTCTACACTGTGCGTTTCCAAGCAATTTCATGGCCCTCTTTGCAAAGAGTTGGCTGTCATAACCGGCCAGCATGAGTCTCTCACATTGCCTCTGTGAACTACTCCCAGCGAAATGAAAACAACTTTTCTTCATTGCAGCATTCAAGAGGGATGAACAAACACCGAACTTGACAAGTTTAGAATGTGCACTTGAGTAGGGCAGGACCGGCTTGCAGTTTTCCTTTCCATATGACCAACAAAGACCCTGGTTAAAGTGAAATGTCAGGACCAGGAATCCCAACATCCTTTGAGAGGGTTGCCACAAAATTCCAATTCCAAGCATGGCGAGCTCTGGCGGACTGTGCAGAACGCGGTGGCGACTAACTAAACTTTGCGTCGAACTGTAAACCAGCGTTAACAATGCAGGACGATGCGGCTTCTGTTTTATTGTGAGAGGTTTGCTGGTTACTATGCTCTCTCCTTTGAGATATGCATTGGTTAAGCTAGAAGAATTCCCTGAGAATGCGACCATCAACCTTGTCCTAGAAAGTTATTTTAGCACAAAAACAAAAACACTAAATCCAATGAAAGAGTGCGTTTTGTGTTTTTCTTGTCGTCCCTGGTCTCGGGTTTTTTCGCCAGTGAACTAAATTTGTTGTCATCCTTCCTGTACCCCCTAGGACAAGTTAGAAGTACAAACGGATAGCTTTCCCAGCGGTGCGAAAGTTGTCATCATAGATGACCTTTTGGCTACAGGTGGTAAGTACACTTTTTCTCTACACTGCGCTATTCTGACATAGTTACAAAATGATGTTTGCTTGCAGGTACAATGAGAGCAACGTGTGATCTAATCAAGTCTCTGGGAGCTACCGTCGCACTATGTATGGTGGTAATGGAACTTGAAGGCTTGTCTGGTCGCCCTTCAGATCCTTTCTATTCAATGATCAAGTTCCCAGCTTTCAATCCATAATGGACCAGCATGCTCCTGGGCACATAATTAGCATTATACGCCTATCTTAAGGTGGCTGTGTTTATATCTCAATTGTGGACACAAGTTATAACTAGAAATGAGTGCGGGTATGAAAATTTGTACCCGCACCCGCATCCGCAGCAATGTCATTGGTGCAACCCGCATCCGCACATCCCGACGGGTACCAGCATACCCGCAGCTCAATGCGACGCATGTTTCAGTTACGCCGCATGATCGTTACAGCACAAAATGATTTATTGATGATGGGTACACTGTCCGTTAGCCACTTTTCTAACAGTCAGACGCTGTGGTGACTGGTTGCCCGCTTACTAACGCGAAGCGATTCGTCGTGTCGAAAGATAGCCAAATTTAGCCCTATGTGGCAAACATAGCCAAAGAGTCACAATAACAACTTGATGTTGAGATGATGAATGGGGAGTTTCAGCGCCATGGGCGATACCCTACCCCATTTTTATTGCCCACACTACCAACCTTTGTGGTCTCATAATCAGTTGGACTCTCATCAGTTGGACTCATAATCAGTTGGACTCTCGCCCTCCCTCTCTCGAAGGGTAAGCATAAAACGTGGTGCCAGTAAATGACAAAGCTGTCATCATCTCGTACACCACGGAAAGACTGGATATGGAACGTCTTGGAAAATATTTTGGGCACAATGTTCGCGATAAATCCGGTCGTACACCAAAAGCCGACAGGCTGGTTTTGTGCCTGTGGGTATTGCGGGTATACCCGCGTAATCCGCGGAGGCAGTGCGGGTCTACTCGCGCCTTACCCGCAACCCGCCATGACACGTAAATGTGTACCCGCAAAGAGCAAACTTGCGCGGGTATCCGCGGGTATACCCGCACCGCACTCATCTTTAGTTATAACTATAGCACATATCATTTAGGATGTGGTACATAACAGCAGCTGCATGTGTCTTGGCTCGTTTTAATGAATGATTTTGTCAACTTCGAAAAATCGAGGTTAGAAAACTTAAGAGGTCAGGAAGTGGTGTGAAAAGAACATAGGTTTGAGGGAAAAAAAAAGTGTTTGTTTTACCTTTGCACATGGATGAATATTGGACGAGGTGAGCAAATATCGATCTGCAAAAACTATTCACATTAAATAATTCTATATCAGTCATATGAGTTTAGCGACACAATAAAATCTGTCGTGAAAGTTTTGAATGGCACAGTCGGGGGACTACACCGATTGGATACCCTTATACAGTATATAGGGGGATATGTTTATTTAACAAGAAAATGAGAAAAAGGAAAGATTCGACAGGTAAAAAGCCGGCTTGCTACTGAAAAAAAAGTCACCACGACAACGTGAAAATAGCTGTGTAGGAGACACAAGTCAACTGAACTGAACAACTCGACCTATCGTCTGCATGTAAGCCAGTCTATATAGATTTAAAATAGAAATCAACAGAGTAAATATAAGATGCTCGGCTTGGGTAGTTCAGACTGCAAATGTCGACTGACATTTGCCATGTAAGGCGTGTCAGTCAACTTTTCAACCACTTCCCATACGTCACTGCTGAAGGTCACCGGTAATTTCATGCGGAAGTGACGTCAGTGTTCATGTGACTCCTCCCTTCCGTGTCGAGCGCCTCATAGGTCCCGATAGGTGTATACAAGGTGCTTGGTGTGATAGCTACATGTTTAAAATTGGTTTCCCAGTCGCTTCTGAAGCAGTATGGGTGCCTGTTGTGAAGGGCTGACTATTGCCTTCAGGGCTACACTGCCAGGTATTGGCGCAGTGACGGTAATACTGCGTGCTTTTCCTACATTGTATGTATGGAAGAATATGAAATTACGACATTTTGATTTTGACACCTTTACTTTTAGCGGCACCTGAAAATCAGGGGAGGGTAACAGTAATGGTAACGGAAACAGAAACGGTATACTGTATAAGTGGTTAAATTCGCGGGCTCAATAATTCGCGAATTTGTGAGAAGCCAGGATCAGGCAATTATTCGCGGAACCTTAAATTCGCGGTACCGCCGCGTCGACCGGGGCCCTCCACCTTGAACTTCCTGGAAGAGGCTAATAAAAGGTATCACAACTGGGCAACTCGTTCAGTTTGTCTTCCTTTTGAGCAGTTCTGACTGAAAGGGCTGCGATTAGGGGGTCCTACTCGGCTTGTATCTATGCCATTGCCGAACTGCCCTGTCTCCCGTCATTCTTGTCATCGCATCGAGCAGGTGCGATTGGCGCTCGATAGTGATGCGACAATTACAAATACAATTACTCATCGCGTGGCAGAGTGCATACACGCTTGCTGGATGATCCAGGCGTACAAGGAACTGGAATCACGGGGCGCCTACATCTCCGCGGGATTCGTACATGAAGGCGGGACTACTGTCTCCAGTTGACAAGACGCTAGATCCTACCAAAGTGCAAAGTTGGGGTAGTTGGTGTGACATTACTAGTTTAGGCTGCCAAGGGGGACGTCGGACAAAGTAGGAGACACGACAACAGAAACAGCTTACTCTCAACTGACGAAATTTAATGCAAGGAACAAAAACATCAGAACTACAAGATATGATGACGTCAACAGCAATGACAGCAGGGTTAGCACACTCAAACGGCGATATCACGATCTGTGCGACTGTCATTTAGATAACCACATTCCGCAGAAGACAAGGCTATTGAAGGGGAGCTAACACAATCGGGACCATGCTGAAAAATGTTGAAGGCCTCGTGTATCTCCCTCACTGTCTGATTGGGATGCTTGGCAAGCGTGCACGTGCGGTCAAATGACGGTGTACAACCGCAATCCCTTACATGTAGTGCAAGGTGACCACTGGGCGTGTTTTTTTAGTGCAGCTGCATGTTCAAGTAACCTAACATTAAGACACCTTCCAGTCTGCCCTATATAGTACTTGCCGCAGGCCAAAGGGATTTTATAAACCAAAGATGTGTCACATTTTACGAAAGGCCTCTTATGCTGGACTTCACAACCCCGGCGTGGCTTGGGGTTATTGACTCTGGAGCACAGCTGTTGTAGCTTCACCGGAGCGGACAGGACCACTGGGACACCATGTCTTTCGGCTACTTTCTTGATGTTGTGCGAAATTTTATGTACATAAGGAATGCAGACTGGTCTTCCTTCGGGCCTCCTCCTCTCTGTGGTCGAGGCCTGCCGCATCTCGGTGATGAGGGTCTCTGACACAGATTGGGTGAGGGTGTCCGGGTATCCACCAGCTGCCAACTTCCCCAGCTGTGCTTGGAAGCTGTGCTGCATCTCATGTTCACAAGACTTGTTGAGCGCAGAGCGCAACATGGTTCGAACAATGCCCCTCTTGACAATTTTGGTATGGCAAGAACTAAAAGGGAGTACGGCCTTCCTGGACCTCGGGTGGTAGGACCAGCATTTGTGAAACGCAGAATCAACCATTCTAATGTCCAAAAACTGAGTGCAACCTTTCACAGGCAGTTCGAAGGTAAAATCGAGGCCACCGGCGTTGGCTTTGAATAGATCTAAAATATAGTGTGTATCCATCCTCGAGGAATCCGAATCTGTGAAAAAAATTAGGTAATCGTCCACGTAGCGAAAAATCCTAAAGATGCACCTATCCTTCAATGTTTCGTAGACCTGATTGTCCACAGCGGCCAGGAATATCTCGCATAAAACCGGTGAAACACACGAGCCGATGGGAGTTCCTTTCTTCTGAATGTAGAACTGTCCAGAGTTTTGAACTACGGTCGAAGACAGATAAACCGTGAGTAGCTCCATGAACGTCGAAATGGAGACTCCCGCATTATTCTGGAACCGTACTCCTCCCGAGCGCTCGATGATATCCTCCACTGACTGTAGGAGTTGGACATCTGGAATTGAGTAAAACAGGTCGACAACATCAACTGAAAAAACGGTCATGTTTTTCCTTGACTCTCCCTTGAGGTAATCCACAACAGGTCCGGAGTTGGGTATAACAAAAGGGTCCGGAACATCGAGTTCAGAAAGATGACGCTACAGAAACAACGACACACATTTTTGCCAGGTCCCATTCTCCGAAACAATAGCTCTGAAGGGGACACCGTCTTTGTGAGTTTTTGCCGTGTAGAAGACTTTAAAGAACTTCTCTTTGCGGCTTCTCACATTCTTTGCTAGCTGCAGAAGATCAGCACTTCCACAAATGTCCAACACCTTGGTCCGTGCCTTCCTTTCATCGTCCGCCGAAGCCTTCCGGAAATTCTTGTCCAGTGCCTCTTCGCTCTTGTGGACGTAAAGTTGCCGAGGAACTACAACAAATCCACCCTCCTTGTCCGCCGTAACGAGATTGACATCCGCAGACTCGGAGTACTGCACAACTTGTTTCATTTGTCGTAACCGTGACCTAGGTAGAGCCGCGCTTTTAACTGCTCCAACCGCTTGGCCAATACAGGAAGCCTGAGCATCTTCCGGCAGGGGCCTGGCTACATTCCTAATGTACCCCAGGACTTCAGCCTTACTGGTTGCCGGCTGTAGACTGAACTTGGGCCCAAGGCCGAGGACCTTCGTCACACTTTCGGGCACAGAATGGCTCCCCAACACAATAACACCTTGAGGGGTCGGGTCCACAGTTTTGGCCTTCTTGAGTGAACCGAGCAGCGTCGACAAGCTCAACCTCCACAAGTGCTCAGCGAAGGTGTTCCCCATGCCGCTGTAGTATTTAAAGCGGTTCGTAACACTTGCACATGGCGCAGATTGCATGTAACACAACGACCGCAACACATCCTTGAAGAACTTGACATGGCGCCAGGCCTCGCCTCTCAGAATCTTGCAAATTCTTCGTGTGTGGGAAGGGGTGGGATCCATCACCCCACATAGTGTCCGGATGTCCTCTGGCACAAAAACGCGGTCCAAGGCGAAAGCGTATGTTCGGGCACGACAAAGTGCACGAGCGCCAAGAAACAAACATGATGCTATACGACGTTCCAAAGAATAGGAAGGGTCAAATAAGGAGACCCCCATTATTTGACATCCGCAGACTCGGAGTACTGCACAACTTGTTTCATTTGTCGTAACCGTGACCTAGGTAGAGCCCCTTCTTATTTGACCCTTCCTATTCTTTGGAACGTCGTATAGCATCATGTTTGTTTCTTGGCGCTCGTGCACTTTGTCGTGCCCGAACATACGCTTTCGCCTTGGACCGCGTTTTTGTGCCAGAGGACATCCGGACACTATGTGGGGTGATGGATCCCACCCCTTCCCACACACGAAGAATTTGCAAGATTCTGAGAGGCGAGGCCTGGCGCCATGTCAAGTTCTTCAAGGATGTGTTGCGGTCGTTGTGTTACATGCAATCTGCGCCATGTGCAAGTGTTACGAACCGCTTTAAATACTACAGCGGCATGGGGAACACCTTCGCTGAGCACTTGTGGAGGTTGAGCTTGTCGACGCTGCTCGGTTCACTCAAGAAGGCCAAAACTGTGGACCCGACCCCTCAAGGTGTTATTGTGTTGGGGAGCCATTCTGTGCCCGAATGTGTGACGAAGGTCCTCGGCCTTGGGCCCAAGTTCAGTCTACAGCCGGCAACCAGTAAGGCTGAAGTCCTGGGGTACATTAGGAATGTAGCCAGGCCCCTGCCGGAAGATGCTCAGGCTTCCTGTATTGGCCAAGCGGTAGGAGCAGTTAAAAGCACGGCTCTACCTAGGTCACGGTTACGACAAATGAAACAAGTTGTGCAGTACTCCGAGTCTGCGGATGTCAATCTCGTTACGGCGGACAAGGAGGGTGGATTTGTTGTAGTTCCTCGGCAACTTTACGTCCACAAGAGCGAAGAGGCACTGGACAAGAATTTCCGGAAGGCTTCGGCGGACGATGAAAGGAAGGCACGAACCAAGGTGTTGGACATTTGTGGAAGTGCTGATCTTCTGCAGCTAGCAAAGAATGTGAGAAGCCGCAAAGAGAAGTTCCTTAAAGTCTTCTACACGGCAAAAACTCACAAAGACGGTGTCCCCTTCAGAGCTATTGTTTCGGAGAATGGGACCTGGCAAAAATGTGTGTCGTTGTTTCTGCAGCGTCATCTTTCTGAACTCGATGTTCCGGACCCTTTTGTTATACCCAACTCCGGACCTGTTGTGGATTACCTCAAGGGAGAGTCAAGGAAAAACATGACCGTTTTTTCAGTTGATGTTGTCGACCTGTTTTACTCAATTCCACATGTCCAACTCCTACAGTCAGTGGAGGATATCATCGAGCGCTCGGGAGGAGTACGGTTCCAGAATAATGCGGGAGTCTCCATTTCGACGTTCATGGAGCTACTCACGGTTTATCTGTCTTCGACCGTAGTTCAAAACTCTGGACAGTTCTACATTCAGAAGAAAGGAACTCCCATCGGCTCGTGTGTTTCACCGGTTTTACGCGGGATATTCCTGGCCGCTGTGGACAATCAGGTCTACGAAACATTGAAGGATAGGTGCATCTTTAGGATTTTTCGCTACGTGGACGATTACTTAATTTTTTTCACAGATTCGGATTCCTCGAGGATGGATACACACTATATTTTAGATCTATTCAAAGCCAACGCCGGTGGCCTCGATTTTACCTTCGAACTGCCTGTGAAAGGTTGCATTCAGTTTTTGGACATTAGAATGGTTGATTCTGTGTTTCACAAATGCTGGTCCTACCACCCGAGGTCCAGGAAGGCCGTACTCCCTTTTAGTTCTTGCCATACCAAAATTGTCAAGAGGGGCATTGTTCGAACCATGTTGCGCTCTGCGCTCAACAAGTCTTGTGAACATGAGATGCAGCACAGCTTCCAAGCACAGCTGGGGAAGTTGGCAGCTGGTGGATACCCGGACACCCTCACCCAATCTGTGTCAGAGACCCTCATCACCGAGATGCGGCAGGCCTCGACCACAGAGAGGAGGAGGCCCGAAGGAAGACCAGTCTGCATTCCTTATGTACATAAAATTTCGCACAACATCAAGAAAGTAGCCGAAAGACATGGTGTCCCAGTGGTCCTGTCCGCTCCGGTGAAGCTACAACAGCTGTGCTCCAGAGTCAATAACCCCAAGCCACGTCGGGGTTGTGAAGTCCAGCATAAGAGGCCTTTCGTAAAATGTGACACATCTTTGGTTTATAAAATCCCTTTGACCTGCGGCAAGTACTATATAGGGCAGACTGGAAGGTGTCTTAGTGTTAGGTTACTTGAACATGCAGCTGCACTAAAAAACACGCCCAGTGGTCACCTTGCACTACATGTAAGGGATTGCGGTTGTACACCGTCATTTGACCGCACGTGCACGCTTGCCAAGCATCCCAATCAGACAGTGAGGGAGATACACGAGGCCTTCAACATTTTTCAGCATGGTCCCGATTGTGTTAGCTCCCCTTCAATAGCCTTGTCTTCTGCGGAATGTAGTTATCTAAATGACAGTCGCACAGATCGTGATATCGCCGTTTGAGTGTGCTAACCCTGCTGTCATTGCTGTTGACGTCATCATATCTTGTAGTTCTGATGTTTTTGTTCCTTGCATTAAATTTCGTCAGTTGAGAGCATAGCTGGGCGAACTCACTCATGAGGGCCCTCATGAGTGCCCCTCACCCTCACCTCACGCCTTTGAGGTGAGGGTGAGTGAGGGCAAGCCCGCGATGAGGCCATCCGTGAGTGCACTCATGAGGTTTTGCCCCTCACGAGGTCTCCTGTGAGTGCACTCATGAGGTTTTGCCCCTCATGAGGTCTCCTGTGAGTGCACTCATGAGGTTTTGCCCCTCACGAGGCCTCCTGTGAGTGCACTCATGAGGTTTTGCCCCTCATGAGACCTCCTGTGAGTGCACTCATGAGGTCTGAGGGGCGCCAGGTCTGTGTGAGTGAAGTCACTGGTGAGGCCTGAGGGGTGTGAGGTCACTATGAGTGCACTCAGAAATGAGGTCAAATGACCCATGCGAGGCTTGCGCAAATTATGAAGGCACTCACACGTGAGGCCTTCAGTAACGCGAAGCCTATTGACGACGCTCAAGCCATGAGGAATCTGGTGAGTGCACTCACCCTCATATGTGGGATGGACAGGGTATCTATTTATTGATGACGAAAAAACTAGACCGTGGCAGGGACCGCTTTGTCCTGCGCAGCCATCTGAAAAGTGCACATGGTGCAGTTTGAAGGGGTGGTGTGCACGTTTTTAGAACTTTCGTCTACGTGGCGCTGGGAACACAGCGAAGCGCCCTAAGCTGACTGATTGATTACTTGGTGATATGGTTCCAATGACCCAACTACCAGCAGGGTGTACATTAAAGGGCTGGTGTGCACATTTTTAGCAATTTCGTCTATGTCTCGCTGGGAATACAGCTAAGCGTCCTGAGCTGACTGCTTACTTGATGATATGGTTCCAATGACCCAACTACCAGCGGGGTGCACATTAAAGGGCTGGTGTGCGCATTTTTAGCAATTTCGTCTATGTCTCGCTGGGAATACAGCTAAGCGTCCTGAGCTGACCGGTTACTTGGTGATATGGTTCCAATGACCGAACTACCAGCGGGGTGCACATTAAAGGGCTGGTGTGCACATTTTTAGAACTTTCGTCTATGTTGCGCTGGGAACACAGCGAAGCGTTCTAAGCTGACTGCTTACTTGATGATATGGTTCCAATGACCCAACTACCAGCGGGGTGCACATTAAAGGGCTGGTGTGCGCATTTTTAGCAATTTCGTCTATGTCTCGCTGGGAATACAGCTAAGCGTCCTGAGCTGACTGGTTACTTGATGATATGGTTCCAATGACCCAACTACCAGCGGGGTGCACATTAAAGGGCTGGTGTGCGCATTTTTAGCAATTTCGTCTATGTCTCGCTGGGAATACAGCTAAGCGTCCTGAGCTGACTGGTTACTTGATGATATGGTTCCAATGACCCAACTACCAGCGGGGTGCACATTAAAGGGCTGGTGTGCGCATTTTTAGCAATTTCTTCTATGTCTCGCTGGGAATACAGCTAAGCGTCATGAGCTGACTGGTTACTTGATGATATGGTTCCAATGACCCAACTACCAGCGGGGTGCACATTAAAGGGCTGGTGTGCGCATTTTTAGCAATTTCGTCTATGTCTCGCTGGGAATACAGCTAAGCGTCCTGAGCTGACTGGTTACTTGATGATATGGTTCCAATGACCCAACTACCAGCGGGGTGCACATTAAAGGGCTGGTGTGCGCATTTTTAGCAATTTCGTCTATGTCTCGCTGGGAATACAGCTAAGCGTCCTGAGCTGACTGGTTACTTGGTGATATGGTTCCAATGACGGAACTACCAGCGGGGTGCACATTAAAGGGCTGGTGTGCACATTTTTAGAACTTTCGTCTATGTTGCGCTGGGAACACAGCGAAGCGTTCTAAGCTGACTGCGTACTTGATGATATGGTTCCAACGACCCAACTACCAGCGGGGTGCACATTAAAGGGCTGGTGTGCGCATTTTTAGCAATTTCGTCTATGTCTCGCTGGGAATACAGCTAAGCGTCCTGAGCTGACTGGTTACTTGGTGATATGGTTCCAATGACCGAACTACCAGCGGGGTGCACATTAAAGGGCTGGTGTGCACATTTTTAGAACTTTCGTCTATGTTGCGCTGGGAACACAGCGAAGCGTTCTAAGCTGACTGCTTACTTGATGATATGGTTCCAATGACCCAACTACCAGCGGGGTGCACATTAAAGGGCTGGTGTGCGCATTTTTAGCAATTTCGTCTATGTCTCGCTGGGAATACAGCTAAGCGTCCTGAGCTGACTGGTTACTTGGTGATATGGTTGCAATGACCGAACTACCAGCGGGGTGCACATTAAAGGGCTGGTGTGCACATTTTTAGAACTTTCGTCTATGTCGCGCTGGGAACACAGCGAAGCGTTCTAAGCTGACTGATTACTTGATGATATGGTTCCAATGACCCAACTACCAGCGGGGTGCACATTAAAGGGCTGGTGTGCACATTTTTAGAACTTTCGTCTATGTCGCGCTGGGAACACAGCGAAGCGTTCTAAGCTGACTGATTACTTGATGATATGGTTCCAATGACCCAACTACCAGCGGGGTGCACATTAAAGGGCTGGTGTGCACATTTTTAGAACTTTCGTCTATGTCGCGCTGGGAACACAGCGAAGCGTTCTAAGCTGACTGATTACTTGGTGATATGGTTCCAATGACCCAACTACCAGCGGGGTGCACATTAAAGGGCTGGTGTGCGCATTTTTAGCAATTTCGTCTATGTCTCGCTGGGAATAGAGCTAAGCGTCCTGAGATGACTGATTACTTGATGATATGGTTCCAATGACCCAACTACCAGCGGGGTGCACATTAAAGGGCTGGTGTGCACATTTTTAGCAATTTCGTCTATGTCTCGCTGGGAATACAGCTAAGCGTCCTGAGATGACTGATTACTTGATGATATGGTGCAAGCGACGCAACTACCGGCGGGTGGATTTTAAAGCGGTGTTGTGCGAGTTCTAACAGATTTCTCCAAATCGAGGTTTGAATTTGCGACGTATCTTGTACTTTTGCCACGTTTCTAATCCTTTTCTCATCTGGAGACCGCATCCTAGCGTCGTAGCGTCTCTCGCCTCTTGCCACGTTTTTCTTCATTGCAGTGCAGACACTGATACACAGTTGTGGCTCCGTCGTTTATGGATCCGAGGTACTTAAAATGTCTCTTTAAACTCCCAGGTACAGCATGCGTAGGGTCCTTAACAAGTTCGCCCTCTGCGCAACGCTTCTTCGGGCGGCTCATCGTTCACGACCACTTTTGAAATAGCACTGAAGGTGCACGACACTGGCGCAATACGTTACTGGCCACAAGAAACACCCGAAATCACAAGGACTCCGTGTTACCACCCGTATACGCGGCAAAATTATATTGCACCCACCGTACTAATCCTTTTTACTTTATGTCATTTATAGCCCCCAGGTGCCTCAAACAAGCGATAACATCAGAAGGTTTCTCACAGCCTCGCTATGCGCAGACAGACCGGCGTCGTCCTTGTGTCGCAGTTCAACGAACTACAACCTTTCATAGCTTCGCTACAACCTTCTTAGCATAGCTACAACCTTCAAGGCTTACACTAGGACATATGCAGCGCTCGCCCCTAGCTCCGAAAAACGTGGCGCAGGAACCCTTTAAAGCGGTTGAAAAGGCTCCTATCGCGGTGCAAGAGCGATATCTGTAATCATGTGGGACATTTTCCCACAGGGACTTCGGTAGTGTTGGACGCGAACACCCGCAGAACGCGGCACACCGGCCCTTTAAAATGACCGGAAAGGCTCCTATCGCGGTGCAAGAGCGATATCTGTAACCATATTGGACACTTTCCCACAGGGACTTCGGTAGTGTTGACCGCGAACACCCGAAGAACGTGGCACACCAGCCCTTTAAAACGCCCGGAAAGGCTCCTATCGCGGTGCAAGAGCGATATCTGTAACCATATGGGACACTTTCCCACAGGGACTTCGGTAGTGTTGACCGCGAACACCCGAAGAACGTGGCACACCAGCCCTTTAAAACGACCGGAAAGGCTCCTATCGCGGTGCAAGAGCGATATCTGTAACCATATGGGACACTTTCCCACAGGGACTTCGGTAGTGTTGACCGCGAACACCCGAAGAACGTGGCACACCAGCCCTTTAAAACGACCGGAAAGGCTCCTATCGCGGTGCAAGAGCGATATCTGTAACCATATGGGACACTTTCCCACAGGGACTTCGGTAGTGTTGACCGCGAACACCCGAAGAACGTGGCACACCAGCCCTTTAAAACGCCCGGAAAGGCTCCTATCGCGGTGCAAGAGCGATATCTGTAACCATATGGGACACTTTCCCACAGGGACTTCGGTAGTGTTGACCGCGAACACCCGAAGAACGTGGCACACCAGCCCTTTAAAACGACCGGAAAGGCTCCTATCGCGGTGCAAGAGCGGTATCTGTAACCATATGGGACACTTTCCCACAGGGACTTCGGTAGTGTTGACCGCGAACACCCGAAGAACGTGGCACACCAGCCCTTTAAAACGACCGGAAAGGCTCCTATCGCGGTGCAAGAGCGATATCTGTAACCATATGGGACACTTTCCCACAGGGACTTCGGTAGTGTTGACCGCGAACACCCGAAGAACGTGGCACACCAGCCCTTTAAAACGCCCGGAAAGGCTCCTATCGCGGTGCAAGAGCGATATCTGTAACCATATGGGACACTTTCCCACAGGGACTTCGGTAGTGTTGACCGCGAACACCCGAAGAACGTGGCACACCAGCCCTTTAAAACGACCGGAAAGGCTCCTATCGCGGTGCAAGAGCGGTATCTGTAACCATATGGGACACTTTCCCACAGGGACTTCGGTAGTGTTGACCGCGAACACCCGAAGAACGTGGCACACCAGCCCTTTAAAACGACCGGAAAGGCTCCTATCGCGGTGCAAGAGCGATATCTGTAACCATATGGGACACTTTCCCACAGGGACTTCGGTAGTGTTGACCGCGAACACCCGAAGAACGTGGCACACCAGCCCTTTAAAATGACCGGAAAGGCTCCTATCGCGGTGCAAGAGCGATATCTGTAACCATATGGGACACTTTCCCACAGGGACTTCGGTAGTGTTGACCGCGAACACCCGAAGAACGTGGCACACCAGCCCTTTAAAACGACCGGAAAGGCTCCTATCGCGGTGCAAGAGAGATATCTGTAACCATATGGGACACTTTCCCACAGGGACTTCGGTAGTGTTGACCGCGAACACCCGAAGAACGTGGCACACCAGCCCTTTAAAACGACCGGAAAGGCTCCTATCGCGGTGCAAGAGAGATATCTGTAACCATATGGGACACTTTCCCACAGGGACTTCGGTAGTGTTGACCGCGAACACCCGAAGAACGTGGCACACCAGCCCTTTAAAACGACCGGAAAGGCTCCTATCGCGGTGCAAGAGAGATATCTGTAACCATATGGGACACTTTCCCACAGGGACTTCGGTAGTGTTGACCGCGAACACCCGAAGAACGTGGCACACCAGCCCTTTAAAACGACCGGAAAGGCTCCTATCGCGGTGCAAGAGAGATATCTGTAACCATATGGGACACTTTCCCACAGGGACTTCGGTAGTGTTGACCGCGAACACCCGAAGAACGTGGCACACCAGCCCTTTAAAACGACCGGAAAGGCTCCTATCGCGGTGCAAGAGCGATATCTGTAACCATATGGGACACTTTCCCACAGGGACTTCGGTAGTGTTGACCGCGAACACCCGAAGAACGTGGCACACCAGCCCTTTAAAACGACCGGAAAGGCTCCTATCGCGGTGCAAGAGAGATATCTGTAACCATATGGGACACTTTCCCACAGGGACTTCGGTAGTGTTGACCGCGAACACCCGAAGAACGTGGCACACCAGCCCTTTAAAACGACCGGAAAGGCTCCTATCGCGGTGCAAGAGAGATATCTGTAACCATATGGGACACTTTCCCACAGGGACTTCGGTAGTGTTGACCGCGAACACCCGAAGAACGTGGCACACCAGCCCTTTAAAACGACCGGAAAGGCTCCTATCGCGGTGCAAGAGAGATATCTGTAACCATATGGGACACTTTCCCACAGGGACTTCGGTAGTGTTGACCGCGAACACCCGAAGAACGTGGCACACCAGCCCTTTAAAACGACCGGAAAGGCTCCTATCGCGGTGCAAGAGAGATATCTGTAACCATATGGGACACTTTCCCACAGGGACTTCGGTAGTGTTGACCGCGAACACCCGAAGAACGTGGCACACCAGCCCTTTAAAACGACCGGAAAGGCTCCTATCGCGGTGCAAGAGCGGTATCTGTAACCATATGGGACACTTTCCCACAGGGACTTCGGTAGTGTTGACCGCGAACACCCGAAGAACGTGGCACACCAGCCCTTTAAAACGACCGGAAAGGCTCCTATCGCGGTGCAAGAGCGATATCTGTAACCATATGGGACACTTTCCCACAGGGACTTCGGTAGTGTTGACCGCGAACACCCGAAGAACGTGGCACACCAGCCCTTTAAAATGACCGGAAAGGCTCCTATCGCGGTGCAAGAGCGATATCTGTAACCATATGGGACACTTTCCCACAGGGACTTCGGTAGTGTTGACCGCGAACACCCGAAGAACGTGGCACACCAGCCCTTTAAAACGACCGGAAAGGCTCCTATCGCGGTGCAAGAGAGATATCTGTAACCATATGGGACACTTTCCCACAGGGACTTCGGTAGTGTTGACCGCGAACACCCGAAGAACGTGGCACACCAGCCCTTTAAAACGACCGGAAAGGCTCCTATCGCGGTGCAAGAGAGATATCTGTAACCATATGGGACACTTTCCCACAGGGACTTCGGTAGTGTTGACCGCGAACACCCGAAGAACGTGGCACACCAGCCCTTTAAAACGACCGGAAAGGCTCCTATCGCGGTGCAAGAGAGATATCTGTAACCATATGGGACACTTTCCCACAGGGACTTCGGTAGTGTTGACCGCGAACACCCGAAGAACGTGGCACACCAGCCCTTTAAAACGACCGGAAAGGCTCCTATCGCGGTGCAAGAGAGATATCTGTAACCATATGGGACACTTTCCCACAGGGACTTCGGTAGTGTTGACCGCGAACACCCGAAGAACGTGGCACACCAGCCCTTTAAAACGACCGGAAAGGCTCCTATCGCGGTGCAAGAGAGATATCTGTAACCATATGGGACACTTTCCCACAGGGACTTCGGTAGTGTTGACCGCGAACACCCGAAGAACGTGGCACACCAGCCCTTTAAAATGACCGGAAAGGCTCCTATCGCGGTGCAAGAGAGATATCTGTAACCATGAAAAATTTTCTTTGTGAAAAAAAATGGCAGTGTTAGCCGCGAATAAGCCGCGGGCCAGTAAAGGCACACATTTGAGGGCCGTGAGGTGAGGGCGAGAGAGGGCGTTTGTCCGTGAGGGTGAGTGAGGGCATATTGCCCTGAGGGCCGTGAGGGTGAGGGCGAGTGAGGGCACGCGCCGTGAGGGCCGTGAGGGTGAAGGCGAGTGAGGTCATGTGCCCGTGAGGGCCGTGAGGGTGAGGGCGAGTGAGGTCATGTGCCCGTGAGGGCCGTGAGGGTGAGGGCGAGTGAGGTCATGTGCCCGTGAGGGCCGTGAGGGTGAAGGCGAGTGAGGGCTTGCGCTTGTGAGGGCCGTGAGTGTGAGGGCGAGTGAGGGCATGCGCCCGTGAGGGCCGTGAGGGTGAGGGCAGGTGAGGGCATGCGCCCGTGAGGGCCGCGAGGGTGAGGGCGAGTGAGGTTTCACCAAAATGCCCACCTATGGTTGAGAGTAAGCTGTTTCTGTTGTCGTGTCTCCTACTTTGTCCGACGTCCCCCTTGGCAGCCTAAACTAGTAACGCTAGATCCTGAGGGGTATCATTGCCGCGTCACTCACTCTTCCAGGTGCTTCCGCGCAAAAATGTAGCTCCTACTTCTCATTGGCTGCTGCGTGGGACGCCTTGCATTCTAGTTGCCTCCGCGGGGAAAATGAAGCCATTATTTCAATTTCATCTATTTTTGTTGTACTGTTTATTAATAGGCCTGTTCTTTCACACTAATGTTGCACGGACGATCTTTTTCGCGTTGTTGACGTACTGGGAACTTTTTGCCTGCTTTGTAGTGTGTTGAAGGTTGAAGTCGTTGAAACCGGTTGAAGCCGTCATGGCTATAGAAGCCCGCTCATATTCGAAACGTTGAAAGTGTATCTGAAGCATGCGAAGCACTTCGTAATTTGTCAGCATTTGTATCACCGCTATGTTTGTCATGGGTCATCATGAGGCACCTCACGCCAGTGATATGGATTTGATGGAACAAATCGGATTCAAGTCAAGTCTTTATTTTCAAGAAGCAAATGAAGTCATTATGTATCTAGAATTATAGTTTTTTTTGTTTCTTTCTGTATTTATTTATTTCTGCTCTTACGCAACAACGCCTTACGACATTACTGTGGCGGGGATACATACAAATAAAAGTAAGCAATAAGTACAGCATACAAAAAGAAAAATTAAAAAGCACACATTTCTTAGACAACAGGTACTCAGGTCCCGAAAAAATAAGCTCTATACATCCGTTGGGCTGAATTTTCCTGCAGTGATCAATCTCGATATGTACGATGGAGGTTCCTTTGTCATATACTAATTTTATCATGAATAATATTATCTGAAAATTGCAAACGTAACTGTTGTCTCCTTGTCGACAAACTATCCCAACCTAATCTTGACTTTATCTCGCTTATACTAACATCCATGCAACTCATCTGGCCGCAATATTCTGAACCCTCTCCCGAATTAAAAACATTTCATGCGGATCCCATGTACATGCACAATCCAGAGTAGGGCAAACCATAGTAATGTATGCATCCCTTTTAACTCGAGTACTAGCCCGTTTAATATTATGGAAAACAAAGTGAAGCATCTTTCTTGCTTATTTGCCTATTTTCATGCCAAATCAAATCCCATTTCAAATCCGGGTTTGTCAAATCCTCTGCAGAATCCAGAAATTTGGAGAATTTGGTAGAAAACATGGCCAGGTGGTCAACTTAAGAGCGTCGTGCTGCTATTCACTGAAAGTATATCGTGTCAGGTTAGCCGGAGATGAATAATAAAACACACGAAGTTTCAAATTTACAAATGCATCCAAAGTAAGGCAGACGCTTGGGGTAATTGGTACGGTGTAAAAACAGCACAAAGAAAGAGAGAGATATACACCACGACACCGAACGCCCAACCGATTTAATAAAAGGAAAAATATACATGTACAACAATTATTTCTTATGTAATGTCTTCCCGCAATTACAGTTTTCTGGCATCTTCCACCAAACTGTACACTTTTCTAGCTCCTTTTTGTTTTTCGCTTTTTCTTTTTTTTTTCTTCTAATGTACAGGCACGCAACGCTTCGGAACCGGTTCTGCAGTAAAAAGTTAAAGGTATCAATAATATATATGAGGATATATAATTGGGAGTTTACGTCGCGAGACAACGAAGATCATGAGCGACGTCACAGCGGTCGGTCTGTGGATTGCTTTTGCCCACCTGAGGATATATGAGGAATACTTCAGATTTCGAAGAATACAAGTTGACACGCGTGTGGAAACAGTCCGGGTGCAATATGTCACGAGGAGCTTTCACAATTTCGCTGCAATACCACACTACTATATTGAAAACAATGATCATGTATGAACAAATTAATATAGTGCAAGAGAACTGATGTACTCTATAACATTTTTTTTTTAGTTCGTATTTGAGTCTCGTCGTCGTCGTCTTCTGTGTTCTTCAAACTCAAGGAAATGTTACATCTTTCAATAGCCTTGTGTCCAGCTAGACAAAAAGTCCAAGTGAAAATTGCCTAAAATCTGCCGGAGATCGGTATTTGGTTGGCACAAGTCGCTGCAACTTGGGCTGACGTCGTCATATTGTCACCTGCGAAGGCAGTTCGTAAACTACGTTGGGCTCAAAGCAGTGGCCTAGCCCAAAAATATTTATGGAGGAGTTCTATGGGGACTTTACATGGATGAGGAGGATTTCATTATCATCTCCCTCTTCCAAATGCACTAACCAAACTTACATTTTTTTTTGGGGGGGGGGGGGTTAAACCCCCAAACCCTGGCATATAAATGCGGGCCAATATTGGCCCAGCGTTGAGAGGAAACTCCAAAACAGCAGCTGCTGCTCGAAACAACAAAGCAACGATGCTAGTCTATGTAGTTCAATTCGATGTATACAAGTCCATTTCTACATTTTTTCTTCAGCTTGCAAAATTATTTTCAGACAAGGCGAAAACCAGCTTCATACATTGAGCCATAGTGACACGAACAGCATTACTTAAACGAGTAGGAATTTCCATTTCCTACTCGTTTGTAATGTGTATAACCTTTGACAATAACAGCTGTCGAGCAGGTTGGTTCGTATACATATCTATTCCAATAGCGGCAAAACGATGGTAAGACAGGCCACACACGACCAGCAGCAGCACTTTCAACGTTTGGATTTTATTTTTGCAATATACACACCTGCCAGGTACAGTTGTAAGGCACACTGCGTTATAGAATAGAATATCGCGTAGAGGGGTGCAGAAGGTGCATGGGGTACCCATAACCATGGTTGGTTAAGAATCTTATTATATTTGGACCATACTTGGCCCATCATTGCTGGTGCCTCATGGGACGCTATCTAGCCAACTAATGCCCGACTAGAAACCAAGCTTGGTTCTACAATGGCCCCAACGGCAATGCATGTTGGTCCCCGTGTTTGTTAGGACGGACTGTCACATACTGGCCCAAAGTTGGCGGTATTCAGTTGGCCCGAGTAAGGCCGATGTCAATGAAAGCTTGGCCGAACCCTCTTCTTCGCAAGCTCGGCCCAACTAGAGTGACTCTAGGCCCAACTAGACCAAACAACGTTTAGGTATAGGAATGTCGTTTTTCTTCATGGGAAGCACATTGCTCTGCTTAGAGTTAACAGATTCTTCGTCCCGCTCTGGTTCATAAATTTGGTGCCCCGTGTGTTTCTTTTCTTTCATTTTTGTTTTCTTTTAAATACAGACAGGCAAGCTTTGTGCTGATGGCATGTATATAGTTTCCCTTCAGTTGACAATTGAACCCCGTGCATGCAAGAATAAGGGGATAAGTCGAAAAATCCCCAACCGAGAAAACTTCAAGTGAGTATTTGGTAAAGTGATTGCAGCCGGGTTACCTTGACTAATGCAATGGAAAATGTGTAAAATATCTGTTTTTTTGGGTCTGTGACTTAGCAGAAATTGTCCGTGAGCATGATATATCATTTTTCAATGTAACACCGCATGCACACAGGGTTATCGCGCAAATACAAGCAGCTTTCACAAGTCGTACTTGGATTGCTGAAGAACCAGGTAGGGTGACGCAGGGGCGGATTTGGGGGGGGGGGGGTCCGGATGTCCTGACCCCCCTCAATTCCAGACTTGAACATAGGGTTCAATGGACCAATCCCAGCATGCACCTGGCACTTGTCCATAGCGGATCCCCCCACCCCCGGGAAGATTCTTGATCCGCCCTTGGGGTGACGTCACCTGTGCGTTGCAGAGCAGCATGGGTCGCGCGTATCGCGCTGCTAAACAAGCACAATCTTGAAAATAATATCGTAGGTGACCAGCATAATATGACTTATTAGCTTAGTGCTCACGTTTTTTTTTTTCTTTTTTTTCGATTACAACGCTCAGTATCACTGCCGACACAGTCGTGTTAGTTAGGAAGAACGTGTTTTCCGAGTGGAAGCCGCAGTTCAATTTAAGCTATCATTTGTATGCGTGTGTAGAAAAGGGGCAAGATCTGACTGCCCATCCCATTGACACACATACATTTCTCGTTTCTTACCCTCCTGTAACAGGTCAATAAATTGCAATACGGTCCTAAATTTTCTATGGCAGGTACATGCTGGTATGTGGATGTCATTGCAGCAAAAATACACGAAAGGGGATTGCATTACATGCATGGATTGCTTACTGCATACAGAGGTTCAATTACTTTATATATGGTTATCTCTAAATTAAAAACCGGAGACTGGGGGACAAAAAACGACAAACACAGACAAGCTTGTCTGTGTTATGGATCTACACAACCAGCTCGCTTGCTACGTACCTCTATCCTCTCGGTACTGTGTATATATTTTTGTCATTTTCTTTGGGGACTGTGTTGCACGATTTGCCCTAAACATACCCGATCATCGTGATCATTTTGTGACCTTAGTATCAATGAAGAAGTATTCTTGATAGAAGACAATTTGTCGCCTTCTCTTATGCTTTTGTCATTTTTATCTGCCTCTCTTCCTTTCTACTTAATCTGCATATCAACACACTTTGGTTATGAACACTTCACTTTTTGTAACCAGTTGGAAGGAGAAGTGGTCACGAGATAAGGGTATTTCGAGGCTGTCGGGATCCGGGGCTCAAGAGCAGGGGCAATCATATAAGGCCGAAAATCACTAGACCGAACTATCAGAAAGCTGGAAAGTCGGAAGACAGAACTATCGAAAAACCGAACAAAGAGGAGCCGTAAGATATGAAAAGCATTAAAATTACAATTACTACATAAAGTATACTTTCACTAAGTCGATGTTATATGTGAATTGCTGTAGCAAATAAATCATATATAAAAAAAAAACAAAAAAAAAGGGCTGAAATCACGGGACCCGCTGTGCTGGATATACGTATATAAACTCAATAAATTGCAAACTAAATTTTGAACATCTCTCAAAGAAACTCTAAAAAAATCTTGTGGGCGACACATGATTCACATTTACCACTTGCACTTGTGTCTGTTTTCCCACGGTGGTGGTTCCTCGGAAGAACCCGTTCATGCCTTTGAAGACCTTTTTTTTTTGGGGGGGGGGGGGGTAGCAGAATTCGCGAATTCAATCTCCTCTTGTTGTTTTACCAACCACCAACCAACCAACCTGCTTTGTACATGAGCTATGGTGCTTCTGCGCGGATATAGGACAGCGTTACGTTTCTGATCCTTGTTGTTTAGTTTCAAAAGCAATTGCCCTATCTACAGTCAAACTCCTTTAGAGCGAACGCCTTTTTAACGAAAGTACCAGTAGAACGAATTTTTTTCGCGGTCCCGCCAGAGCCCCATAGGACTAATATATTTTTCAAACATTTAGTACAAATTTCTTTACAACGAAAATACCTTAATAATGAACAAAAACGGGCCCAGTGTTGTGCGCGAAAGCAAGGGCGTTTGCAGCCATGTGTGGTGTCGAAGAGAAATTCAAAGGAACGCAGGGGTGGCTCCGAGCCTTTCGTGCACGGCACGGCATCGTCTTCAAGTGTGTGTCAGGAGAAGAGAGGTCGGCCCCTCAAGATGCTGTGCAAGGTTGGCGAGACCAAGAAATGAAACAGGTGCTGTCACAGTATGCCCCAGAAGACATTTTTAATGCGGATGAGACCGCGCTGTTTTTCAAGCTGCTACCAGAGTGTACGCTGGCAGTGAAGAATGACAATTGCAAGGGAGGGAAAAAATCCAAGGAACGCATTTCGGTCCTCCTTTGCTGTAACATGACCGGGACAGCGAAGCTGAAGCCGCTAGTGATAGGCAAGTCTCGAAATCCACGCGCATTCAAGAACGTACGCAGCCTCCCGGTAGACTACAGATGGAACCAGAAAGCCTGGATGACTTCGGCGATATTCACCGAATGGCTGCTGCAGCTAGAAAAGAAAATGAAGGAACAGAAAAGGCACATCGCTCTCATCCTGGACAACTGTTCTGCACACTGCAAAGTTCCCAAGATGACGTACGTCACGAGTGCTGCTTCTTCCACCGAACTGTACGTCGGTGCTTCAACCCCTCGACCAAGGCATTATTCGCTCGCTCAAGTCGCATTACCGAAGACGGATGCTAGAGAAAATCCTCGTCAACATCGAAGCAAAAGTTCCAAAACCAACGAACATAGATATCCGCCAGGCCACTGAAATGTTGGCTGGCGCATGGCGGAGTGTGACGCAAGAGGTTGTTGAAAATTGCTGGCGCAAAGCCGGGTTCATCGAGTCGAGAGACGACGAGGAAGACGACGGAACCATTTTCACCGCAGCTAACTGTTGTGACGAGCATGAATCCTTGCAGAGGGCATGGGTAGGATATGCAAGAAGGATCAACCTCCCGGAAAACTGAAATGAAAAAATGAAGAAGCGCCGACTGTGACTGCTACCGAGGCGCTACAGATGATAGATAAACTGCAGTGGTTTCTTTCTTCTTGTAACAACGTGCCTGAAGCACACTTTGGAAGCTTGGACAATCTGCATATTTACTGTTCCGAGAATGCAATGAACACACTTGTTCAAAAAAGGCTAACTGATTTCTTTGTGCACAAATAAATGTGTTCTGTAAGTGCATATTAACAATTTGAGTGGTCTCTCCCTTCTTGCTTTTATGGTTATCGCCAGGCGGACCGAGCGAAGCGGAAATGTAAACAAACAAGATGGCGGACATCCCTTTTAACGAAGTGACCTTTACTACGAAATTTTTTCGCGGTCCCCTGAGCTTCGTTCTAAAGGAGTTTGACTGTACAGGGTTCTCAAACACGCGGCCTCTTGGCCGCCAAAGAGAACGAAGCTACCCTCTCGAAAAATTTAAAGACGAATTAGGAGAACAGATTTTCAGACATTGTTTTCAGCCTGGCCCGCCGTACTGCTGCTGCACTGTCCATGTTAGGTAGAATACACTGCATGCGAGCAGTTCGAGCAGGCTCTCGAACCTCACAAAATTACGGAGACGGCAACCTGGTATTCGCGTGCGGTATGGTACACTAGCACACCGTAGCTAATGCGAGGATTGAGTCGATCTTCTGTCCATCCTAATTCTTATACTAAATGAAATACGTAGTGACATTAAAAGCCGATTTTTGAGAGAACTCAGCCAAAAAGAAAAGCAAACTGCCAGTTCGAAAGAGAGGTAGTCGATGTGGCTTAAATAAGTGGTTCTTCCAGTTGTACTACTGAAGGTTCTATTTGTCTGATGGATAAGGAACTTGAATTTTTATTCAAATCATAGGAATTGTTTTCACTGGTGTCACCCCTTATCACTACGGTGGTTTTGTTTGCACATGCCTAAAAATGTCATTTTTAGGGTCTTGTCTGACATACTTGTACGGACTTCTTCACTACGGAGCTATGGCAGACAAGGACAGCAGGAAAAGATCACCACTAGGTGTAAAGTTCCTTTTTAATCAGGTCGTCTCAAAACCCCCAATCCCAACATTCAACCTTCCTTTTCTGTTTTTCCAGAAATAAACCAGTTGATTGTGGAGTGGTGTGTTGTCATTGTCTGCCGTAACTACATAGTCTAAGATGTCATACCAACTAGCCCACTCTACATTGTTAATCAGTTTTATACTTGTAAAGTGCTGGACAAAAGTTTACGGAACATACTCTGGCGTACTCCTCCCTCCGAGTGACAAACTGGCAGCGAATGGTATCGTACGGACTTGCATACAGGTGACTTGGCTACCTATACGCCCATGTCTAAGTCTGTACGGTCCCATTGACTGTCACTATAAGGAAGGAATACGCCGGAACGTGTTCTCTAACATTTGTCTAGCACTGTATTCGTTGTTTTGACATGGTGGGATAGCAATGCACCTGCGCACATGACTGCATCGGGTTTCCTATCATTATAGTTTAGTTGTAAGCAGCTCTGTCTCTCCATTGTCCCGTCTGTATGCTCTTATTCCCTTTTGCAGTTAGGTACAAACTGGCCCAAATTTCTGCACTTCTTATTAAACACAACATAGCAAGCCCGAAGCCATAGCCCACCGTGCCAGCTAGCTCTTTCTCTTTGATTTTCCATACTTATTTTTCCAACTGTGAGCTAAGGCAGCAATACAGTAAGTAAATAGATAATTTGGAGTGCTCCTGAACATTCTCCTAAACCTTTGTGAAGGTCGAATAGTTTTTCATACTTTCAGCACTCTATTTGAAAGGCCACCCATTTATTGGCGTTAGCCTAGTAAGCCCGTTAATTTTTTGTGTTATCCACTGTCCGACTCCACAATAACTATGTCGGTCCTGTTTTTGTGTACAATGTTATGTATGATATACCAAAGTTTTATGGTAACTACAGTAGTTTCTTTTCCTTGTGGCCCTCCATGATGTGGTCTAAAGTCAATGTGCCCTGTGGCTCCAATGGCGTTCTTCGGACCCCAATATACTGTGTCGTAAAGTTTTGTCCTCAGTGCCACGGGGGTTCAATGATATAGACTGGCATACAGTTATGTCAAGTACACCCAAAGACCTTTTTTCAAATTCTCGTATTATTGGACTACACAGAAAGAACTACCTTTATAGTACGGAGAGAAAGGGGAAAAATGGTGGCATCCAGTACATTCTCCACGTCACTTTTGTCGAGAAACGGTGATAGCTTTTGCAAAAGACATAGAACAGACATAGTACAAGTCTCTCGCAACCACCTTGACATTTTCTGTGCGAATGAATAACAGGAGTTATAGTCGGTTCCACATAATGTTCACCTTGGCAATATGTTCTGTGATGCATACTTTGACCATCCAAAAAGTGGCAGAACATGACCCCTTCAACTCTAAATGTTACTGTCATCAAAAATATAGTGCTTAACGAAATGTATGGCATTTGCAACTGCAATGATTGCTTTCTATCAGCACTGTTGTAGCCATCGTGCTTGAGTTATGGTTAGTTCAGTGATCTTCTATCACCATCAGGGTTTGTTCTATCAGCAGAACGCTAGCCATTGTGGCAGACATATGGTGGCCCTGATAAGGGCCGTTTGTTTACTTCGTCCAGGTCTGCTGTTTCTTCTCCTGTGCACCATGAAGCTACTGAAGAATTCCTTAGCATGTCCACAGTCCATCTTCTAGTGTCCATAGTTCCCTACGGGAGCACGCTGTTGGCATAAGACAATCCGTGGGATGGGGCATCGTCACGCAGCTGGTGCCTGTGAGATGCCCGGACAGCATTCAGGCATGAATGCAAAAGGCCAATGCAATAATCCCGTGGGAGTGGCGCACTTGATTACAGTATGCCACCAGAGGCCTTCTGCTGGGTCAGCTCTGTTTGAAGACCTTGAACTGAAATTAAAACATAATTGTGAGTAGTGTGAAATTACTGAGAATTATAAGTAAACAGTGTCAGTTACAAATCTGTCCGCTCAGCACGAGAACAATTGTGTGCCTGCTTTGGTTGGCCTAGTGAGGACTAGCATAAGCAGGGGTATGCAAATTCTCCAATAGAATCCCAATACTTCTCTCTCTATCCCATACCCAATTCATGTATGGCGTCTGACAGTCCTGGTTTTTCTGCTCAGCTACAGGGGTTCCACCTGGAAACAACAGGGTGAAATGTATTTAGGCAACAAAAAGCTTCAAGTCTGCAGCTTTTAACATGCTGGATAGCATTTCACTCTCCGTAATCATCATTTGCAAGACTTAAATTTTGGCAGTGTCATTTATAAAATCCTCTACAATTTTTGAAAACAAAACCATCTGATCACTCACTGTGGCATTTCTAAGCTATCAAAGGCTATATGAGGACAGGAAAACGTTGTTTGGTTGTTCAAATCAGGTCGGAGCTTAAAACCTGAGCGGTATCACTGGACACCGCTGCTTGATTGCAGATTTCTGAGCCTTAAATTCTAACTGTATCACATGTTACATCACTCACAGTGGCTTTTATAAGCTATCGAACGCTATACGAGGACAGGAAAGCTGTGTTCTGTTGTTGATACTGTATCATTCGTAACTGCTGCTTGACCGCAGGGTTTCGAGGCCCAAAATTCTAACTGTATCACACGCTGAATCATTCACAGAGGCTTGTATACGCTATCGAAAGCTGCACGAGAACAGGACAACGTCGTTCGGCTGTTGCAACTTGATCGGAGCTTAAAACCTTAGGGGTATCATTCGTAACCGCTCCTTGACTGCAGGGTTTTCAGCGCTAAATTCTAAGTGTATTACACGGTAAATCACTCACGGAGGCTTTTATAAGCTATCGAAAGCTGCACGAGAACAGGAAAACGTCGTTCGGTTGTTGCAACTTGATCGGAGCTTAAAACCTGAGGGGTATCATTCGTAACTGCTGCTTGACTGCAGGGTTTTGAGCGCTAAATTCTAAATGTATTACACGTTAAATCACTCACTGAGGCTTTTATAAGCTATCGAAAGCTGCACGAGAACAGGAAAACGTCGTTCGGTTGTTGCAACTTGATCGGAGCTTAAAACCTGAGGGGTATCATTCGTAACTGCTGCTTGACTGCAGGGTTTTGAGCGCTAAATTGTAAGTGTATTACACGTTAAATCACTCACTGAGGCTTTTATAAGCTATCGAAAGCTGCACGAGAACAGGAAAACGTCGTTCGGCTGTTGCAACTTGATCGGAGCTTAAAACCTGAGGGGTATCATTCGTAACTGCTCCTTGACTGCAGGGTTTTCAGCGCTAAATTCTAAGTGTATTACACGTTAAATCACTCACTGAGGCTTTTATAAGCTATCGAAAGCTGCACGAGAACAGGAAAACGTCGTTCGGTTGTTGCAACTTGATCGGAGCTTAAAACCTGAGGGGTATCATTCGTAACTGCTGCTTGACTGCAGGGTTTTGAGCGCTAAATTGTAAGTGTATTACACGTTAAATCACTCACTGAGGCTTTTATAAGCTATCGAAAGCTGCACGAGAACAGGAAAACGTCGTTCGGCTGTTGCAACTTGATCGGAGCTTAAAACCTGAGGGGTATCATTCGTAACTGCTCCTTGACTGCAGGGTTTTCAGCGCTAAATTCTAAGTGTATTACACGTTAAATCACTCACTGAGGCTTTTATAAGCTATCGAAAGCTGCACGAGAACAGGAAAACGTCGTTCGGTTGTTGCAACTTGATCGGAGCTTAAAACCTGAGGGGTATCATTCGTAACTGCTGCTTGACTGCAGGGTTTTGAGCGCTAAATTGTAAGTGTATTACACGTTAAATCACTCACTGAGGCTTTTATAAGCTATCGAAAGCTGCACGAGAACAGGAAAACGTCGTTCGGCTGTTGCAACTTGATCGGAGCTTAAAACCTGAGGGGTATCATTCGTAACTGCTCCTTGACTGCAGGGTTTTCAGCGCTAAATTCTAAGTGTATTACACGTTAAATCACTCACTGAGGCTTTTATAAGCTATCGAAAGCTGCACGAGAACAGGAAAACGTCGTTCGGTTGTTGCAACTTGATCGGAGCTTAAAACCTGAGGGGTATCATTCGTAACTGCTGCTTGACTGCAGGGTTTTGAGTGCTAAATTGTAAGTGTATTACACGTTAAATCACTCACTGAGGCTTTTATAAGCTATCGAAAGCTGCACGAGAACAGGAAAACGTCGTTCGGCTGTTGCAACTTGATCGGAGCTTAAAACCTGAGGGGTATCATTCGTAACTGCTCCTTGACTGCAGGGTTTTCAGCGCTAAATTCTAAGTGTATTACACGTTAAATCACTCACTGAGGCTTTTATAAGCTATCGAAAGCTGCACGAGAACAGGAAAACGTCGTTCGGTTGTTGCAACTTGATCGGAGCTTAAAACCTGAGGGGTATCATTTGTAACTGCTGCTTGACTGCAGGGTTTTGGGCGCTAAATTGTAAGTGTATTACACGTTAAATCACTCACTGAGGCTTTTATAAGCTATCGAAAGCTGCACGAGAACAGGAAAATGTCGTTCGGCTGTTGCAACTTGATCGGAGCTTAAAACCTGAGGGGTATCATTCGTAACTGCTCCTTGACTGCAGGGTTTTCAGCGCTAAATTCTAAGTGTATTACACGGTAAATCACTCACGGAGGCTTTTATAAGCTATCGAAAGCTGCACGAGAACAGGAAAACGTCGTTCGGTTGTTGCAACTTGATCGGAGCTTAAAACCTGAGGGGTATCATTCGTAACTGCTGCTTGACTGCAGGGTTTTGAGCGCTAAATTGTAAGTGTATTACACGTTAAATCACTCACTGAGGCCTTTATAAGCTATCGAAAGCTGCACGAGAACAGGAAAACGTCGTTCGGCTGTTGCAACTTGATCGGAGCTTAAAACCTGAGGGGTATCATTCGTAACTGCTCCTTGACTGCAGGGTTTTGAGCGCTAAATTCTAAGTGTATTACACGTTAAATCACTCACTGAGGCTTTTATAAGCTATCGAAAGCTGCACGAGAACAGGAAAACGTCGTTCGGCTGTTGCAACTTGATCGGAGCTTAAAACCTGAGGGGTATCATTCGTAACTGCTCCTTGACTGCAGGGTTTTCAGCGCTAAATTCTAAGTGTATTACACGTTAAATCACTCACTGAGGCTTTTATAAGCTATCGAAAGCTGCACGAGAACAGGAAAACGTCGTTCGGTTGTTGCAACTTGATCGGAGCTTAAAACCTGAGGGGTATCATTCGTAACTGCTGCTTGACTGCAGGGTTTTGAGCGCTAAATTGTAAGTGTATTACATGTTAAATCACTCACTGAGGCTTTTATAAGCTATCGAAAGCTGCACGAGAACAGGAAAACGTCGTTCGGCTGTTGCAACTTGATCGGAGCTTAAAACCTGAGGGGTATCATTCGTAACTGCTCCTTGACTGCAGGGTTTTCAGCGCTAAATTCTAAGTGTATTACACGTTAAATCACTCACTCAGGCTTTTATAAGCTATCGAAAGCTGCACGAGAACAGGAAAACGTCGTTCGGTTGTTGCAACTTGATCGGAGCTTAAAACCTGAGGGGTATCATTCGTAACTGCTGCTTGACTGCAGGGTTTTGAGCGCTAAATTGTAAGTGTATTACACGTTAAATCACTCACTGAGGCTTTTATAAGCTATCGAAAGCTGCACGAGAACAGGAAAACGTCGTTCGGTTGTTGCAACTTGATCGGAGCTTAAAACCTGAGGGGTATCATTCGTAACTGCTGCTTGACTGCAGGGTTTTGAGCGCTAAATTGTAAGTGTATTACACGTTAAATCACTCACTGAGGCTTTTATAAGCTATCGAAAGCTGCACGAGAACAGGAAAACGTCGTTCGGCTGTTGCAACTTGATCGGAGCTTAAAACCTGAGGGGTATCATTCGTAACTGCTCCTTGACTGCAGGGTTTTGAGCGCTAAATTGTAAGTGTATTACACGTTAAATCACTCACTGAGGCTTTTATAAGCTATCGAAAGCTGCACGAGAACAGGAAAACGTCGTTCGGCTGTTGCAACTTGATCGGAGCTTAAAACCTGAGGGGTATCATTCGTAACTGCTCCTTGACTGCAGGGTTCTCAGCGCTAAATTCTAAGTGTATTACACGTTAAATCACTCACTGAGGCTTTTATAAGCTATCGAAAGCTGCACGAGAACAGGAAAACGTCGTTCGGCTGTTGCAACTTGATCGGAGCTTAAAACCTGAGGGGTATCATTCGTAACTGCTCCTTGACTGCAGGGTTTTCAGCGCTAAATTCTAAGTGTATTACACGGTAAATCACTCACTGAGGCTTTTATAAGCTATCGAAAGCTGCACGAGAACAGGAAAACGTCGTTCGGTTGTTGCAACTTGATCGGAGCTTAAAACCTGAGGGGTATCATTCGTAACTGCTCCTTGACTGCAGGGTTTTGAGCGCTAAATTGTAAGTGTATTACACGTTAAATCACTCACTGAGGCTTTTATAAGCTATCGAAAGCTGCACGAGAACAGGAAAACGTCGTTCGGCTGTTGCAACTTGATCGGAGCTTAAAACCTGAGGGGTATCATTCGTAACTGCTCCTTGACTGCAGGGTTCTCAGCGCTAAATTGTAAGTGTATTACACGTTAAATCACTCACTGAGGCTTTTATAAGCTATCGAAAGCTGCACGAGAACAGGAAAACGTCGTTCGGCTGTTGCAACTTGATCGGAGCTTAAAACCTGAGGGGTATCATTCGTAACTGCTCCTTGACTGCAGGGTTTTCAGCGCTAAATTCTAAGTGTATTACACGGTAAATCACTCACTGAGGCTTTTATAAGCTATCGAAAGCTGCACGAGAACAGGAAAACGTCGTTCGGTTGTTGCAACTTGATCGGAGCTTAAAACCTGAGGGGTATCATTCGTAACTGCTCCTTGACTGCAGGGTTTTCAGCGCTAAATTCTAAGTGTATTACACGTTAAATCACTCACTGAGGCTTTTATAAGCTATCGAAAGCTGCACGAGAACAGGAAAACGTCGTTCGGTTGTTGCAACTTGATCGGAGCTTAAAACCTGAGGGGTATCATTCGTAACTGCTGCTTGACTGCAGGGTTTTGAGCGCTAAATTGTAAGTGTATTACACGTTAAATCACTCACTGAGGCTTTTATAAGCTATCGAAAGCTGCACGAGAACAGGAAAACGTCGTTCGGCTGTTGCAACTTGATCGGAGCTTAAAACCTGAGGGGTATCATTCGTAACTGCTGCTTGACTGCAGGGTTTTGAGCGCTAAATTGTAAGTGTATTACACGTTAAATCACTCACTGAGGCTTTTATAAGCTATCGAAAGCTGCACGAGAACAGGAAAACGTCGTTCGGCTGTTGCAACTTGATCGGAGCTTAAAACCTGAGGGGTATCATTCGTAACTGCTGCTTGACTGCAGGGTTTTGAGCGCTAAATTGTAAGTGTATTACACGTTAAATCACTCACTGAGGCTTTTATAAGCTATCGAAAGCTGCACGAGAACAGGAAAACGTCGTTCGGCTGTTGCAACTTGATCGGAGCTTAAAACCTGAGGGGTATCATTCGTAACTGCTCCTTGACTGCAGGGTTTTCAGCGCTAAATTCTAAGTGTATTACACGTTAAATCACTCACTGAGGCTTTTATAAGCTATCGAAAGCTGCACGAGAACAGGAAAACGTCGTTCGGTTGTTGCAACTTGATCGGAGCTTAAAACCTGAGGGGTATCATTCGTAACTGCTGCTTGACTGCAGGGTTTTGAGCGCTAAATTGTAAGTGTATTACACGTTAAATCAGTCAGTGAGGCTTTTATAAGCTATCGAAAGCTGCACGAGAACAGGAAAACGTCGTTCGGTTGTTGCAACTTGATCGGAGCTTAAAACCTGATGGGTATCATTCGTAACTGCTGCTTGACTGCAGGGTTTTAAGCGCTAAATTGTAAGTGTATTACACGTTAAATCACTCACTGAGGCTTTTATAAGCTATCGAAAGCTGCACGAGAACAGGAAAACGTCGTTCGGTTGTTGCAACTTGATCGGAGCTTAAAACCTGAGGGGTATCATTCGTAACTGCTGCTTGACTGCAGGGTTTTGAGCGCTAAATTGTAAGTGTATTACACGTTAAATCACTCACTGAGGCTTTTATAAGCTATCGAAAGCTGCACGAGAACAGGAAAACGTCGTTCGGCTGTTGCAACTTGATCGGAGCTTAAAACCTGAGGGGTATCATTTGTAACTGCTGCTTGACTGCAGGGTTTTGAGCGCTAAATTGTAAGTGTATTACACGTTAAATCACTCACTGAGGCATTTTATAAGCTATCGAAAGCTGCACGAGAACAGGAAAACGTCGTTCGGCTGTTGCAACTTGATCGGAGCTTAAAACCTGAGGGGTGTGATTTGTAACTGCTGCTTGACTGCAGGGTTTTGAGCGCTAAATTGTAAGTGTATTACACGTTAAATCACTCACTGAGGCTTTTATAAGCTATCGAAAGCTGCACGAGAACAGGAAAACGTCGTTCGGTTGTTGCAACTTGATCGGAGCTTAAAACCTGAGGGGTATCATTCGTAACTGCTGCTTGACTGCAGGGTTTTGAGTGCTAAATTGTAAGTGTATTACACGTTAAATCACTCACTGAGGCTTTTATAAGCTATCGAAAGCTGCACGAGAACAGGAAAACGTCGTTCGGCTGTTGCAACTTGATCGGAGCTTAAAACCTGAGGGGTATCATTCGTAACTGCTCCTTGACTGCAGGGTTTTCAGCGCTAAATTCTAAGTGTATTACACGTTAAATCACTCACTGAGGCTTTTATAAGCTATCGAAAGCTGCACGAGAACAGGAAAACGTCGTTCGGTTGTTGCAACTTGATCGGAGCTTAAAACCTGAGGGGTATCATTCGTAACTGCTGCTTGACTGCAGGGTTTTGAGCGCTAAATTGTAAGTGTATTACACGTTAAATCACTCACTGAGGCTTTTATAAGCTATCGAAAGCTGCACGAGAACAGGAAAACGTCGTTCGGTTGTTGCAACTTGATCGGAGCTTAAAACCTGAGGGGTATCATTCGTAACTGCTGCTTGACTGCAGGGTTTTGAGCGCTAAATTGTAAGTGTATTACACGTTAAATCACTCACTGAGGCTTTTATAAGCTATCGAAAGCTGCACGAGAACAGGAAAACGTCGTTCGGCTGTTGCAACTTGATCGGAGCTTAAAACCTGAGGGGTATCATTCGTAACTGCTCCTTGACTGCAGGGTTTTCAGCGCTAAATTCTAAGTGTATTACACGTTAAATCACTCACTGAGGCTTTTATAAGCTATCGAAAGCTGCACGAGAACAGGAAAACGTCGTTCGGTTGTTGCAACTTGATCGGAGCTTAAATTCTGAGGGGTATCATTTGTAACTGCTGCTTGACTGCAGGGTTTTGGGCGCTAAATTGTAAGTGTATTACACGTTAAATCACTCACTGAGGCTTTTATAAGCTATCGAAAGCTGCACGAGAACAGGAAAATGTCGTTCGGCTGTTGCAACTTGATCGGAGCTTAAAACCTGAGGGGTATCATTCGTAACTGCTCCTTGACTGCAGGGTTTTCAGCGCTAAATTCTAAGTGTATTACACGGTAAATCACTCACGGAGGCTTTTATAAGCTATCGAAAGCTGCACGAGAACAGGAAAACGTCGTTCGGTTGTTGCAACTTGATCGGAGCTTAAAACCTGAGGGGTATCATTCGTAACTGCTGCTTGACTGCAGGGTTTTGAGCGCTAAATTGTAAGTGTATTACACGTTAAATCACTCACTGAGGCCTTTATAAGCTATCGAAAGCTGCACGAGAACAGGAAAACGTCGTTCGGCTGTTGCAACTTGATCGGAGCTTAAAACCTGAGGGGTATCATTCGTAACTGCTCCTTGACTGCAGGGTTTTGAGCGCTAAATTCTAAGTGTATTACACGTTAAATCACTCACTGAGGCTTTTATAAGCTATCGAAAGCTGCACGAGAACAGGAAAACGTCGTTCGGCTGTTGCAACTTGATCGGAGCTTAAAACCTGAGGGGTATCATTCGTAACTGCTCCTTGACTGCAGGGTTTTCAGCGCTAAATTCTAAGTGTATTACACGTTAAATCACTCACTGAGGCTTTTATAAGCTATCGAAAGCTGCACGAGAACAGGAAAACGTCGTTCGGTTGTTGCAACTTGATCGGAGCTTAAAACCTGAGGGGTATCATTCGTAACTGCTCCTTGACTGCAGGGTTTTCAGCGCTAAATTCTAAGTGTATTACACGTTAAATCACTCACTGAGGCTTTTATAAGCTATCGAAAGCTGCACGAGAACAGGAAAACGTCGTTCGGTTGTTGCAACTTGATCGGAGCTTAAATTCTGAGGGGTATCATTTGTAACTGCTGCTTGACTGCAGGGTTTTGAGCGCTAAATTGTAAGTGTATTACACGTTAAATCACTCACTGAGGCTTTTATAAGCTATCGAAAGCTGCACGAGAACAGGAAAACGTCGTTCGGCTGTTGCAACTTGATCGGAGCTTAAAACCTGAGGGGTATCATTCGTAACTGCTCCTTGACTGCAGGGTTTTCAGCGCTAAATTCTAAGTGTATTACACGTTAAATCACTCACGGAGGCTTTTATAAGCTATCGAAAGCTGCACGAGAACAGGAAAACGTCGTTCGGCTGTTGCAACTTGATCGGAGCTTAAAACCTGAGGGGTATCATTCGTAACTGCTCCTTGACTGCAGGGTTTTCAGCGCTAAATTCTAAGTGTATTACACGTTAAATCACTCACTGAGGCTTTTATAAGCTATCGAAAGCTGCACGAGAACAGGAAAACGTCGTTCGGTTGTTGCAACTTGATCGGAGCTTAAAACCTGAGGGGTATCATTCGTAACTGCTGCTTGACTGCAGGGTTTTGAGCGCTAAATTGTAAGTGTATTACACGTTAAATCACTCACTGAGGCTTTTATAAGCTATCGAAAGCTGCACGAGAACAGGAAAACGTCGGTCGGTTGTTGCAACTTGATCGGAGCTTAAAACCTGAGGGGTATCATTCGTAACTGCTGCTTGACTGCAGGGTTTTGAGCGCTAAATTGTAAGTGTATTACACGTTAAATCACTCACTGAGGCTTTTATAAGCTATCGAAAGCTGCACGAGAACAGGAAAACGTCGTTCGGCTGTTGCAACTTGATCGGAGCTTAAAACCTGAGGGGTATCATTCGTAACTGCTCCTTGACTGCAGGGTTTTGAGCGCTAAATTGTAAGTGTATTACACGTTAAATCACTCACTGAGGCTTTTATAAGCTATCGAAAGCTGCACGAGAACAGGAAAACGTCGTTCGGCTGTTGCAACTTGATCGGAGCTCAAAACCTGAGGGGTATCATTCGTAACTGCTCCTTGACTGCAGGGTTTTCAGCGCTAAATTCTAAGTGTATTACACGGTAAATCACTCACTGAGGCTTTTATAAGCTATCGAAAGCTGCACGAGAACAGGAAAACGTCGTTCGGTTGTTGCAACTTGATCGGAGCTTAAAACCTGAGGGGTATCATTCGTAACTGCTGCTTGACTGCAGGGTTTTGAGCGCTAAATTCTAAATGTATTACACGTTAAATCACTCACTGAGGCTTTTATAAGCTATCGAAAGCTGCACGAGAACAGGAAAACGTCGTTCGGTTGTTGCAACTTGATCGGAGCTTAAAACCTGAGGGGTATCATTCGTAACTGCTGCTTGACTGCAGGGTTTTGAGCGCTAAATTCTAACTGTATCACACGTTAAATCACTCACTGAGGCTATTTATAAGCTATCGAAGACTATATGAGAACAGATATACGTTTTTTGATTGTCCAAATTTGATCGGAGTATCATTCGGCACTGTTGCCTGTAAATCTTCCGAAATTGAACTTATTTAACGGATTTCACCACAGCTGAAACAGGGCGCGAATGTTTCACTAAAAATTCGGGAGTACAAACACCAAGGAACTAAAATTACTTACCTCCATGTGGTAATTAGCATGAAACAAGAAGCACAACACACACACGTCCACCTACGTCAGCGCGAAACCGACGACTGAGAGCAATTGATGTCAGGCGCCCACAGCTCCCCATAGAGCCCATAGTTTGAGATAATTCAGGCACCACTGGACATACGACCAATGAAAATGCGTCGTGATGCCGAGCAGCCAACCAATAAGCAACCTCTCATTTTGGCTCGGCTTTCGGCCGGCCCTGGCTGCCATTGACTTCTACTGGTTTTCATACCTGGCGCCCGTTATTCCAAAATAACCAAGACATTTTTGATAGGCGAAATACATATTTATTGATGCAACGTATAAACTCAAATGCTTGACTCATATATTCACCGTGCGTACAGGACGTTTCGTTCCTTGAATAGACAGCAACCAAACCAAGTTCGAACTTGCAAAGCACACATACAGTCTACTTCTGGAGGCGAGCGAAGTCCACGAGTGCGTGCGTTTCACAGATGAGCATCTTCTTCTCATTCTGGCGATGCACCGTAGGTCACACAGTCACGGGGAATACTTTTGTCGTTACGAACAGTCTCTTCTTAGTCACTGTATTTGAAAATGCGACAGCGCTCGAAAGTGTTCCTCAGGCGTCAGCTCACCAAGCATTCCAGTTCCGACCCGGCAAGAATGTCCGTAGGTTGACACTTTACCGGAGATCAGTACATGGCCAGAGTCACTATAGCTCACGAATAAACCCGCGCGTACACTTCTTCTTTGGTCGTTGTGGTCAACCGACATCGACGAGCCGCGGAGACGCAGCGACCTTGCTTGGAGCTGGCCGACTGCCCAGACTGCCCGCGATAGTGATGGGCGATACTATCGAAACATTCGATACTATCGATAGTTTTGGACTATCGACTGTCCAACTATCGAGTGAACCGGAATTTCGATAGTATCGCGATAGTTTTCCGGACTATCGATAGTGTCGTGACTGGACTTCACCGAGCTTCACGTCGCTTGAGCCAAGCCAATCCAGCACATCTTCTCAATTCGCGTTTCGCTCCAGCACACTATCAATAGTTTATTGAGTTCGAGTTTTATGTATTTACCAATTCACTCCAAAATATTCACTCCGAATTTAACATTTTAGCTTGCTTCTTTTGAAAACTAAACATTCTGCGAAATTTACGTTTCGCTGCTGCAAACTACCAACAGTTTATCATGAGAGAACTCATGTTCTGAGGGTGGAACAACATAGAAAGCCTCAAATTGCCTAAAAAATTAACGATGAAAGATGGAAGTCACTAAAAAGGTTAGCCAGCTGTAGGACTCGAACCCACATCTTCTGGATTACCGGTCCAGGGCTATACGAATCCCTGTGCCCTGGACCGCTAATCCACAAGATGTGAGTTAGAGTCCTACAGCTGGCTAACCTTTTCAGTGACTTCCATCTTTCACCATTACCAATAGTTTGTTCACTAAAAATTTAAATTTTAGCATGTTTGTTTTGAATACGATATCATCTGAATTCGTGTTTCGCTCCTGCAAACTATCAATTGTTTACCCGATCCGAAATTAAATTTAAGTGTTGCTCCTGCGAACAATCAACAGTTTCTTCACTCCAAATTAAAAATTTGAGCAGGTTTCTTTTGAAAACTAAACTTTCTGAATTCGCGTTTCGCTCCTGCAAAGTATCTATAGTTTATTCACTCTAGGTTTATAATTTCAGCATGTTTCTTTTGAAAGAGAAACATTCTGAATTCGCGTTTCGCCCCTGCAAACTTTTAATAGTTCGCTCACTGCAAATTTAAAATGTTAGCATCTGTCTTTCAAAACGAGACCTTCTGAATTCGATTTTCGCTCCTGCAAGCTATCAATAGTTTGTTAGATCCAAATTTAAAATTTGAGAAGGTTTCTTTTGAAAACCAAACTTCCTGGATTCGCGTCTAGCTCCTGCAAACTCTCAATACTTTGTTCACTACGCTTCGCTCATGCAAACTATCGACAGTTTAGTCACACGCAATTTAAAAAAGGAACATATTTTCATCGGAAACAAAACCTTCTGAATTCTCGTTTTTCGCATGCAGTTCGACTGTCGAGTTTCGCTCTTGATTGGTTGTTACCTCTCGCGGGGAAAAAAGAAAAAGAAAGAAAGAAATATGATCATGGGAAATAAATTATCAAGTTAATGAAATATGAAATATCGGAGTATTATACATATACAATGCTGTAATGGGGGCCCTTCTGAGGAGGAATTAGTGGTCGTTAATTGTCACAAACCCGTATTACCATGACAGTAACATAAAGTAATGATAGTCTGACAGCGTACGCTACTGCTCTGATTAATGTTAGCCATACGCGTAGCGCACAGCAATCCATGACATCTCCTTTTCTGCTTTGTTGGTTTAAGCAGAACAGAGGCTCCCGTCTGTTTTTCGGAACAGTTCCTCTGTTTTATGTAATCGGTTTTTTCATGCTAACGGTCCGAAACTATCTAAAAATATCAATACAGTGCAACTATAAATAAAGGCATTTGATTAGATGATAATACATCTTGGAGCAGTCTACATTCTACAGCACTTCTACATTTTTGCTGCAAGTGGGTTTAGACTGTGTCCAACTTACTATCGATAGTTCAAACTATCGATAGCTTTGAGCAAAATTATCGATAGTTAAATGAGTAGTCGTCTCAACTATCGATAGTACTATCGATAGTGTTTGGATGACTATCGCCCATCACTAGCCCGCGAAAAGTGAGCTGTCAGATATTTCGAAACTTTATCAACCAATCCCGGAGCGCGCATCCTCCTTTGGCCAATGGGCATCCGTCATGATGCCTGACGGTGTAATACCACGTGACTGTGACGTGATTTTATTTTTCTACTGCCGCAAATGCGGGGAGCTGTGGAGGCCTGTTGATGTCTTCATGCGCTGACCAGGGCACTACATTCATAGCCACCGCCGCCGAGGCGTACGAACACAACGAATGATACCCCTCAGTATGGTGGGCTAGAAGGACTGGTGTGCTTACCGCCATATTCAATACATGGAATGCGCGATGCCCCTGTTTTGAAGCCAAGCTCCTGAGCTCCGGCGCTATGCGCTCGCTGCGAACCAAGCGGGTTCTCGTTGAACTAGTCCCACATGTCCCGTGTGTGACAGTGTATGTATGGTTGACTATTTTTATTGTGAATATATTTGGGCCAGCACTACGTTGGTTTGCGTACTGACGGTTTACTACCATCGGCAGTTCTTTGTAACGAAACCACGTGACATTTGCTAACGTCACGTCTGCCTAGCCGACGATCCCTGCAAGCGAAAGATATCGGAATGTTGCGAAGCACGTGGCTGCATGTCTTATCTTCGGTGGATGATGACAGACGGGTCGAAAAACGAAATAAAGAGCGACTACAGCTTCCGAGAGCTCGCCTCCTTGATGTTTTTTTTTTCTTCACTCTTTCTTTTCAACCGAGATTATCGAGTTTCTGTGTACAGGAAGCTGGGACCAGCTCCCGTGGCATAGTGGTTAGGATGATCGCTTTCCACGCAGAGACTGGGAGGTGATACGGGTTCGAATCCTGTCACCGGCTGTGCTGTCTGAGGTTTTCCCTGGGTTTTCCGAAGACTTTCCAGACGAATGTCGGCACAGTTCCCCCTGAAGTCGGCCCAGGACGCATACTAACCCCCCTGTCCCCCACTCCTTCCTGCTGTCCTCTCTCCATCTGTCCACGTCTGTACGCCGCTCATAGCCACAGTTGCTTCGCGGCGCTAACACGGAATCAAAAAAAAAAAAAAAAGGAAGCTGGGAACATTTTGTCACGAAACATAGGCCGATGGTAGATTGTTCAACTAACTTGTCATTTAACTAAATTATGGCGCGTCCTATATAGTGTACCTCGCGCCGCACATTTTAGTTGTTATGTAATTCTTTTGCTCCTTATGTAACTGTAAAGGAATTTGGTACCGGTGATAAAATACGGAATTGTATAGCACCGCAGTAGTATTCTGTCTACATACACGCTTTTTGCTGTCGGTCGGTAAAACAACTGAGTCATATATATAGAAGAAAAAAGTGCCACACTTGTATTATTAACCGAAACTGCTTGAATGGAATTGATGCGATACAAAGGGTTCCTAGAACATCATGGTAAACTCATTTTATCCACTGATTGAGTGGCTTAAGAGCGCTGTTGGCGTGGCAAGATACAACAACATATACACAGATGATGATAAACGGGGAAAATTCGCCACCTGCATTGTGGCGACTACCGACAACCGCAATGCCGACATTATAGATTATAAAGATTCAAGCTGAAAAGCGTAGTATACCCTATGACTTGCTAAGTGTGTGCTGGTGTGCCCCCCCCCCTTCCCGTGATATTACTTCTGTCATGCTACCCTCACTCTTTCTCACATTTTCACCGCTTGTAGGCGTCCTAGCGTGGCCAGTCCGACTCTGTCGCGACTCATATTTCCATCTTTTTCTGTTACCTCATCACCACCATGATCAGGCTATATTAAAAAGGGTGTAACATAGTTACAAATGAAACCTATTGACATTGACTACGGTTAGGGATATAATGTCATGCTTCTTGAGTATATGGTCCCATCTTGGTGTGTAAATTAGGAAACCCTAACCGGAGTTTGAGACTTCATGAATGAAAATGCATACTTGATATTGCCTTTTGCTATATTGATATATACCAGGTCGTCAAGAGCTACACTACAATTCAAGAATCTCCTGCTTCAATTACGTGATCTGTTGCTGGTGCCTAACACCTTTGACTGGAAATGGGACTACCAAGTACTTGGTGGACATTCAGATCACAAGATGATTCTTTTGAGATGCACCATATAAAATTTAGGCATGACAGACCTAAAATCCAGACATTCTGATTTTCATTGGGCAGATCATTGTACAATTTGACCAGCTCTGTAGCATATCGAGAAATGTTAATATGGCCTGACATTTTTTCAAGGCCACTGTACACATGTCCATAACAAAGTTCGTGTTCAAGAAGCCTTACAAAGTTTACAGTCAAAGACCCTCCTTGACATGCGGCGTTTAGCATCTTAAACATCGCTTGTCTTGGCGCATTATGGCCTTCGTTGCTTATGCGCCAAGAAAACCTGAATCATCATCATCATCTTAAACATCGCATGCATAAACAAAATTAGACGGCTGCGGAAACTAACCCTGGCTCCAGGTTTGATGGAGGTTCTAAAGGAGGAAATTAAGTGAGACTAAAAAGAAATATTATAGCTACGTTTTTGTTGCGTACTCCCAGAAAATTTGGCGTATGATTACTCAACGTATCGAGCAAAAGAGGAACAAAATGATGCGCAGCAGATAACAGATTATATAGAAGATGTGGCAAACTCCTACGTAGATCTATCACCGTTGTCTCATGACTTAAACCCCCAAAATATTATTAGTACTACATTACTTTAAATCAATACATTTATCTGTATCTTTTATTATGTCACCGAGGGAGGTAAATATCAAGATTGCGGGTTGATTGCCAAAGGAAAAAAAAAGTGGATATGCTATCCCAAAATGTCTCGGGACTGGTTACTCCAGGACGCGTTATTGTAGTCTTCCGGGCAAGACAATATTCCGAATGAATTTCTTAGAAGGTACGCCGAGTAAGCTGCGCAATTCCTCAACATTATATTCCAGATATCGCTGGACGAAGGGGTTTTCCCGAACGAATAGAAATGCGCTCGTATAAAACCGATACGTACGGCAGAAGTCCCGTGTTTAGTTTCGAATTTTCTCTTCTTTCCAGCTGCTGTGAATTGTTAGAGCACATCTTTTCCGAACAAGCAACACCATGATCAAGTAACAGCATTCCTTGCAGCATCGGTTTCGTGGGAATTACTCCGTTGTCATGGCCCTCTCTGATTTCATAAACGACTTGGCATTTCCTTTAGATAATAACCTACAAATTGACATTTCGTCTTTGCGTGTCTCCAAGGCATTTAAGCTTGTGCGTGCCCTATAGAAAGCTGACACCTAATACCAAGATCATGGCTTGGCTCCAGGACTGACTTCCTGTGTGATCGGACCCCACACACCTGGGGTATACCACAGAGGTCAGTCTTGAGACTTTTGCTGTTTCTTGTCTATATAAACGATATGTTAAGTAACATTAATTGTAAAGCATGCTTATTCGCTGATGACTGCATAATATACCGCGCGATATATTCCGAAAAACATAGGGATATCTGAACGTGCGTCCTCAATGTGCCGATCGCTCTCTCTCTAACTCTCTCTCTCTTTCTTTTTTTTTTTTTTTTCAGTGTGCTTTGTTATGGCTCACCTTTGCAGAGCAGCTTCGAACACATCAACAAGTGATGTTACAAATTGCAAATCAAGTTGAATATCGACAAAACTGTGTGTGTGCTGTTACATGTAGAACAAAGGCTTTGCCAACATCATCGTACTTGGAAGGGAGCTTAGTATAAATATCTTGGGGTCACCATCCCGTCCGATTTTAGATGGAATTTTCACGTGCGCTTAATAGGCATTACAGTCAAGAGACAGCTCTTCTATCTTAGAAGAACACTGCATTATGCTACTGCTTAGGAAAGACTACCGGTATATGGAACACTCGTGTTACCGATCGGCACGTACGCGCAGGTAACTTGGGATGACTTTGCTGCGTCTCTTTTGCAGGTTTCTTTCGAATTGTCGCCACTGTATGAGTGTATTATGTGTACCTTCCCTACTCCTTCCAGGGTCCCTTCTGGGACCAGCAGTATTCTGAAATAACTGAATAAATTCTTATATTTTCGTGTCGTCCATTTTTTCTTCCGGATTCCTTGCCTCTACAGATGCCTGCTCATATGCAGACTGTAATCAGCAATTCTACTGCTCCAGTTTGTTAGCTGCAACTAACGTATATCTCACGCTTACAGCCCAACACCGACTTAAACATTTCTATCACCCGTTGCCGGACCTCGCAACCTAGAAGGTAAAGGTCGCTCGAATAAAGGGAAGGATATGAGCACATATCACGAATAAGTATCACAGCACGAAGGCAAAACCGGCTGCTCGAACACGTTTTTATCGTTATCAAAGTACACATGTCCCAGACCCAAGCGCTGATAGGGACTCGTCGACGAATGTCAGCACTGATATCTAGGTGTGCTATTCGTTTGCTGCTGCATGTAACACTCAAGGGGCATTTTGCATGCAGAGCAAAGAAAAGGCACGCTCATGGGTCAACGGCAGGTGTGTAATCACGTGACAAGTAGCACTGAAATCATCAGCAGGAGGCGATTAGATCGCATAGCGCCGAGATACGCTTGGCGCCATCTCTCGGCAGGAACATCGGCGGGTACATCTGACAACCGCCGAACGGCACACCAGTCTTTCTAGCCCACCATACCCTCAGGATCTAGCGCCTCCCCTCCAGTTTAGGCATGGAGGAAGGAAACACAGGAGAGGCCGTTTCGAGCAGATTTCCGTGGGACCCCTCTGGCGGTCGCTCCTGTCAAACGCGCCATTACTTCCTGTCCACCACGTGATCCTCTCTAAAGTTTCGGTTTGGCAACGCTTTGTTGCTCGCGCTGCTTTTCGTGCTTTTATGCTTTTCCAAAGTCACTTACTCTTAAAATGTGAGCACCACTGCGGAAACAACGTTTTGTTAACGTGTTCTTACCGCGGTTGCGGCTGTCGTTCAACAGAAAGCAGCCCTGTCACGGGAATAACGTTTCCTTCGTAACCACGTACTTGACCGGTTGTTTCGTACCCCTGTCTGTGAGAGAGTCATCTTGAATCGTTCCTTTGCAAGCTGTCTCTGTGCTACAGCTGCAGATTCAATTGATTTCCTCCATCGTTGTACAAATTTGATTACTGTCATGCTTTACCACTTCAGCAACAAACACACAAAACTCGGCCACGTCGTCACAAAAACATCGCTGCCGCGAATGATGTTTCTAGTCCTGCGTGGCAGACCCTGACCGGTCTTGTAGTAGAAGGGTAAACCAAGAGTAAACCTCCGAACACACACAAATAAAGTTGGACGCGCGGCGTTCGTCACAATGCAGATATCTGAACTGGAAGACAATCACGGCTCCCGTCGTCTGCTTTGGGAGCTGGCCTGCGCATGCTCTTGGGGTCACGTGAGCGGTCACATGGTAGACAGGAGCATCCCAGAATGCAGTGCGAAGCTGGCACGCCCGTCCCAATGGCAAAAAGTTGGAAGGGCCGCTCCTGTGTTTCCTTCCTCCATGAGTAGTCCAGTTGGACTATCCTTGACTTTGCTGACCAAGAGCGAGGGAGGCTCCGCCCCCAAATGGTGCGCCAATAGGAGGACTCGGGAGGCGGAGCGCTGCGGCCTGTGCTCTTGCCTGATAGATGGCGAATCGGTAGCGCTCGGCTCGGGATTAGAGGTGTGCGCCGCCGCGCCGAAGCGCCGCCGCCGGAGGTCGGGGCCTCGCCGTCGCCGCCGTACCAAAACTGTCGGCGCGCCGCCGTTTGCTATCGCCGCGTCATCGGAATGTATGTTACCGGCCAGTCTCAAGGTCGAGGCTCAAAGTTATGGTGACCACACGTGCCCTTACGGAGCGGCAATGTTGCGCCATCTCTTACGCGAGAGCAGAGGCTTCAAGGTCGTAGCTCTACCGGAAGAAGCAGACGACAGCGGCTCACATATCCCGAGCCGAGCGCTACCGATGCGCCATCTATTAGGCAAGAGCAGAGGCCGCAGCGCTCCGCCTCCCGAGTCCTCCTATTGGCGCGTCATTTGGGGGCGGAGCCTTCCTGGCTTTTGGTCAGCAAAGTCAAGGATAGTCGGTCCTCCATTACCGGAAACAGAAACGGAAACGAATTTAACGTCCGGTATTGAATTGGGGTAATGGCTATTCCTGTTGTGCGATGACATTTGAGTGACGTTTCATTTTTTCTTTTTGTATTCTGATGACTTGTATAAATACAACACGAGAGCATGGAAAGAAGGCGCAAAATGGATCTCGAGGGTGCATCCGTCACTTACCTCTCCCCAGTCGTCATAACTCCATGACATCGACACGTGACTATGGTCCACCTTAGCACGAGGATGCCAGCCTATGATTTTTAGTTACTTATTTTGTCCTTTTTTTTCTTTTCACTGTGGCCATGGCAGTATTACTTACTATTGAGAGCGTCCGCTTATGAATGCGACATTGCATTAAAGTTATGCCCATCTTGAGTTGCTGGACTCCGAGTGACTGAAGTCTGAAAACATGTTCCTATACATATATATATATATATATATATTTCTTTTTTTTCATCTTGCAAGATGTGAGCATCCCAACGACGTAAAATTAGTTGTTTAGTGTGTACGCGTGACACCGAAGCAGCACTTGAGCAAAACAGGGTGCTGATAGAGCCGGACGGGCTGTCCTCCCGCAGCTCTGTGATAACCGTTCCATTACCGGAAACAGTAACAGAATCAAAACGGAAACGAAATTGAAAGGCCGGTACCAGAAACGGATAACGGAAACGAAATTGGAAACGGTAACCAAAATACGTCCGTTATCCTTCCCTGCTGAAAATCGCATGATTTATTTGTTTGTGCGTGTGTGAGAGCGTGTATGTGTGAGCATGTGAGCTTTTGTGCGCTTGTGTTTGTGTTCATGAACAAATGTATGAGCGAGCATGTGGGTGTACGTGTGTACACAGTGTGTGTGTGCACGTGCGCAACCGTTTGTGAGCATGTGCATGTGTGCGTGTCTGTGTGTGTGGATGGGCATGTGGCCGCAGGCAGGTAGATATCAAGCCAAGCTGCAGCAATACATATATTGGCGAGAAAAATAAACTTAGGCCAAAAGTGAACAAGCATGTTTTGTGCAAATACTAGCTGCTATATGTACTGCTTTGCCTTATCTTGGGGGGGGGGGGGGGAGCCTCACCAGCCACCAATAAAAACATTGAATGTTGACGAATGCAAACAACTCAGGGAAAAGAGGTGCTGACGCCAGGAATCGAACCTGGGTCTTCTGATTTCCGGTCAGATATGCTAACCGCTACACCACACCAGAACGCCGTTTCCCTTGAGCCATTGAGTGCCTCAAGTTGAGGCACTCAAAGGCACTCAATGATATAATCGTCGTGCGAAGTTTTTCTTGAAGCACTCAGTAATGAATGACCGTCAGTTTGGTTTTCGGAACTCTCGCTCAACGGAACTTGCACTACTTGCCCAGAAAGAATTGATCATTCGTAATTTTGAGGAAGGGCTATACACTATTGCAGTGTATCTTGACTTGTCCAAGGTCTTTGATTTCATTGATCATTCGTTACTTCTGCAAAAGCTTGAGCGTTATGAGGTTCGCGGTATCACCCTTTCTTTACTAGATTCATACCTGTCAAGCAGATTACAATATGTTTCAATAGGCAATCACTTCTCTAGCGCGCAGAAAATAAGCTCTGGTGTACCACAAGGTAGTGTACGTGGACCGCTCTTGTTTAACGCCTACATAAATGATATTGTCAGTGCCACCGAACTTGGGGAGTTTTGCATATATGCGGATGACACCACTATTTATTTCGCAGGCAGAAACTTGGTGGATGTTGTGAAATGTGCTAATAATGCACTGACTGCTGCGAATGAGTGGGCTATCAAAAATCGTTTTCTAATCAACAATGACAAATCCAAAGCAATATTATACAAGGGAAAAAACAAACCTGTGCCCCCTCAGATAAACATTGCTCTGGGTGATCAGGGGATTGAATTTGTTCATTCTGTAAAAAATTTAGGTGTGTTTTTTTCTACAGACTTGTCCTGGGATGCTCATATTGAGCAGATATGTAATAAACTACCAAAAGTGTGTGGCATCATGCTGAGAAGCAGATCTATATTGCCTAAGCAGATCAAGTTATTAATATACCAATCCCTCATACATTCTGTTCTTTGCTATTGCAACCTCGTGTGGAGTACCACCAGCTCGCATAACCTCAGCAAAATACTTCTTCTGCAGAAGAGAGCTGTTAGGATCATAGAGGGAGTGTCATTCTCTGCCCATACTACATCAGTATTTAAGGAATTACATATCGAAAGAATAAATTTCTTATCAGATCACGTATTAGGTAGATCGTATCTAAGATCTGTACGTGAAAATAACAGTACATGGTTAACATTGTGTAATTTACACAGATCCGCTGTGCGACCTACCAGGCACAGGAATTTATGGCAAGTTCCGTTTCATAGGACGAATTATGGAACACAGTCCTTGAGTTACAGAATGGCGAGAGTTCTCAACCGTTTCCTGCTTGCGAATATTAACGAATAGCCTTCGCGATATGTTCTGAGTTCTACAAAGAGGGTTTTGTTCCGTGTTTCCGTCATATGTTGCGTTGCATACTGTACAACGTGTTCTAACCACTGTATATATCTCTGTTAGCATCAGGTCTTCTTTTTTGCCATTGTACAGTGCTGATACTTAATGCAATTCTTTGACTTGCTGCTGCGGACGCCAAATGCAAGGGGGTACTGCACTAGCCAAGCAGCGTTTGCTGCTTTTTGGCGTACCTCCTTCAATTGTGCTATAGCGCAAAAGGAAAATAAATGGAAATGAAATGAATGTGACACTCCTATGAGTGCCCTGCATGGTGCAGTGCAGGGGTGCTACTTTCTCAACCTATATAGCACTTCCAGGTGTGAAAGTGCCAGTCACATTAATTAATTTAGGTTCTCTGAGCTTTGTTGCCATTATGCAGTACTGCCACATAACCCATCTGCCCGTCTTTCCCTGGGTGATTCCATCTCAACTCAGGCAAGGTGGTCCGGATCCCATCAGTGATTTTCATTGAAAAAAGATATGTTGTAGCCTGACTCACATTGTGAATGGAACAGCAAGTATTTTTTATCTAGTTTCTATAGTTCCTGAGAAAAAAAAAATCCGAAAGAATATGGCAGATCCGACGCGCTTTCAGGCATAGCGGTTTTGGCGTTCAATATCTTTCCAACAAATGCGTTCAGAATTTTTTTCCTCGCACTATCAGCTATGTTGTCTTCCAGTGCTTGGGTTTAATTCCGGCGGGGATTTTGTTATTTTGCAGCTAAAAATATGGGCAAAATTGGTGGCGACGACGAAAATCGCTCATAATCTTCCGGCTATTGCGGCACTTGTGTAGATGCCAGTGAAACGAGAAAGGAATCGCCGTGTAGCGGAGACTGAGCTCTATAATTCGATATCAAATTTAGGAGTCTAGGCCAGGTTGCTGTCACGCATGCAGGCGTCTACAACACGTGACATATGAAAAAATGCGGTTTTTGAGCGCTCATATTTAAAAAACCCACCTCGAAAATTCTTCAAATTTCGTAGGCACATGCTTCTATATATGATATTTGAGTGCACAGAAAATCGAAGGTTTTTTTTTTTCCTTGTACAATAAAAGTTAGAGCGTGCCAAAGTTTCAGTGTCCGACTGTGATACGTGTAATGACCATGCAAGCGTTGCGAGAAGTTAACTGGTCGATATTCACGTTTTTCTTGTGACAACCGCCCGTGCTGCTATTTGAGAACCCAAAGAGTCGAATATTTTCCCCAGGACTTCGAAAGCAGCACGACGGCTTCACAAGGACACTATATAGAGAAATGTAAGGGTGTGTGTCGCTGTTTGCGCGGTACGTGCATGAAAATTCGATGTTTACATCCATCTCTCTGGACCATGCCTGTAAAGATGAATCACTATTTATTTACATTTGATTGATTACGTTAGCAGTTGTGGCAAAGATAATCCGACTCGCGCTTGACGTCAGTCTAAGCAGTGTCAAAACACATCTGTTACAAACGAAATCACTACTGCAACGGGTAGAGGAACCACTCACTGTACACACCACACAAAGTAGTCGCCAACAAACACAGAAATCGTTCTCTATGCTTCCATGCTAACTGAGGGACGTCTCCTTGGGTAGACAACAAGTACCACTGCCCGCTGTGTCACCAAAAATGGGAATATCGACCTGTGAAATTCTCGCGGCGCTTCCGTGGTCATTACAAGCACACCACACCACAGTCGGACACTGAAACTTTTGCACGCTCTCACTTTTATTGTGCGAGGAAAAAACCTTCGATTTCCTGTGCACTCAGGTATCATATACAGAAGCATGTGCCTACGAAGTTTGAACAATTTTCGAGGTGGGCTTTTTTAGATATGAGCGCTCTAAAACCGCATTTTTTCAAATATCACGTGACGTAGACGGCTCCATGCGTGACAGCAACATGGCCTAGCCTAGACTCCTAAATTTGACTCCGAATTATAGAGCTCAGTCTCCGATACATGGCGATACCTTTCTTGTTTCACTGGCATGTACACAAGTGCCACAATAGCCGCAAGAATATGAGCGATTTTCGTGGTCGGCACCAACTTTGCGTATTTTTAGCTTCAAAATAAGAAAATCTCCGCCGGAACTGAACCCAAGCACTAGAAGCCACCATAGCTGACAGTGCAAGGAAAAAAATTCAAAGCCGTGAACGCGTTCGTGGGAATGATATTGAACGCCAAAATCGCTATGCCTGAAAGGTACTGTAAAGCAGCTGAGGTCGAACGTCATTTGACGTGACTGTTCGATAGTCCAAGCAATCAGTACAAAAGCGGCACAGATTGCATTCCAATCGGCGATGTAGTTAATTAGAAAATAAAAAAATAAATATTACGAGCAACACTGTATTTGGTATTCGGAAGGGATCCGTACGACCTGCCGCGTACAGCGGCAACCACGTTGCATGCGTATAACATTGGGCTCAACATAGCAATCCACATGGTATGTCTCTCTCAGGGTATCTGCTTTTTCTCCGACCCTTCCCCTTGTTCTCCAGTCTTCTCTGTGGGGAGGCACATACCGTGCAAGCTCCATAATTGGTTCAGGTGATGAAGCAGCAGCTGCTGGGCGAAGCCCAAAAGTTGGGAAATGTGTAAGAAGAGCAGATACAGAGTGTGCATTACTGCGAGCGTGTGGAACGCGATGGGAACTTGTGTGCTTTTTATAATGTAACCGAAAGCAAGTATTAAAGTAGTGAGTTTAAGTAAGTGTGTGTGTGTGACAAAAATAGCAATCATAACTCCAGAGATATGGCAGCTGTCACATGATCAGGAGGACAGATATTTCTACCAGTCGCACGAAGGCCTCTTTTTGAGAAACTCCGTACTATAAATAGAAGCCTGCATGGGGACTGCCCAACCTGAGGGTATTTGCAATATGGGGCAGTCGTAATGTTCGGCTCAGCTCACCATCTAACCATTGGTCCAGAAAACTGAAACCATACGACCGAGGAAGCCACAGTCTGCAGAGTGCGTTTTCCAATTTTCCGGTCTCCTGACCTAACCCCCACTCAGGTTTTCACTGAATGGTTTAGCTATCAGTGCTGTTCTCGAGGGATTACAGCATGAGAACCACTCAACGATACAAAACCCGAGCCCATGCCAGAAAAAAATATCCCCCGAAACTTAATTCGGACTCGAGTGCGACGAACGAAACGAAGCCCGAGGGGAACTTCTCTGGATCGGGTCAGAAGCGTTCAAAACTCGCGCGCCAAAGTCACGTGACTCTCTTTCGCGTAGCGACGTCAGCGAACCACGTGATCCTTTCGACTCCTCCTCCTGTACCAAGACAGCCTCCGAAAAGGCTCTCCCATCTACAACAAGCCACCATAGAATCCGTCCCTGCAATCCAGACAAGAATCCACATGTGCTCATAAACAAACTGAACAAATACTGAGCAGCTGAAATGTGGCAGTCGTTGAGAAAGACAGACAACGTCCAGAATTTATTTTTTGTCCACGGTGTGCTTTATCCTCAGAATCATTATTGTTTTCCGTCATGGCAATCAATATGTGATTTCTCGGATGTGACTGCATCGATGACTCGTTGTTAGGGACTACGCGGTGGGGAGTGGATGCATTCTGACGGAGTTTCTTTTTAAGAGTGTGAGATTCTAGTGTTTTGTCATCGAGCATGAAAATTTAAAATGAGTAGTTTGCGTAAGCTACGCACTACGCATCGCGATCAGATGACGCAACACGAAGACGCGCCCGTGGATAGGTTGCAGGTTGTTTCAGGTGGCGCCTCCGTCGAACAGCGCTGCATTATCTTTCTTCATTTTGTTTTTCGCCAAGAATGCGCTAAACAGGAATTTCTGCACTCTTGCGGATATATGATGAGAAATAATATAGACACCAAAAGAACCAAATCGCGACAAAGATCCCAAACGCAGTGTTGCCCGCTGCAATGGGGGATGTTTGACACCAGGCGGCGCGCCGCTGCAGTACGCCGATTTTGTCATAACAAATTAAAAATATTTAGAGCGCGTTGTCGGTCGTATGATTCCGCATACGGCATTCACAAGCAACAAAGTCTCAAGTCGCGTCGCCGGTATGTCTTGCTTGACCACTGCTTTACACTACCTTGAAAGCGCATCGGATCTGACATATTCTTTCGGATTTTTTTTTGTCGGGAACTACGGAAACTAGAGAAAAAATACTTGCTGTTCCCTTCTCAATCTGAGCCAGGCAACAACATATATATTGAGATGGAATCACCCCCCCCCCTACGAAGTCTGCAGAAATACAAATACAAAATTACAAAAATGACAAATTTTTGGTATCTGGATTGTAATTTGGGCGACGTTCAGTGCTGTCTGCACCACCATATGTACACAGTAAAAAAAAAAAAAAATGACTGCTCGATGACTGACTGCTTTCCCATAATACACCATGCATATGCTTCAAGGAATGTATGCCAACTCCATCAATTTTTCGCTTTTGAAGCACGTGCTACTGCGCACGAACAATGAACTTAGCTGGTCTGTAGTTGGCGAACTTACGGTGCGTTCCAAAACCAACTCGAGTCAACTCGGGAGTAGCTCTCTACCCGAAGCGCCGTTCCAAAACCGGGTCGAGTAACTCGATGACGTCACTACCCGCGTTCCAAAACAAGGTAGAGTAACGAGAGAGTTAACTCGATTCAACTCTCCTCGGAAGGCCGGTCAGGGAAGGTTCGCTCGAGTAATGACATCATGCTTTTGTCGTCTGCTCTTTTCCACGAAAGCGCGGTATCGAAACCATCTGAACGTGTGGTTGTCGAAGAGCCTCGACCTCCACGACGGGTTATCAATACACAACTGGACACCGAAATGGCAACACTCTTCCGATGCGGATTGTGCGACATGGTTTCTGAGGACCAGGCGAACGCCCAAAGACATGTGAGCCGGACACATTTCCCAGGACAAAATGAGTCTCGCTGGTGCGCCTTTCCATTTTGCCTTCGTGTACGTCGCTTTTCCATTATCTATTTATCATATGTTCACTAACAGCTGCCCTGCAATGTTTATTTGTTTCTCTGCCTTGTACCCACGTGGTCCTTGTAAAGGCAGAGCTCTATGTGAAACGTTCAAAACTATATTAGGAGCAAGGGCTACCTACTGACCAGCATTATTATTATTATTATTACTTTTGTGTGCGTGTGTCCGAAATGGGATTTTCAATGGAATATTATTTTTCTTCCTTTACCTTCACAGTTGTAAGATGGTTTGTCGGTACGTTCGTGTGAATAGATTTCAGATAAAATATGTACCATAGGCGCAAGCTAGCTGGTGGATAAATGCCTGGGTGGAACTTGGATAAATTCTTAGCTGTGGAAGGAAGGGACAACACGACACAAGTCTCACGAATTTCCCGTCTTTTCGCCCAGGCTCAGACTTCTTTCAAGGTGAATGAAACAGGAGGCTTTTGCGCCCTTCGCGATACGTGTACTATCACAACCGCTTCATCGTGCTCTGATTACGTGTTTTGTTTCAGCCGTTCAGTTCACATTCGACTCCGACGCCGCGGACATTTCCGTGACCCTAACCACGCCCGCACCACTGCCTCAGTTCCAGGATTCCAACCAGCAGTTTCCACCTTTTGTATTTTTCATCTGTCGTCATCATGTTACCATTTTCTTTTTTTTATTTCTTTTGACTGCCGAATGCAACGGGATGTATCCACTTCATGCATTTGGGGTAGCTAATGGTACGTGAAAATTTCCATCCCACAAAATATTAACAAATAAATCACGACAGTGTCAGCTGCTTTTCCCTTTCATTCTCCAATAGAGGGGCTTAAGGATAATTCAGCAGTGTCTTGGAAGAAATACTACCAGACAAGCAATCTCTGAATGTAACTGTACAGTAAGTAACTACATACACAAAGTGCTGAAAAAGCCAAATGCCCACTGGGCCGACAAGACAGAGTTCAACTATGTCCGACGGGGCATGGTGACTCCTGTAAACAGCTCGCAATACATTCCCAGTCGTCGTTATCGTCGTCTCTATAAAATAAATCTGACGCGCGCGAGATGAGAGCGGTGACACAGTCCCCCATAACACAGTCCCCCATGCGTTCCCAAAGCTACTCGACCGGGCGCGTACTCTGTGGTCACATGGTACAACTCGGTCATGTGACCTACTCGACTCGAGGGTTTGTTTTGCAACGCACCCTTAGTGCGGCTGGTCGTTTCGATGATGTTACGTCACACGGACTTGATGGCGTCAGGAGATCGGTCCGGGTCTCCAATAAGGTCATGCCGCACAGCTCTTGACTGCTTTTTCAAGTCGTTTTAAATTTAATTGCGCAGTGACAAGACGCCGCACAGCGAATAATTATCCATCGAAGTCGGACTTCGCAAGCTGCCCCAACAACACCGCTGTCCCCCGGAAGTCCGGGAAACATCCAAGAACGGACATTTGGACGTCCTATGTACATACTTTTTAGATCTGCTTTATGTGCGCCAGAAGGGCAAACAGACAAAAAATCCGGTCCATTGTAGGTCCAGTGGATGTGCACGGAGGATGAAAACGGTCAGTAATAGGGACGTTCATTGGCATTTCATGGTTTTGCTTGGAACCTTTTGGAGCTGCTTTGTATTCCAGAAAGTCGCAATTTAATTGTCCAAATTATTTTTCTTTGTCATAAAAATGCAGTTTGTACAGGAAGCTGTATAAACTGCTGCTGTATGGCTTTCAAAAAAGAAAAAACTTTCAACATATATGCATATGAATGATGAATATGTATATTGTCTTTTTCTTTTTTTCGTAAATGAGCACACTTTTTCAGTAATCAGTATTTTGCTTTCCGCTATTATTTTTTACCTCGGCCACCACACATGATTTTCTGTTTGTTTCCTTCTCGTATTTCCCATAACAGACAATGAGCGCGACACTTTCAAAACCAGAACAGAACGTAAAACCACCCAGGACCATTAAGCCGAAACACCTCAGTGGCATTTCCTTCCGAGGGAGAAACAGATACTATATCATTTGCCTTGCGAACTTCCGCAAATTCGAGAGTCCTGCTCGCCCGTGAAACAAAACGAAGGGTGAGATGTCTTAGTGAAATTCGAATACGCACACAAACACTGAGGTAAGGAATTGCGTGAAGTATTGATTCATTATCAACATAACGTCTGTGTTTCTCAAGGTCCCTCGAGAGTCAAACTTGCCAGTGCTACACGGTCACGCGTTTCTCTCTACCGCAATAAATGCTCCATGTAACATCCGGTCAGGAACCTCATTCGGACAATCCTTGAAGCAGCCGAGACGGGCCATCCTGCGGATATACGGTCGAATCTCCCAGAGATGTCCGATGAACATCCATTTTCGGATACGGACATTCGGATCTATCCTGTACGTCCGGAGGACGTTGAGTGTTGTTGGGGTGGCGCACGGGCAACGCGCAATGTGGGGCGCGTCCCCGCCACCCGTGGTTCCATGCCAAAGTTGTTCCAGCTCGCGGTTTCCTTGGTTTCATCAGTGAAAGCAGTCATGCGCACAGGTAATTGCAAAGAAATAAAAGATGTGTTAAAAACTCAGTTACGTGGAGACATTTCCCGCTATTGGGCGTCATTTCCAGTTTTTCGTAGTAACCATTTTACCTCGGCTTCCCTTGAAAGCTTCGAGTGGCGCGCACAGGTTCCTGCATTTTCCCGCCGGCATCGTAACATTCCCAGACACTCCCAGAGACATATGCATTTGATTCACGACCGCAAAGCATTGGAATGTCGCATACGTCGTACGACTCGCGCTGGTTGCTAAAAAATACGCATGCCATCGTTAATTACCTGTTTGAATTCTGCCTGCATGCTTCTTGCAATTCACTTGCAGGGCAGTGTACAGGTCGAGTAGCTCCTACACTTGGTTGCGATTTCGTTCTTTTCTTTTCTTTTTTTTTTTTCGTTGCGGCAGGACGCCGTAGTTGCTTTCGAGGTCTTCATGGGCAGACAGGACGTCCTAAAACACATAAGAAATATGTTCGCGACCATGTTTATGATGTATAATTATGGACAAAGAATGCACTACAAATGCATGATACGCCCTGGTCCATTGCAGGCGTTTGATACACTCGATCCGACTTTACCTATAGGCACATTCGGTCTAAATACGCCGCACTACAGCATGACAATACATTGCCAATACATGGGCAGAAAATGAGCATATTACAATCTACTAGCTTACCCTGAAGCACTTGAAGCTTACCTGAAGAACTTGCACGTCGTTTGCGTTGTCTTCCTCCTCGGGTGTCCGTGGGTTAAAATTTGTCTTTTCCTTTGAAGAACTTTTTCGTTCACCTTCCAAGTACACCACGTACATGCGCATGTCCAGTTTGAGAAAGAAAAAACAAAAACGAGACGTAACGTAACAAAACGAGAGAACTTGCAAGCTTCAGTAGCTCTGTCGAGGTGGTGGTGGTGGTGGTGGTGAAGATGAAAAACTGCTCGCCGTGGTTGGCCACGCTGAAAGCGGGCAGCGTCACGACTAAGACGCAGAAAAAAACAAAAAAGAAGCACTACACTATAGGTGTGATATAAGCCGCGTTTCCTTTAGGAAGGCGACCAGAGCAGCAGTTCGGCGGTGTCGCTCGCCAGGCGAGTTGCCACCACAGATGATGTCAGATGTAGAGATGCTGGGGTCAGGGTTGAGCAGCCGTCTGCGTGCTTCGTTGTAGGTGGGACATTCAAGCAGGATGTGATTTATGGTTTCCGAATTTGAAGAGCACTGTCGACATAGGGGTGTCGGTGTAAGTCCGAAGCCAGCTGTGCGTGAAGGCGGATACCGTGCGGATCCGGTGAAGGACGGTGGCAGTGGTTCTGCTGCAGGTGCACGACAACACATGGGGGCGGGCGTGGTATATTGCACGTCTGGTGGCTGAACTCTAATGACTGTATGAGGGATCTGGCGGTATGCCGGCGGCACTCTTGCGGGATAGGAAAGGGCTTTGAGGGTAGAGAGTGAGCTGCCTTGGCAATGAAAGAACTGATCTTCTGAGGCTGGAACAACATAGAAGGGACAAATACATACAAAGCCTCAAATTGCCTAAGAAATTAACGATGAAAGGTGAAAGTCACTGGAAAGGTTATCCAGGTGTAGGACTCGAACCCACATCTTCTGGATTACCGGTACAGGGCTCTACCAATTGAGCTAAGCTAACACGCCTCCCCAGCGACTTCCAGGGTGCATCATCTGAAGGGACAAACCAGCCACTCTCTCTCACTCATCCTCCTTTCACTCTTACATTTTTGCTCACTCATACACACATTCATACGACGGGATCGACGCAGGCGGCAACTGTTGAACATGAAAGAACTGATGTTCTGAGGCTGGAACAACATAGAAGGGACAAATACATACAAAGCCTCAAATTGCCTAAGAAATTAACGATGAAAGGTGAAAGTCACTGGAAAGGTTATCCAGGTGTAGGACTCGAACCCACATCTTCTGGATTACCGGTACAGGGCTCTACCAATTGAGCTAAGCTAACACGCCTCCCCAGCGACTTCCAGGGTGCGTCATCTGAAGGGACAAACCAGCCACTCTCTCTCTCACTCATCCTCCTTTCACTCTTACATTTTTGCTCACTCATACACACATTCATACGACGGGATCGACGCAGGCGGCAACTGTTGAACATGAAAGAACTGATCTTCTGAGGCTGGAACAACATAGAAGGGACAAATACATACAAAGCCTCAAATTGCCTAAGAAATTAACGATGAAAGGTGAAAGTCACTGGAAAGGTTATCCAGGTGTAGGACTCGAACCCACATCTTCTGGATTACCGGTACAGGGCTCTACCAATTGAGCTAAGCTAACACGCCTCCCCAGCGACTTCCAGGGTGCATCATCTGAAGGGACAAACCAGCCACTCTCTCTCACTCATCCTCCTTTCACTCTTACATTTTTGCTCACTCATACACACATTCATACGACGGGATCGACGCAGGCGGCAACTGTTGAACATGAAAGAACTGATGTTCTGAGGCTGGAACAACATAGAAGGGACAAATACATACAAAGCCTCAAATTGCCTAAGAAATTAACGATGAAAGGTGAAAGTCACTGGAAAGGTTATCCAGGTGTAGGACTCGAACCCACATCTTCTGGATTACCGGTACAGGGCTCTACCAATTGAGCTAAGCTAACACGCCTCCCCAGCGACTTCCAGGGTGCGTCATCTGAAGGGACAAACCAGCCACTCTCTCTCACTCATCCTCCTTTCACTCTTACATTTTTGCTCACTCATACACACGTTCATACGACGGGATCGACGCAGGCGGCAACTGTTGAACATGAAAGAACTGATGTTCTGAGGCTGGAACAACATAGAAGGGACAAATACATACAAAGCCTCAAATTGCCTAAGAAATTAACGATGAAAGGTGAAAGTCACTGGAAAGGTTATCCAGGTGTAGGACTCGAACCCACATCTTCTGGATTACCGGTACAGGGCTCTACCAATTGAGCTAAGCTAACACGCCTCCCCAGCGACTTCCAGGGTGCATCATCTGAAGGGACAAACCAGCCACTCTCTCTCACTCATCCTCCTTTCACTCTTACATTTTTGCTCACTCATACACACATTCATACGACGGGATCGACGCAGGCGGCAACTGTTGAACATGAAAGAACTGATGTTCTGAGGCTGGAACAACATAGAAGGGACAAATACATACAAAGCCTCAAATTGCCTAAGAAATTAACGATGAAAGGTGAAAGTCACTGGAAAGGTTATCCAGGTGTAGGACTCGAACCCACATCTTCTGGATTACCGGTACAGGGCTCTACCAATTGAGCTAAGCTAACACGCCTCCCCAGCGACTTCCAGGGTGCGTCATCTGAAGGGACAAACCAGCCACTCTCTCTCACTCATCCTCCTTTCACTCTTACATTTTTGCTCACTCATACACACGTTCATACGACGGGATCGACGCAGGCGGCAACTGTTGAACATGAAAGAACTGATGTTCTGAGGCTGGAACAACATAGAAGGGACAAATACATACAAAGCCTCAAATTGCCTAAGAAATTAACGATGAAAGGTGAAAGTCACTGGAAAGGTTATCCAGGTGTAGGACTCGAACCCACATCTTCTGGATTACCGGTACAGGGCTCTACCAATTGAGCTAAGCTAACACGCCTCCCCAGCGACTTCCAGGGTGCGTCATCTGAAGGGACAAACCAGCCACTCTCTCTCACTCATCCTCCTTTCACTCTTACATTTTTGCTCACTCATACACACGTTCATACGACGGGATCGACGCAGGCGGCAACTGTTGAACATGAAAGAACTGATGTTCTGAGGCTGGAACAACATAGAAGGGACAAATACATACAAAGCCTCAAATTGCCTAAGAAATTAAAGGGACTATGAAATTTCCCGAACCCCCATACTTTTTTTCGATGGAAACTGTTCTTCCCGCAGAGAAACTAATATGCCACAAATTTTTCCGGACGAAATCGCTCCACTCTGCGAGGAGCGCGCGCTGGAAATGTCTCTTCCGCGTTCCTCCTCTCTCGCGCATATTTCCCTGCCGATGGTGTAACCGTACGGACCGCACTTCGGCTCCCCGTTACGTCACCGGTGTTGCACAATGGCAAGTAATGCCGCGAGCTCGCGCTGTGGCTGGCGCCACTGCCGAAATCTGCCGATCGCGCGAAAGCTGCTGTCATGGAGATTCCCACTCCCGATGAACGCATACGCGGGATCCTACGGCGCATGCTCCTGGCGGGATTCCTCGGCTCGGCAACACGTCACGATGACGTGTGGCTGAGCCGGCCGTGGTCGCGTCAAGTTACCCGTTGTGTCTCCGCTCAGCAGCTCCCCACGGCGCGTCGCCAGCTGTCCTCCCTTCGCCGCTCCGTTTAAATTCGCTCCCGAGAAGTCCGCTCGCGCGACGAAGGTAAAATTTCGGTTCTAGACTCAGAAAAATGTCTTCTTTCGAACGAAACGAAGAAAAAAATCGTTTCATAGTCCCTTTAACGATGAAAGGTGAAAGTCACTGAAAAGGTTAGCCAGCTGTAGGACTCGAACCCACATCTTCTGGATTACCGGTCCAGGGCTCTACCAATTGAGCTAAGCTAACACGCCTCCCCAGCGACTTCCAGGGTGCGTCATCTGAAGGGACAAACCAGCCACTCTCTCTCACTCATCCTCCTTTCACTCTTACATTTTTGCTCACTCATACACACATTCATACGACGGGATCGACGCAGGCGGCAACTGTTAACATGAAAGAACTGATCTTCTGAGGCTGGAACAACATAGAAGGGACAAATACATACAAAGCCTCAAATTGCCTAAGGAATTAACGATGAAAGATGAAAGTCACTGAAAAGGTTAGCCAGCTGTAGGACTCGAACCCACATCTTCTGGATTATCGGTCCAGGGCTCTACCAATTGAACTAAGCTAACACGCCTCCCCAGCGACTTCCAGGGTGCGTCATCTGAAGGGACAAACCAGCCACTCTCTCTCACTCATCCTCCTTTCACTCTTACATTTTTGCTCACTCATACACACATTCATACGACGGGATCGACGCAGGCGGCAACTGTTAACATGAAAGAACTGATCTTCTGAGGCTGGAACAACATAGAAGGGACAAATACATACAAAGCCTCAAATTGCCTAAGAAATTAACGATGAAAGGTGAAAGTCACTGGAAAGGTTATCCAGGTGTAGGACTCGAACCCACATCTTCTGGATTACCGGTACAGGGCTCTACCAATTGAGCTAAGCTAACACGCCTCCCCAGCGACTTCCAGGGTGCGTCATCTGAAGGGACAAACCAGCCACTCTCTCTCACTCATCCTCCTTTCACTCTTACATTTTTGCTCACTCATACACACATTCATACGACGGGATCGACGCAGGCGGCAACTGTTGAACATGAAAGAACTGATGTTCTGAGGCTGGAACAACATAGAAGGGACAAATACATACAAAGCCTCAAATTGCCTAAGGAATTAACGATGAAAGATGAAAGTCACTGAAAAGGTTAGCCAGCTGTAGGACTCGAACCCACATCTTCTGGATTACCGGTCCAGGGCTCTACCAATTGAGCTAAGCTAACACGCCTCCCCAGCGACTTCCAGGGTGCGTCATCTGAAGGGACAAACCAGCCACTCTCTCTCACTCATCCTCCTTTCACTCTTACATTTTTGCTCACTCATACACACATTCATACGACGGGATCGACGCAGGCGGCAACTGTTGAACATGAAAGAACTGATCTTCTGAGGCTGGAACAACATAGAAGGGACAAATACATACAAAGCCTCAAATTGCCTAAGAAATTAACGATGAAAGGTGAAAGTCACTGGAAAGGTTATCCAGGTGTAGGACTCGAACCCACATCTTCTGGATTACCGGTCCAGGGCTCTACCAATTGAGCTAAGCTAACACGCCTCCCCAGCGACTTCCAGGGTGCGTCATCTGAAGGGACAAACCAGCCACTCTCTCTCACTCATCCTCCTTTCACTCTTACATTTTTGCTCACTCATACACACATTCATACGACGGGATCGACGCAGGCGGCAACTGTTGAACATGAAAGAACTGATCTTCTGAGGCTGGAACAACATAGAAGGGACAAATACATACAAAGCCTCAAATTGCCTAAGAAATTAACGATGAAAGGTGAAAGTCACTGGAAAGGTTATCCAGGTGTAGGACTCGAACCCACATCTTCTGGATTACCGGTCCAGGGCTCTACCAATTGAGCTAAGCTAACACGCCTCCCCAGCGACTTCCAGGGTGCGTCATCTGAAGGGACAAACCAGCCACTCTCTCTCACTCATCCTCCTTTCACTCTTACATTTTTGCTCACTCATACACACATTCATACGACGGGATCGACGCAGGCGGCAACTGTTGAACATGAAAGAACTGATCTTCTGAGGCTGGAACAACATAGAAGGGACAAATACATACAAAGCCTCAAATTGCCTAAGAAATTAACGATGAAAGGTGAAAGTCACTGGAAAGGTTATCCAGGTGTAGGACTCGAACCCACATCTTCTGGATTACCGGTCCAGGGCTCTACCAATTGAGCTAAGCTAACACGCCTCCCCAGCGACTTCCAGGGTGCGTCATCTGAAGGGACAAACCAGCCACTCTCTCTCACTCATCCTCCTTTCACTCTTACATTTTTGCTCACTCATACACACATTCATACGACGGGATCGACGCAGGCGGCAACTGTTGAACATGAAAGAACTGATCTTCTGAGGCTGGAACAACATAGAAGGGACAAATACATACAAAGCCTCAAATTGCCTAAGAAATTAACGATGAAAGGTGAAAGTCACTGGAAAGGTTATCCAGGTGTAGGACTCGAACCCACATCTTCTGGATTACCGGTCCAGGGCTCTACCAATTGAGCTAAGCTAACACGCCTCCCCAGCGACTTCCAGGGTGCGTCATCTGAAGGGACAAACCAGCCACTCTCTCTCACTCATCCTCCTTTCACTCTTACATTTTTGCTCACTCATACACACATTCATACGACGGGATCGACGCAGGCGGCAACTGTTGAACATGAAAGAACTGATGTTCTGAGGCTGGAACAACATAGAAGGGACAAATACATACAAAGCCTCAAATTGCCTAAGAAATTAACGATGAAAGGTGAAAGTCACTGGAAAGGTTATCCAGGTGTAGGACTCGAACCCACATCTTCTGGATTACCGGTCCAGGGCTCTACCAATTGAGCTAAGCTAACACGCCTCCCCAGCGACTTCCAGGGTGCGTCATCTGAAGGGACAAACCAGCCACTCTCTCTCACTCATCCTCCTTTCACTCTTACATTTTTGCTCACTCATACACACATTCATACGACGGGATCGACGCAGGCGGCAACTGTTGAACATGAAAGAACTGATGTTCTGAGGCTGGAACAACATAGAAGGGACAAATACATACAAAGCCTCAAATTGCCTAAGAAATTAACGATGAAAGGTGAAAGTCACTGGAAAGGTTATCCAGGTGTAGGACTCGAACCCACATCTTCTGGATTACCGGTCCAGGGCTCTACCAATTGAGCTAAGCTAACACGCCTCCCCAGCGACTTCCAGGGTGCGTCATCTGAAGGGACAAACCAGCCACTCTCTCTCACTCATCCTCCTTTCACTCTTACATTTTTGCTCACTCATACACACATTCATACGACGGGATCGACGCAGGCGGCAACTGTTGAACATGAAAGAACTGATGTTCTGAGGCTGGAACAACATAGAAGGGACAAATACATACAAAGCCTCAAATTGCCTAAGAAATTAACGATGAAAGGTGAAAGTCACTGGAAAGGTTATCCAGGTGTAGGACTCGAACCCACATCTTCTGGATTACCGGTCCAGGGCTCTACCAATTGAGCTAAGCTAACACGCTTCCCCAGCGATTTCCAGGGTGCGTCATCTGAAGGGACAAACCAGCCACTCTCTCTCACTCATCCTCCTTTCACTCTTACATTTTTGCTCACTCATACACACATTCATACGACGGGATCGACGCAGGCGGCAACTGTTGAACATGAAAGAACTGATGTTCTGAGGCTGGAACAACATAGAAGGGACAAATACATACAAAGTCTCAAATTGCCTAAGAAATTAACGATGAAAGGTGAAAGTCACTGGAAAGGTTATCTAGGTGTAGGACTCGAACCCACATCTTCTGGATTACCGGTCCAGGGCTCTACCAATTGAGCTAAGCTAACACGCCTCCCCAGCGACTTCCAGGGTGCGTCATCTGAAGGGACAAACCAGCCACTCTCTCTCACTCATCCTCCTTTCACTCTTACATTTTTGCTCACTCATACACACATTCATACGACGGGATCGACGCAGGCGGCAACTGTTGAACATGAAAGAACTGATCTTCTGAGGCTGGAACAACATAGAAGGGACAAATACATACAAAGCCTCAAATTGCCTAAGAAATTAACGATGAAAGGTGAAAGTCACTGGAAAGGTTATCCAGGTGTAGGACTCGAACCCACATCTTCTGGATTACCGGTCCAGGGCTCTACCAATTGAGCTAAGCTAACACGCCTCCCCAGCGACTTCCAGGGTGCGTCATCTGAAGGGACAAACCAGCCACTCTCTCTCACTCATCCTCCTTTCACTCTTACATTTTTGCTCACTCATACACACATTCATACGACGGGATCGACGCAGGCGGCAACTGTTGAACATGAAAGAACTGATCTTCTGAGGCTGGAACAACATAGAAGGGACAAATACATACAAAGCCTCAAATTGCCTAAGAAATTAACGATGAAAGGTGAAAGTCACTGGAAAGGTTATCCAGGTGTAGGACTCGAACCCACATCTTCTGGATTACCGGTCCAGGGCTCTACCAATTGAGCTAAGCTAACACGCCTCCCCAGCGACTTCCAGGGTGCGTCATCTGAAGGGACAAACCAGCCACTCTCTCTCACTCATCCTCCTTTCACTCTTACATTTTTGCTCACTCATACACACATTCATACGACGGGATCGACGCAGGCGGCAACTGTTGAACATGAAAGAACTGATGTTCTGAGGCTGGAACAACATAGAAGGGACAAATACATACAAAGCCTCAAATTGCCTAAGAAATTAACGATGAAAGGTGAAAGTCACTGGAAAGGTTATCCAGGTGTAGGACTCGAACCCACATCTTCTGGATTACCGGTCCAGGGCTCTACCAATTGAGCTAAGCTAACACGCCTCCCCAGCGACTTCCAGGGTGCGTCATCTGAAGGGACAAACCAGCCACTCTCTCTCACTCATCCTCCTTTCACTCTTACATTTTTGCTCACTCATACACACATTCATACGACGGGATCGACGCAGGCGGCAACGGTTGAACATGAAAGAACTGATCTTCTGAGGCTGGAACAACATAGAAGGGACAAATACATACAAAGCCTCAAATTGCCTAAGGAATTAACGATGAAAGATGAAAGTCACTGAAAAGGTTAGCCAGCTGTAGGACTCGAACCCACATTGTAAGCAATCGGACAACTGGTCACAGACGTTGTGCTTCTTTAATGGTCAAGAATCGAATGGAAGATGCGTGTGGTCCGCGATACAACTTCGTCGTCGTCGTCGTTTTCTTACACTCCCGGCGCCAACGGTGAGACGATATCCACGATACAATATACATAAACACGCAACGTATAACACAAAACTTAACAAACCGATGTACAAAAGCGAGTGGTCTTCAGTCAGGCTCTAATGGTAGTCCTACAAGTCCTGTAGAGAACCACATAGGCTGAACGATCTTGTCTGGCGCTGTTAGCTGAGGCACTTGCGAAGAATCATGGCTATTTGAAGGTGCTCCCAGTACCCAACCCTTACGTGAGAGATGTGCGTGGTGACTCTGTGACGTGCGTGGTGGCCTCACATGAATGTTCCGATGAAGACGTAGCAAGACGAAGTGACGTAGGGAACAGTTCCTCCTACGAAGCCTGATAGGACGTAGTCTGACATGAACAAACGTACGTGTATTGCCTTTCTTGTTCACAAGAATGGGGTTAGTTGCAGCAGCCTGAGCGGCGATGTCACTGGAAGAGGTCGTAGGATGTCCGCCGTCGTAGACGTCGGAAGAGTCTGCCAAAGTCATAGTTGGATGTAACGTCTGCTTCGCTGATGTGGTACAGGAGACTTCATGATTTCCCTCATCCGTGGGGTGTTCGCATTCTTCGCAGGTTCTTCCGTTACCAGTCCAAATGTCATCAGCGGAGATCTTGAGACTACACATTGTATCCCCGTGTTGAACCTGGCCTACTGCAGCACCTGTGATTTTCGTTCCGCAAGTTTCCATGGTTTGACGCTCAATCTGAGTTGCGGAGCTGTCACTTGATGCCAATAGAACGAATTCAGGGTTTTCGCTATATTGTCTTCTGTCGTTCAAGCGTTGAAGAGATTCCTGAAAAGCTTCTGCTGTGGATCTGTCTGGATCGTCTTGAGCAAATCGTGTAGTGTTCAAGGTAGGCCTTTTCGCAGTCAATGAGGTACCTCTTGAAAATTCCAGAACCTTGCTAGCGCGCACTTGAGCAGTTACTATCATCTCCAGATACATGTCGCAGCCCTCTGCTTCGGTTTCGATGTCGTCCAAGTCTATAATGGCTGATATCTGTTTGTCCAGATAACGGAGTTCTGTGGCGTGACGGGTTAGCAGTGCGAGCTTCAGCTGCATGGTCTTGTAAGAAGGAATTTCCTGGTGAGATGCTATGATCTCCGAAGTAAGCTTCGCAACCCTTTCACGGACAGGTTCTCTTAACTGATTGAGACGATCCATGGGGCACGGTCCAGTTGCCAAATGCTTTCCTGAGTAGTCTTCCTCCCGGGTTTCGGCACCAAAATGTAAGCAATCGGACACCTGGTCACAGACGTTGTGCTTCTTTAATGGTCAAGAATCGAATGGAAGATGCGTGTGGTCCGCGATACAACTTCGTCGTCGTCGTTTTCTTACACACATCTTCTGGATTACCGGTCCAGGGGCTCTACCAATTGAGCTAAGCTAACACGCCTCCCCAGCGACTTCCAGGGTGCGTCATCTGAAGGGACAAACCAGCCACTCTCTCTCACTCATCCTCCTTTCACTCTTACATTTTTGCTCACTCATACACACATTCATACGACGGGATCGACGCAGGCGGCAACTGTTGAACATGAAAGAACTGATCTTCTGAGTCTGGAACAACATAGAAGGGACAAATACATACAAAGCCTCAAATTGCCTAAGAAATTAACGATGAAAGGTGAAAGTCACTGGAAAGGTTATCCAGGTGTAGGACTCGAACCCACATCTTCTGGATTACCGGTCCAGGGCTCTACCAATTGAGCTAAGCTAACACGCTTCCCCAGCGACTTCCAGGGTGCGTCATCTGAAGGGACAAACCAGCCACTCTCTCTCACTCATCCTCCTTTCACTCTTACATTTTTGCTCACTCATACACACATTCATACGACGGGATCGACGCAGGCGGCAACTGTGGAACATGAAAGAACTGATGTTCTGAGGCTGGAACAACATAGAAGGGACAAATACATACAAAGTCTCAAATTGCCTAAGAAATTAACGATGAAAGGTGAAAGTCACTGGAAAGGTTATCTAGGTGTAGGACTCGAACCCACATCTTCTGGATTACCGGTCCAGGGCTCTACCAATTGAGCTAAGCTAACACGCCTCCCCAGCGACTTCCAGGGTGCGTCATCTGAAGGGACAAACCAGCCACTCTCTCTCACTCATCCTCCTTTCACTCTTACATTTTTGCTCACTCATACACACATTCATACGACGGGATCGACGCAGGCGGCAACTGTTGAACATGAAAGAACTGATCTTCTGAGGCTGGAACAACATAGAAGGGACAAATACATACAAAGCCTCAAATTGCCTAAGAAATTAACGATGAAAGGTGAAAGTCACTGGAAAGGTTATCCAGGTGTAGGACTCGAACCCACATCTTCTGGATTACCGGTCCAGGGCTCTACCAATTGAGCTAAGCTAACACGCTTCCCCAGCGACTTCCAGGGTGCGTCATCTGAAGGGACAAACCAGCCACTCTCTCTCACTCATCCTCCTTTCACTCTTACATTTTTGCTCACTCATACACACATTCATACGACGGGATCGACGCAGGCGGCAACTGTGGAACATGAAAGAACTGATGTTCTGAGGCTGGAACAACATAGAAGGGACAAATACATACAAAGTCTCAAATTGCCTAAGAAATTAACGATGAAAGGTGAAAGTCACTGGAAAGGTTATCTAGGTGTAGGACTCGAACCCACATCTTCTGGATTACCGGTCCAGGGCTCTACCAATTGAGCTAAGCTAACACGCCTCCCCAGCGACTTCCAGGGTGCGTCATCTGAAGGGACAAACCAGCCACTCTCTCTCACTCATCCTCCTTTCACTCTTACATTTTTGCTCACTCATACACACATTCATACGACGGGATCGACGCAGGCGGCAACTGTTGAACATGAAAGAACTGATCTTCTGAGGCTGGAACAACATAGAAGGGACAAATACATACAAAGCCTCAAATTGCCTAAGAAATTAACGATGAAAGGTGAAAGTCACTGGAAAGGTTATCCAGGTGTAGGACTCGAACCCACATCTTCTGGATTACCGGTACAGGGCTCTACCAATTGAGCTAAGCTAACACGCCTCCCCAGCGACTTCCAGGGTGCGTCATCTGAAGGGACAAACCAGCCACTCTCTCTCACTCATCCTCCTTTCACTCTTACATTTTTGCTCACTCATACACACATTCATACGACGGGATCGACGCAGGCGGCAACTGTTGAACATGAAAGAACTGATGTTCTGAGGCTGGAACAACATAGAAGGGACAAATACATACAAAGCCTCAAATTGCCTAAGAAATTAACGATGAAAGGTGAAAGTCACTGGAAAGGTTATCCAGGTGTAGGACTCGAACCCACATCTTCTGGATTACCGGTCCAGGGCTCTACCAATTGAGCTAAGCTAGCACGCCTCCCCAGCGACTTCCAGGGTGCGTCATCTGAAGGGACAAACCAGCCACTCTCTCTCACTCATCCTCCTTTCACTCTTACATTTTTGCTCACTCATACACACATTCATACGACGGGATCGACGCAGGCGGCAACTGTTGAACATGAAAGAACTGATGTTCTGAGGCTGGAACAACATAGGAGGGACAAATACATACAAAGCCTCAAATTGCCTAAGAAATTAACGATGAAAGGTGAAAGTCACTGGAAAGGTTATCCAGGTGTAGGACTCGAACCCACATCTTCTGGATTACCGGTCCAGGGCTCTACCAATTGAGCTAAGCTAACACGCCTCCCCAGCGACTTCCAGGGTGCGTCATCTGAAGGGACAAACCAGCCACTCTCTCTCACTCATCCTCCTTTCACTCTTACATTTTTGCTCACTCATACACACATTCATACGACGGGATCGACGCAGGCGGCAACTGTTGAACATGAAAGAACTGATCTTCTGAGGCTGGAACAACATAGAAGGGACAAATACATACAAAGCCTCAAATTGCCTAAGAAATTAACGATGAAAGGTGAAAGTCACTGGAAAGGTTATCCAGGTGTAGGACTCGAACCCACATCTTCTGGATTACCGGTCCAGGGCTCTACCAATTGAGCTAAGCTAACACGCCTCCCCAGCGACTTCCAGGGTGCGTCATCTGAAGGGACAAACCAGCCACTCTCTCTCACTCATCCTCCTTTCACTCTTACATTTTTGCTCACTCATACACACATTCATACGACGGGATCGACGCAGGCGGCAACTGTTGAACATGAAAGAACTGATCTTCTGAGGCTGGAACAACATAGAAGGGACAAATACATACAAAGCCTCAAATTGCCTAAGGAATTAACGATGAAAGATGAAAGTCACTGAAAAGGTTAGCCAGCTGTAGGACTCGAACCCACATTGTAAGCAATCGGACAACTGGTCACAGACGTTGTGCTTCTTTAATGGTCAAGAATCGAATGGAAGATGCGTGTGGTCCGCGATACAACTTCGTCGTCGTCGTTTTCTTACACTCCCGGCGCCAACGGTGAGACGATATCCACGATACAATATACATAAACACGCAACGTATAACACAAAACTTAACAAACCGATGTACAAAAGCGAGTGGTCTTCAGTCAGGCTCTAATGGTAGTCCTACAAGTCCTGTAGAGAACCACATAGGCTGAACGATCTTGTCTGGCGCTGTTAGCTGAGGCACTTGCGAAGAATCATGGCTATTTGAAGGTGCTCCCAGTACCCAACCCTTACGTGAGAGATGTGCGTGGTGACTCTGTGACGTGCGTGGTGGCCTCACATGAATGTTCCGATGAAGACGTAGCAAGACGAAGTGACGTAGGGAACAGTTCCTCCTACGAAGCCTGATAGGACGTAGTCTGACATGAACAAACGTACGTGTATTGCCTTTCTTGTTCACAAGAATGGGGTTAGTTGCAGCAGCCTGAGCGGCGATGTCACTGGAAGAGGTCGTAGGATGTCCGCCGTCGTAGACGTCGGAAGAGTCTGCCAAAGTCATAGTTGGATGTAACGTCTGCTTCGCTGATGTGGTCCAGGAGACTTCATGATTTCCCTCATCCGTGGGGTGTTCGCATTCTTCGCAGGTTCTTCCGTTACCAGTCCAAATGTCATCAGCGGAGATCTTGAGACTACACATTGTATCCCCGTGTTGAACCTGGCCTACTGCAGCACCTGTGATTTTCGTTCCGCAAGTTTCCATGGTTTGACGCTCAATCTGAGTTGCGGAGCTGTCACTTGATGCCAATAGAACGAATTCAGGGTTTTCGCTATATTGTCTTCTGTCGTTCAAGCGTTGAAGAGATTCCTGAAAAGCTTCTGCTGTGGATCTGTCTGGATCGTCTTGAGCAAATCGTGTAGTGTTCAAGGTAGGCCTTTTCGCAGTCAATGAGGTACCTCTTGAAAATTCCAGAACCTTGCTAGCGCGCACTTGAGCAGTTACTATCATCTCCAGATACATGTCGCAGCCCTCTGCTTCGGTTTCGATGTCGTCCAAGTCTATAATGGCTGATATCTGTTTGTCCAGATAACGGAGTTCTGTGGCGTGACGGGTTAGCAGTGCGAGCTTCAGCTGCATGGTCTTGTAAGAAGGAATTTCCTGGTGAGATGCTATGATCTCCGAAGTAAGCTTCGCAACCCTTTCACGGACAGGTTCTCTTAACTGATTGAGACGATCCATGGGGCACGGTCCAGTTGCCAAATGCTTTCCTGAGTAGTCTTCCTCCCGGGTTTCGGCACCAAAATGTAAGCAATCGGACACCTGGTCACAGACGTTGTGCTTCTTTAATGGTCAAGAATCGAATGGAAGATGCGTGTGGTCCGCGATACAACTTCGTCGTCGTCGTTTTCTTACACACATCTTCTGGATTACCGGTCCAGTGGCTCTACCAATTGAGCTAAGCTAACACGCCTCCCCAGCGACTTCCAGGGTGCGTCATCTGAAGGGACAAACCAGCCACTCTCTCTCACTCATCCTCCTTTCACTCTTACATTTTTGCTCACTCATACACACATTCATACGACGGGATCGACGCAGGCGGCAACTGTTGAACATGAAAGAACTGATCTTCTGAGTCTGGAACAACATAGAAGGGACAAATACATACAAAGCCTCAAATTGCCTAAGAAATTAACGATGAAAGGTGAAAGTCACTGGAAAGGTTAGCCAGCTGTAGGACTCGAACCCACATCTTCTGGATTACCGGTCCAGGGCTCTACCAATTGAGCTAAGCTAACACGCCTCCCCAGCGACTTCCAGGGTGCGTCATCTGAAGGGACAAACTAGCCACTCTCTCTCACTCATCCTCCTTTCACTCTTACATTTTTGCTCACACATACACACGACGGGATCGACTCAGGCGGCAACTGTTGAACATGAAAGAACTGATGTTCTGAGGCTGGAACAACATAGAAGGGACAATTACATACAAGGCCTCAAATTGCCTAAGAAATTAACGATGAAAGATGAAAGTCACTGAAAAGGTTAGCCAGCTGTAGGGCTCGAACCCACATCTTCTGGATTACCAGTCCAGGGCTCTACCAATTGAGCTAAGCTAACACTTTTTTTTTTCCACCAGGTAATAACGTTTACTTACAAACATTAAAATAAGCTATGACTGTACAGTGTTAACGCGTCATGTATGATGAATGAATGATGCACACCGTAGCATCCAAATACACAGGATACAAAAAATACATGGTACACAACACACAGGTTACACAGGTCACACACAGAGAGTAACAATTTACATACACAGGATACAAAAAAATACATGGTACACAATACACAGGTTAAACACGTCACACACAGAGAGTAATAATTTACATAGAGGACAGCGGTTCACACAGATGTTCTAACCACGGTGGTGCTTCCAAATGCTGCATGCAGCATGCTTCAGCTGCGTTATTTCTACTTTAAAATACTGCATGGGCTACGCCAATGGCTCTTCATTTCTGTCTGCCATACGCAGCTTCCACAAGCAATACATAGCTATCAACATGATAATATCGTAGCGTATATCTTCATTCGGATGTAAAGGTAGGAATCTGATTGTATGTGGGTTCAGAGAGAGGCGTTTATTCAGTACTTTAATCTGTATGTCGTCCCAGAAAAACTGTGCTTCCGTACAATCAAGAAAGATGTGGTCAGCGGTTTCAGGGACTTTGCAAAACCTGCAGTTGGCAGACCATGGAACATATGTGCCTTTCTGTTCCAACCATGCTTTCACAGAGAGCGTTGATGTATGAAGCTTTAAAAAAAAAAAGAAATGTTTTCATATTCGGCTTTATGTGCATGCGTTTGACCCTGTGTAAAACGTCCGCTCCAGTCCACTCAGACGGAATTTGCCTGTAAATTGGCACGGGAAACAAAGTCAAATGGGCTGCCAACACTTTCTTTGAAACCGAAAAGAGGCAATCTGGGGTAAACCGGACTTTTAGAAAGTTGATGCAGTCCACGACCTCCTGATAAAACCCTGTCAACTGCAAGCCTTGTTCGTGGAAGGCAACGTATATATCAGGCATATAGTTGTCGATCCCGTCGTATGAATGTGTGTATGAGTGAGTAAAAATGTAAGAGTGAAAAGAGGATGAGTGAGAGAGAGTGGCTGGTTTGTCCCTTCAGATGACGCACCCTGGAAGTCGCTGATGAGCCGTGTTAGCTTAGCTCTATTGGTAGAACGGGGACCGGTAATCCAGAAGATGTGGGTTCGAGTCCTACAGCTGGCTAACCTTTTCAGTGACTTTCATCTTTCATCGTTAATTTCTTAGGCAATTTGAGGCTTTGTATGTATTTGCCCCTTCTATGTTGTTCCAGCCACGGAACATCAGTTCTTTCATGTTCAACAGTTGCCGCCTGCGTCGATCCCGTCGTATGAATGTGTGTATGAGTGAGCAAAAATGTAAGAGTGAAAGGAGGATGAGTGAGAGAGAGTGGCTGGTTTGTCCCTTCAGATGACGCACCCTGGAAGTCGCTGGGGAGGCGTGTTAGCTTAGCTCAATTGGTAGAGCCCTGGACCGGTAATCCAGAAGATGTGGGTTCGAGTCCTACAGCTGGCTAACCTTTTCAGTGACTTTCATCTTTCATCGTTAATGCCTTGGCAAGTTTATCAGCCTGTTCATTGTCTAGGAGGCCAACGTGTGCAGAAATCCATTGTAGGGTGATGTTTATTCCTTGTTTCTGGGCAAGCTCTAACGCACGTCGGGTATTCTTCACCAGTACTCATTGATTATCAACATCTGATAACTTATTAAGTGCAGCTCAGGAATCGATGAGTATGACCACTTGACTAAGCTTATGAAGAGACGAAGCGATGGAGGCGGTAGGATGGCGCATAGTTCAGCAGAAGTAGATGAGATGGTGTGGGAGTCAAGTCTTGAAGACCACAGCAAGTTCATAGAAGGAATGAAGTAGGCGCTGGAGGCCGAGTCTGGGGATACCGAGCCGTCGGTATAGATGAGACTGTGAGAGCTGTAGTGATTAGTAGAGGGCGGATCCGCATGCAAATGCATATTTTTTCCTTGACATGCTCTTGGGTCTGGGCGATACATAAGCGCATTTCATAGCAGGTAGAGACGATTCAACATTGTTTTTAGGTGCATGAAAATGCATATTCCGTACATAACCGCATATTTCGCATTTTCGTTGCATATTTTCCGTCGTGTCCGAAATGACGCATTGATTTGAGCTCCAGGCAACTGCTACCGGTTCATGCTAACCCCACATGATCGTTCCCCGCTCTAGGCCTGGCATTTTTCAACCACTGCTAACTTCGAAAGGCATAGTTTTGTACTGCAAGCCGGCGATCTGACGTGCTGCTCGACTCATACCGTCTCTTCGCCTGCTTGCTCAATTTCTTTCGCGCGACGACACTATGACCTTTGACTTGCACGCGCGTCCGTCGCTTGGGCGCCGCCGAGCCGGGAGTTGTCACTTCAAGCGTCTGCGTCTGCCTGGCGTGCAAGCGTGGAAAGCGTCGTCCCGGTTGCCGAGATCTAAACCTTCAACTGCGTGTCTGTACAAGAGGTGGACGACAGAAAACCTGGATCTGTCTACGGACGGAAAAGTGCTCTTCTGCAGGATATGTGAGAAGAAGGTAAGGATGGAGCCCTTTTAGAGAGACAGGCGCAACTGCATTTGAGTACCAGCGGCCAACGAAGCTGGGCATGAACAACTGTCAACATTTGACGTCGATTGCGTTAGTGACATGGTACTCCTCACTGGTCAATGAACAGAAATATTTCGAGTAAATATTGCTAATCAAAGCTGTGAAAAAGAATGAGTGGCTGCGGCTCAAGATAGAGCTGTCTTCCGCGTTTTATCGCTGGGCGCCGGGGGTTAGCGCCTCAACATGTTCTGTTGTGGGTGACTTTTTCTCTTTTAGTTCTCTTCGCCGTAGTCTATTCTAGTTTCGACGCTGTTGCTTGTGTCGATGGGACACCATAGCATTTCCCAGTTCTATATCCATTTCGTACGAGACACACAAGGTGTATCACGCCCGCTATGTCCTATTCTACCTTTTTGTTTCCTTAGCCTCCTTGCGTCGGAATTATCCGCCGTTCCTTACGCAAGTAATTTATTGATGAGGCGATTATCAGTCTTCCTTTTTTCCCGACAGGTCAACGCAACGCGGAAGTTACAGGTGGACCAGCACGTGCGGTCGCAGTTCCATGTTTTTGAGAGGGCAAAGAAAGGCAGCACATCGCAACCCCTACTTGCCCATGCCCTATCGTACCACCCGTATTTCGACGAATTCTGCTTCGATCTGTCAGAAGCTTTCGTAGCTGCTAATATCCCGTGGAAGAAACTTGAGCACCCGACGCTCAGAAGGTGCCTTGAAAAATATACCTACAGGAAGTTACCAGCGGAGTCAACTCTGCGCAAGAATTACTTGCCCATTTGTATGAAAAGGTTGTCAATGAAATACGGGCTTCTGTTGCAAAGGGCCCAATGTGGGCTGCTGCGGGCGAAACGACGGACGTTTGCGGCCGCTATGTGGCACATCTTATTGTTGGACGGCTCGGTAACGACAAAAGCTCTAGACCCTACCTACTGGCATGTCGCGTGCTCGAGAAAACCAACTACAGTACGGTCGCTAGATTCGTAAATTACTCCCTCAAGACGTTATGGCCAGACGGAGGCGGAGAGGACTTCCGGATTTTTTACACTGATGCCGCCGCCTACATGATAAAGGCTGCTGACTTTCTGAAGGTTTTCTACTCAAACCTTGTGCACGTGACGTGCTTGGCGCATGGTATCAACCGCGTGGCGGAGGAGGTGCGGAACTAGTATACACTTACAAACAAGATGGTGTCGGTGGTAAAGAAAATTTTTGTCAAAGCACCAAATCGCAGAGAAATATATAGAACACTTATGCCAGACGTCCCTTTGACGCCTGAGCCCGTTGTCACAAGATGGGGTACCTGGCTCGAAGCAGTCAACTTCTACGCAGATCATTTCGACAGCCTGAAGGACGTGGTGAGCCGATTCAATCCGGAAGACAGCAGCGCAGTGAGAGAGGCGCAAACGCTTTTCGAGGATCTACTGCTTGCTGTAGGGGTCCAGCTAATCAAAACGAACTTCACATTTCTCGCACGCTCCATACGAAAGCTCGAAACGGGTGGCCTGCCCCTCTTGGAATCCCTGGACGTTGTGAACCAAGTTGGCGAAGAGCTGGCAAAAATCACCAGTCTGGTTGGCCGCCATGTTTTCAGGAAATTCGAAGCCGTGCTCCAAAAGAACCCTGGATATAGCACCCTCAAGGCAGTCGGCAACGTTATGGCTACCCTGCAGGAAAATGTACCAGCAGGACTACTGCCTGCCTACAAATATGGCCCGCTGACAACGTGCGATGTAGAGGGCTCCTTCTCCAATTACAAGAATATTTTGAGCGATAGGCGCCAGAAGTTCACAGAGGAGAACATTGAACGCTACATCGTGTCAAACGTTTTCTACAACGGCTTCAGCCCTTGAAACCTGCGTTTGCCTAACCCTGGCATTTTTCTGTGTTTGCGAATACGACGTTTTCTCTGTATTATCTGCAATAAAGATGTTGCTGTCACGTTATATTAACTTTACTTCGACTGCTGTACGACGTAACTTAAGATATAGTCAAAACTGTCAACTCAGAAGGAGCATATTTTTACTGCATATTACGACCAATTTTAGTGCATAGTAGCATGCATATTCCCCGACTTTTTAGTGCATACGGATCCGCCCTCTAGTGATTAGAAATGTGGTCAAGTGCCTTGTGGCGTGAGACGACTGCTGGCGCATGCTTTTTTCCTTGAATGCCCCATATTTATTTATTTTATTTGAAAGGTACTGCCGGCCATCTCTTGATGGCCATGGCAGATGAGGTGAGTACACTACATACAACATACGGCTATACACAGTGCAAAATGTCAAGTGTTAAACATCTGAAGTCAAGAAAGAAAGTTAGCCTACAAGACCTTGTAAAAACCGGGTTGGTGATGAAATCTGTGTAAGACGAGAGGGCAATTTGTTCCATTCTCGTACAGTACGAGGAAAAAAAGAAAATTTAAACACATCTTTATTGCAACGAAACTCACGGATTAATTTACTTTGCTTCAGTCTTGTGGATCGGCTCGAATTGTAAGTTAAGTAATCACAGAACTTGAGCCCATTAGTACCGCTAACTATATCGTGCAAAAGCTTGAGACGCCGAATTTTCCTTCGTTGAGCCAAGGTTGGCAAACCAGATTTAGCATAGAGTGAAGTCGAAGATGTGTGCTGACCATATGCATTATATATAAATCGAAGGGCTTTTTTCTGCACAGATTCTAGCATGCTAGTATGCGTCTGTACGTAGGGATCCCAAAGAATATCCGCGTACTCTAAAATTGGCCGCACTAACGTAGTGTAAGCCGTGAGCGTCGTTGCAGACGTACAGTGGCGCATCGTCCTCCTCAGTGACCAAAGTTTACGGGATGCTTTGGTAGCAACTTGTTCAACATGCTCGGTCCAGCTTAGGTTTGATGCTAGTGATACACCAAGGTATTTTTGGTTCTCCACTTTGCTCAACACAGTAGTGTTAATGCTATACGGAAAGGACAACGAAGTTTTCTTCGTTGTAACACACATGAACACGCACTTTTTCACATTGAGCTCCATCTGCCACATTTCACACCACGTAACAATAGATTGAAGACAGTTGCTTAATTTGACTTGGTCGTTAGTAGTGTTTATACTAGAATACAAAATGCAATCATCAGCAAAGAAACGACACTGGATTCCCGGAATGGCGATGCAAAGGTCATTTATAAAAATTAGAAACAGCAACGGTCCAAGCACGGACCCCTGTGCCACTCCGGAGAGAACTGCCAAGGAATGCGAATGGGCTTCACCAACACTCACGAACTGCATACGATTAGTAAGATAGGAGTGAAACCATTGCAGTATACGATCATTACTTATTATGTTTTTCAATTTATACAACAGCTTAGTGTGCGAAACTCTGTCGAATGCCTTTGATAGATCTAAAAACACAACGTCCGTTTGACCACCTTTGTCTACAACAGAGGCAAAGTCATGAACTATGTGTATAAGTTGCGTAACTGTCGAGTAACCTCGCCTAAAGCCGTGCTGCTCTTTCACCAAGAAATCACTTTCTTCCAAAACGCTAATTATGTGTTTAAAGACAATATGTTCCAGAACTTTGCTACTAGTACTTAGTAGTGATACCGGCCTGTAGTTAGTAATGTTTGATCTATCACCGCTTTTAAATATTGGTACCACTTTGGCTACCTTCCAGTCAGACGTAGATGGGTAGAAATCCAGCGAACCGGTAGATGTTCCAGTCAGACGGGATTTCACCCGATCTTAAACTGGATTGGTAGATGACACAAAGAAACTTTGAACACCACTCTGCATACCGCTGTAAAAAAGCATTGGGTATCCCGTCTGGACCACACGCCTTCTTCGTGTCCAGCCGGAGGAGCCTATCTAAGACACTCTCTGTGAACACTTCGACATCGCTCAGACCAAAGCAGGTAGAAGAGAAAGGTGGTTCTGTACCATGGAGTTAGGAAACACAGGAGCGGCCGTTTCGAGCAGGTTTCCGTGGGACCCCTCTGGCGGTCGCTCCTGTCAAAACCGCCATTACTTCCTGTCCACCACGTGATCCTCTCTAAAGTTTCGGTTTGGAAACGCTTAGCGCTGCTTTTCGTGCTTTTATGTTTTTCCAAAGTCACTTACTCTTAAAATGTGAGCACCACTGCGGAAACAACGTTTTGTTAACGTGTTCTTACTGCGGTTGCGGCTGTCGTTCAACAGAAAGCAGCTCTGTCACGGGAATAACGTTTCCTTCGTAAGCACGTACTTGACCGGTTGTTTCGTACCCTTGTCTGTGAGAGAGTCATCTTGAATCGTTCCTTTCCAAGCTGGCGCTGTGATACAGCTGCAGATTCAATTGATTTCCCCCATCGTTGTACAAATTTGATTACTGGCATGCTTCACTTTGTGGCACTTCAGCAATAAACACACAAAACGCGGCCACGTCGTCACACAAACATCGCTGCCGCGAATGATGTTTCTAGTCCTGCGTGGTTGTCCTGCAGACCCTGACCGGTCTTGTAGTAGAAGGGTAAACCGAGAGTAAACCTCCGAACACACACAAATAAAGCTGGACGCGTGGCGTTCATCACAATGCAGATACCTCAACTGCAAGGCAATCACGACTCCTGTCGTCTGCTTTGGCAGCTGGCCTGCGCATGCTCTTAGGGTCACGTGAGCGGTCACATGGTAGACAGGAGCATCCCAGAATGCAGTGCGAAGCTGGCACGCCCGTCCCAATGGCAAAAAGTTCGAAGGGCCGCTCCTGTGTTTCCTTCCTCCATGTTCTGTACAGTCGTCGTTGGTGTACACAGAGGCAAACCACCCGTTGAATTCATCCGCGATTCTCGCGCCGTCGACAACTGCCACCCCATTGAGTTTAATCTCTTTAATCTTGTTGTCCTTTTTAACCAGATGACGCCAGAACCGTCTTGGATTATGTTTAAGAAAGTTGTGCATAGTAACATTAAAGAAGTGGAAACGAGAACGGCGTACTAGTGAACGCAATTTTTGACGCAGTACCGGGAGTGAGCCTTTGTGCCCTGGATGGAACCTTTCTATCCTATTTATTTTACGTTTCAACTGTAAAATCTCACGCGTTACCCAAGGATTACGCTTCTTCAGCTTCACTGTGCGCAAAGGCACAAAGTTTTTGATGCACTCCAGGGTCAAATTCTTAAAGAAAAGCCACCTTTTGTCAACAGAGACTGCGGTATCCTCACAAAGCACAACAAATCGGTCAAAAGATTCTTCCAGCATGTCCACAACATCAGTATCACTTGCCCTGCTGAAGTCGCGATATTTATTGGTCTCAATATTTGTCCCCCAGTTAATTGACATGTTCAATGTGCAAACAACTGCATCGTGGTCAGATATTCCGTCTGCGATCGACACATCAATTAGCGTATTTGCTGCAGCGTGAGATAAGAAAACGAGGTCAATCAACGACTCGCCATCATTGGTCCTAAGCGTGGGAGCATCTACCACCTGCGATAAGTTGTTATCAAAAGCGATATTAGTTAAGAGCCGACAGTGTTCACATCCAGCTGCAGGCAACATGTTTTTCCAGTCTAATTGCGGGAGGTTGAAGTCACCAGCCAATATCACAGATGGAAATACCTTAGATTTCGTGTCGAGAAAGTGGGACAATTCATGAAGTAAATCTGTACTTGCTCGAGGGCACCTGTAGAATCCTCCCACCAAAATCGAACAAGTGTGACTCTTTACAGCAACCCAAACCATCTCGCACCCGTGGTCATGTTCAACAACTGATGCAGAGAAGCACTCCTTACCAAGTATAGCTACACCGCCTCCACGTGAACCACGGTCACGGCGGAAAACGCGGAATCCATCAGGAAAGATCTCGTTATCTTGAATGCTTTCGTTCAACCAAGTTTCAGTCACTACTGTAATGTCAGGATCGAACGCAAGTAATATTGACTCCAGCTCCGCCACCTTGTTGACAACACTCCTCGCATTGATATTCAGCAACCTACAGGGGCGCCGTCAACACGTGTCGTATCAGACGTCAGATTGTCGACATGAATTTTGGCACCAAAGCGAAGCCGACCAAGGAAAGGCCCTGAAATCCATAACCATATGGTGGTGACTGTGGTAGGGAAGAAATCTCTCCAGGGCGCTGAAAGCGGGTTTACAGATTCATGGGGAGGTTGCAATTTGAAATTTTTCTGAGGTAGAACTTGCACAGTTTTCCGATGTTCGTGTTGAAGCAGCTTTTGATGTGATTTATGACAGAAGTGGCTGACTTAGTGAGCCGAACCCTGTCGAGTACTTCATAGAGGCATATCTCGGCGTGAATGCGTACTGGCCATTCTTCTGCTTCTAGTAAAGTTTCCTCGATGTCAGACGCCCGCGGAAGACCCAATGCGATGCGTAGGCCAGTCCGATGAAGTCGTTCTAGGCGCGCCAGCTGGTGGGAGAGGGATCAATGAAGGAAAGAGTGTAGTTCATGTGGCTTAGTATGAGGGCTTTGTATAGTGAAAGCATAGACCGAGGATGATTGGCCCAAGACTTGCCACAGCGAAGTTTTAGAACATTGAGGAGCGGCTGACAGCTGCGTACCATGTGGTCTACTTGGTGGGTCCATGACAGGTGTGAATCAAAGATGATGCCGAGGTAGCGTGTCTTGTTCACACGTGGAATGGAGATTCCTTGAACGGAAAGTGCAGGAAAGCTATTTGGGATATGGTTTCCCTTGGGGGCGCAGACAAGGGCTACTGATTTTTCTGGTGAGAGACTGAGGCCTTTAGTGGCGAGGGAGTTTGAAATGTGATTTGGTATAGCTTGAGCAGAAGCCCGTAGAGAGGGCTTGAGCTTGCCACGAAAGAGGAGGCAGATGTCGTCTGATATTTGACGGTCTGATATTTGGTATGTGACGGAGAGTGTCGGGAGCGTTGAGATGAAGGTCGGAGAGTGCAATATTGAAAAGGATGGGGGAGAGAACTCCGCCTTGAGGAACTCCTCGGGTGAGAACACGTGATGAACTTAATTGCCCTTCGATGGCAACAGCTATTGTACGGCTTTTGAAATATCGTCCTATGAAGGCACCGAGCCTGCCTGTGATGCCAGATTGTTCTAGAGGGGTAGTGATGGCTTCATGTTTAACGGTGTCAAATGCTTGTTTGACGTCGAGGAACGACATAAGAGAGATGCGGCCCTTAGAACGTGCCTGCTGTATTGCTGCGGTGAGCTGGATGAGAGCATCTGTCGCTCCCCGATGTCGGCAGTAGGCGCACATGTAGTCAGGAATCATGTGGCGTTGTTCAGAGCCCATATGAGCTGTTTTACGTTTTAGGCTAATTCCAGCGAATTTCGAACAAGCGAGGAACCTGACCATCTCCAATTTTTTTTTTTAATATATTCTTCAGGGGACGGGAAATGATGAAAAATGCGCCTATATTTAAGCCCCAATCTTCAGCCATTTTCGAGGGAGAGGGGGAGAAAGAAACTGGTCGAAATGTGACCCAGTCATTTCGAGCTACTTTGAGGGCTTCTCAATTGAGAAGTATGCGGTTCTAAGAGCCACAATAGTTTTCACCTGCTCACTGCTACATGGACAACACGCTATCTTCTTCCTACCCATTTGTAACTGAAACTTTTTTCGTAAAAAAATGGCAAAGTCGCAAGAAAACGCGAACAATGGCGTTTTTCGCAGCCTTTTTGTACTGACGCCGTTTATCGGAGAATAATGAAACCTGCACCATTCATTTCGTCATTGCATGCCCTATGTGTTGATACCATTTTCATTGTTCTAGTGTTAATCTGCTAGAAGCAGATTGTAACAATCCCACAGGCGGTATCGCGATTTAGCTGTATTTCGGCAGGCGCTAGCAAATAATGGCCACCATAAAGTTGCCGCGATTTTTTTATATGTTGCACAGAAACCCTTTCCTAACACACAGAAAAAACATTGAGAAAAAACATCGTATTTGATTTTCGGTGACGCTGCGATTTTTTAAAGTTAGTGTGCACGCGCGCTGCGCGCTGCCCCTTGGCGGTACTCTCCCGCAGCTGGTCGGCGTTATACGGTCGCCAAGGGCGGACGCGATTCAGAGGGATCAAGTTAAAAACATGGTTATGGCTCAGAGCAACGCATTTTTAATTTATATAACTCTGGAAAACAGAGGATGAGAACAAAGGTGGGATATCTGCTTGAGTCTTCTTCAACTTTTCACTGTTGGGAGCCTCACTTTCCTTTTCCCACACATAATGAGAACGAAGGCCGAGCACTGGACGTACATTGTTCCACTCATCTTCTTTTTGTTGCCTGAAGGTTTTTACATCTTCCGAAGGAAGTTGCAATAAAGTCACATTTTTGACGTCTTGACACGGCGGTAGTGAACTTACACGCGTTTCTTATTGCTTCCGTTGCTGGAGAGCGCAAGTTGAAAATTGTTGCAGCATGTTTGACAGCGCCTCCGACTCCGTCACGGTCGTTCTTTCCATGACCTGGAGCTGAGAAAAGCCACCTCTCTACAGTTGTGTTGCGTCCGAGCTCATTGTGCTGAAATCTGTTTTTGAAATGCGCACTGGCCCCGTCAGAGATGTATACAGAGCTTCCATGCAGGGGTTCGTGGTCCTGCATATGTTCTTCGATCTTGAGAAGAGAAAGCAATGCTGCTCCGCTGTCGTGCCGGGTGTCGTTGGGCATAACAGCATAACAGCGACTTGAAGTTGACCTAGTAGCCACACATATGAATATCGAAACTTGAGTTTTGTGCCAGTGTTAGCTCTGAACTTCCTTTGGGCAGGATAACTGTCCAATTCTCTGAAAAGTCGAAATGGAATGCAACGTGTCCTGGCTTTACAGAACACTTCTCCTTTCGGACCGCTTTTTTCTGGACTTTCCTGATGTGGTCATGGCTGATATAGGAGCACCCACTGTCTAATTACTTCAATGAAGTTGCGCGCAGGTAATGTCCTCATCAGCAGGCCCCTTTCCTCCCATATTGCGAAATCAATTTTTTGGTCATCTTGGATGCCCAGACTTTCTTCAGTAAGTGCTTCTGTACCTGGACACTGTTCGCAATCCCCAGAAAGACATTCTTCGCAGTTTCCATCACAGATGCACATGCTCATGATCCTTTGCGTTGAGCTCGAATCTTGCACAGTACGTGGATATGCATTCCTCTCTGCATGGGTTAATACTAACCCACTTGGGGCGGATGGAGTAAAATTTGCTCAAGCTAAGCGTTATGTCTGGATACTTGTTCCTACATTTTCTGTAGGCTTCGCGGATTGAACAAGTCATGTACCTCTTAGCTTTTGTGAGTTTCTGGCCTCCTTCTTTAACGTGCACGACGCCTCTTGATCCTGGGCTCTGAACGTGCAGTCCAGCTCATCCACCGTATAAAAGCTCGTTGCTGCCGCCAAATCATCTTCCTTTAGAGCACTGCGCCGGTACGGATCAGGCAATGCCCACACATCTTTTTCCAAGATCAACTTCTGTGGCTTCTTAATCATGTACCAGGTTGTATCGATGGTGTCAGCGACTCGGATATGAGCCATAATTGCTTCAGAGCGTTATAATTACTCCCGAAAAGAGTTATGTCAGTGACAGAATTTTTACACCGATAAAAGAGTTATGTATACTCTCTTTTTTCTTAGGGTGTAGGTAACCACAACAGCTCTTTCACAGCGGCCTGTCCCGCAGCATCCCAACGAACAACTACTGTACGACCCGTATGGGAATTTTTTTCATGAGCAGATAAACAATGCCAAGGTAGGTAAATTTGTGATAGGATTCCAAATGTGTCCCTGCCTGCAGGGGCTCCATTTGGCATGCCACTGACCTGTATTACCACGTGAGGCTTGTGAACTGGGCATGTTTACCTCCTGCGCTGTTTCAGAGCAATCAGTATAAGCTAAATAATGCAATCTATTTATGTTCTATGTGTATATGCATACTATGTGGACAGCATAAGTAGATACAAGTTTTCACCCCAAGCGGTGCCTAAGCGGTATCTAAGTTATTCTGTTTCTTTCTTTTTTTTTAAATTGTATTCTCAATAACAAAACATTTTGTATATCACCCTGGAAGGAAAAACAAGTCTATGTATATGATCTAAATATTTAATGACGTCTCGGTTTTGTTTGTTGTCAGGTTACCTCGCGAAGATCCCGGTGCCTCAAGCGTCGCTACCTTAATGGGAGGGAAATGAAAGAGACAACTATGTCGTGACTGCACCATGCATCGCAAACTCAGGAACGTCACAAACGAGGAGCAGCAGATGGGAGCAACAACGAAGACATTTAAACTGTGTGTACTCAGATACATAGCTTTGTTTCGGTTACTTAGTTGAAAACTGCACCACTCGCTTATGAGACAAGCATATGTTGCCTTGCGCGTTAGAAAAATGTATTAAAATTGTTTTTGTAGTAAGCTGTGTATTTTATAGGGATAGGCTATATCAGACCTCAGCTCTGGATTTATGGTGTAAAAATCTGATACTAACACGGCAAATTTTGAACTTTAATTCTGAAAATTTAATTTCTCAGCATGGGAAAATTATTAAATTGCTTGTAATTTGTGGCAAAAGTTATAGAAAGATAGATAAAACTTAACATTTCAAGCGAAATGTGCTGTAGAGGTGCGAGCTCTTGTTCCTATATTCTTTTAAGTGTGAAAGCTGACAGGACTTGTGCGTGCAAAAATTCTCTACGGATCTTTGTCGCAATCTCAGAAACTGCATTATATTAATTTGCTTGTATCTGTATGTCGATATATGCATACTTTGCTACAAGTGCTCTTATTTGGGCATACCATGCAGTGCTACGCCTTACCTTTTGGCTTCAACTTTTGAATTCAATTCGGCTTGCCTTTTAATATAACCGGTGTCCCGCCTCTGTCTAGTCATCCACTGTGCCGTAATGAGGTTGACTGGGGAACAAATCACTCGCTGTGATAAGCGAAATTGTTCTCTTTACGCAGATGTGACATCATGCTTACGGTGATGCACATGCCATTTTCGTCTGTGCAATGTTCCAAGTGAATGTGATTTGTAGGATTTTGGATTGGGATAGGAACTGTACAGTGTGATATTTTGTTCCTTTGAAGCTCAAACATATTTGAAACCAATAAACTGTCAGTTTTTGCCAGTATAAAAGCGAATGTGGTTTCCTTATAGCGTACACACTAACAATATGGAGGTCGCAAATACGCGCACCGGATACCGATGACCGCCGACCCTATAGAACAATCAGCAGATGAGGCTTGCACCAGCGGCATGGCCGAGTGGGCTAAGGCGTCCGCTCGTTGGTGGTAACCAAGGTCGTGCTGAAGACTGGGAGGTGGTGGGTTCGAATCCCACCGCCGGCTGTGCTGTCTGAGGTTTTCCCTGGGTTTTCCGAAGACTTTCCAGACGAATGTCGGCACAGTTCCCCTTGAAGTCGGCCCAGGACGCATACTAACCCCACTGTCCCCCACTCCTTCCTGCTATCCTCTCTCCGTCTGTCCACATCTGTACGTCGCTCATAGCCACAGTTGCTTCGCGGCGCTAACACCCAATAAAAAAAAAAAAAAAAGATGAGGCTTGCACCTCTGCAGAGCAGATATGCTATGCTGTGAAGCCTCCTACCAGCGTGGGCGTGAGGTACCGGCGAAGTCCCTCAGAAATCCTTTAGAGATCCGGAGGGACGTCTGTGGGACCGTCACTGTTACGTACTTCGGAGTTTCATTCAGATCTCCGAGGGACGTGTATGGAACCAACTGCGGTCATCTCTGGGACGTCTGCAACATCCGCATGGAGGCATACCAGGGACGTCCCTGGTACGCATCTGTGTTGTATGGGTCTCATCATCACTCCATTTCTCATCATCACCCCACCCTCACATGGCGCAGTCTACCCATGAATTTCTGCCTCGGGAATCCGGCGTTCATTAGTCATTCAAGCCCAAGCCAGACTGCACACTCATATGACACAGTCGACCCACGGATCTCTGCTTCGGGAATCCAGCGTTCACTAGTCATTCAAGCCAAAACCAGACTGCGCCCTCGCATGGCGTAGTCTACTTTCAAATCTCAACATGGGCAACCCCGCAGCCGATAAGTAGACAAGCTTAGAGGATCATCAGTCACCACTCCAAGCCTAGCAGCCCCACATCCCCGTCCCCTGCTGAAAAACCCCTACCCGTCCCTACGGCAGCCTCGCCACCCAAGACAGACATTACACATTCCATGATGGCCGCCACCTGAACATTCGTCCCGCCATTGCATCATCCTCCTCGCCTGGTTTTCCCGCCCGAGCATAGCAGCTTAGTATACGGATACGGCCCCCGTTCATGTCGTCGCGGGTTCACATGACTTGCCATTTGCCCTTTCCGCTCCGCCCCTTGGCGCCTCGAAACGCGATGGCGTCGCTCATCAACTGGGATGGGCAATCCAGTTCAGTTTGGTGAACTCGTTCGTACAGTTCAGTTTGGTTCACTGAACCGTTCAAAAGATTCGTTCATCTTTCCATCAATCATAACATCATGTGACCGATCTCAATTGCGAACCGGCATCTACTTATGTGCAGGGTTGTAGACAGTAACTGAGTAAGATTTCTGTTTTGTGGGCGAGTGTGTTCCATGATGTGTTCGTACAACACATTACCGCGTTAAATCTGGCAGTCACCTGCCGGCCATATTGGTCACACGTTGCGATAAGCGAGTGCATGTTTATGGGACCGTCTTTCGCTGTCATGAAGAAAATAAACAATTCATTCTGCCGCACTGTAATTCTCTCGTAGTTTACATTTTCTTCAGTTCACTTTCCGCTTGCTTCCGCCTCTCGGCAGGGCTTTCTTTGGTCACGCAAATTCACTTTCATAGTTACTTTTTGGTCCCCTTCATAGTAGGTGCATTCTTTTCGCCTGCACCCCGGCCCTGAACTAGTTCAAGCAGTGTAACCCTCTCACATTCTTTTCGCCATGGACCTCTCATGTATTTAAGAACTGGTGATGGACCGGTGCAGCACTTTTCTTTAGAAAAGAATGAACATAATCTACGGGAAACAGCGAGACTCACTGCGACCTGTTAGTAAGAATCGAAAGCCACCCACGATCGAGCTTACTTCCCGCTCGAGGTAGTGTTTCCGCCGTTCTCGGCGTTCGAATGAATCAACACTCAACTATTCTGGTGCGGGCGCCATCTGTCGGCATTCCTGTGAAGCTTGAATATGACAGGCCACGAGCTCGATTGGCCACACTGAGAGCTTACCAGTTCGTGATTGGCCAAGCCCCACCATCTGGGATGAATCGGAGAGCACTGAAGGCGAGTCGTAAAGCCGGTGATCGAAGAACGATAGAGAACTCAACTGAATCGAAGGAATCGGAGAACGAGGAGAACCGTTCACTCGCGAGCTGAATCAAAGAGCAACGGAATCGTTTGCTCTCAAACGGCGCACTGGTTCTTCGGTTCTCCGCGACTCGCTGCGTACAATTGCATTGTTCTTGCTGGTCTCCTTTGCAATCTTAGCGTTGGTTCTGGGACGCATTGTCCAGTATCACTCAGCTTGGTGATGTATCGGACGAAGCCCTCAAACAAGAACTGCGACATCGTGGGTTATCATGTCATGGTCGTCGAAATGCCCTCATGCGCAGACTATTTGACTGTAGACGAAGAACGAGGCGCTTGGCCATTATCCGTCCAACTACGTACCCAACAATCACCTGCCGCCCCCTCGCAAATTTCGTCGGAGTCTTCACAGCCTTCTCTCCAGTCAGTCACCCCGTCGTTGCTGAAAGTCACGACGATGCCTGACTTGTCAGTCTATCCACACTTTTGAGGACAACCGCCGTCACTCGTCGAAGCAGTGGTTGAGCGAACTCGAATGCGCACGCAAGCTCGCACAGTGGTCTGACGAAGCTCTTCGAGCAATTGCTGTAAACAAACTTCGTGGAACGGCCCGCAACTGGCACGACGCTCTTGGGAAACACTACGAAACGTGGTTATCTTGGAAAACGGCGTTCCAGACTCAGTTCAGGGATGATCTCACGCTGATAGAATGGCAAGCAAAAATCTCTGAATGCGTTCAAAGTCCAGGGCAATCACTGGAAAGCTACACGTTCGCCAAACTCAAGCTCCTTGCCTGTTCTCCAGATCCCTTGACTGAAAAGCAGCAAATTGACTATCTTCTTCAATGACTTCTAGACCTCAACTTTGTGGCAGCAATTGTTGCCCAGCGACCAAAGACCGTTGCAGACTTCATTGACATCGTCACTGACATCGAGAATAGCCTCCTACATGCCCGACGTTGTCATCGCCTTACGTCTCAGCAACGGACTGACAGCCCACCTCAACCGCGAACGTCAACAACTGGATCACAGATTCGAAATGGTCGCATGTCTTCGTCTACCTCCCGTAGTCACACTCTTTCATCTCCTGCGAACGGCATCACGAACTCTTTGCTTGCTCGTCGCCAACGTATCTCTGCCTTGCCTACAGCTGAGCAGGAAGCGAAATACAAAGCGATATCCGACCAATACGGAGCCCCGGCGTTTCGTAGAGGACAAGATATTTCCACCGCTATGTGCTACAAATGTAAAAATATGGGACATTTGGCATCCAAGTGCCCTGGTTCTATGGCTCGCCCTCAGCCCACCCAAGCTCGATGAACTAATGTACCGCCGTCCCAATCAGCACTTCACAGCACCCCAGCTGTTACGGATGGCTCCCAGCTACAGTGTTCCTTCTTTGAGGCCGCCATCACAGGCCTTGGTACACACGACGCATTCCCGGACACAGGATCCAAGCTCACTCTCGTGTCCCAATCACTTCTTCCCGCCCACATGGTCCTTCCATGGACCCAGCCTCCTCTGGGTGTAGTAGGTGGTTCCTCAATGCTGCCCATAGGTACTGCCATCCTTGAGATCACCATCGGAAACGTCTCTGCCTTGGTCAAAGCAGCAGTTCTGACCAACAATGTGTTGCCCTTCATCATTGGTGAAGATTGGTTCGAAAATGCCAAAGCTCGATTGATTTTCCAGCCACCCAAGCCAACCTACTTACAGCATGACTTCTCTGGCACTATCATACAGGCACGCCCCAAGGTTGCACCTTGCGTGGCCAATGCTGTTATCCTCCGAGGTTCTGCCCTTGCCTGTACTGCTGGTGCTCCTATTCTTAAAGACTGCCTACAAACGGATCCCTTGCCTTCTGAGCAGGAACCTCCCTGGAAAGCCTTCAACCAGGAAGTACCTTTCAACATGCCTGAGGCCAACACCGAACCCCAGCTTTCAGCCTAGCCCACCGGTGTTATCTCGGTTTCAATTCATAGTGAGCTTCCACCAGCCGCAATCGGAGCTCATCTGTCGCCAAGCCAACAGTCACAAGTTCAGTCCATCTTAACAGGTCATCATCAAGTCTTCTCCCGCCATGAAGATGATATAGGCCACTACACGGGCATTGAACATCGCATTGACCTTTTGCCAAATACCACACTTTATAGCCGCAGCCCGTACCGCTACGCTCCGGATGACAGAAAATTTCTGGAGGAACAGACAAAGAAACTCCTGTCTCAAGACATTATACGTTATGCTACAGGCCCCTGGGCGTTCCCCGTGGTCGTCGTCACCAAGGGTGACAAAAAGCGACTTTGTGTGAACTGTGTGCCTTTGAACGAACGTACTATCAGTGTTGTTCAACCTTTGCCTCATGCGGATGACATCATCCAAAACATTGCCGGATGTGGATTCTCCGCTTCTCTCGACTTAAAAAGCGCCTACTGGCAAGTGAGCCTTCGCCCAGAGGACTATGAAAACACCGCCTTCATTACCCACCATGGCACTTTTGCGTGGACTCGCATACCATTGGGATTGAAAAATGCCCCGTCGACGTTTCAACGTATCATGCAGTTTGTCTCTCGAGACCTCCAGCCGCATACTGGCAAGCATGGAATCCGTGCTTATTTGGACGATATTCTGATCTATGCTGACTCCTTTGGCACCTTCAAGAGCCTTCTCGATGAAGTCCTTCATCTCTTGCAGTATAATGGCCTGAAGGTTTCGCTAAACAAGTGTTATTTTGGCCTCCCCAGCATCAGATTCCTTGGATTTGTTCTCTCCAGTGAAGGGAAAAAGCCAGACCCTGACCGAGTGGAAGCTATGCTTCGGATCCCCCGTCCACATACCCAGAAAGAAGTTATCTCGTGGGTCCAGACCACAAACTTCTACCGCAGTTTAATTCCCAGCTTTTCCAGGGTTGCAGCTCCACTCCAAACCTTGATCAAGTCGCTTGACTTCGCCTGGACAGAACAGTGTGAAGAAGCCTTCCAGATTCTTCGCTCTGCACTGACCGAAGCCCCACTTTTGGCTCATTTCGAACCCAAAGCCCCAACAACTGTCACTACAGATGCTTCAGTAGTATTGGAATAATACAACATAGCGAGCAACTTGACACCTTCCTCCTCTCTCACCCCCAATTTTGCAATTTCCACCCCCACCCGCTATTTTTGTTATTTTTTCGATTTTTTCAATTAAAATCGCTCATACACGCATAAGAATGCGATAATAGAGCGTAGAATATAATTTTCAACTAATAAATTCAATTACCATTCATTCCAGCGAGGGAGAGAGAGGAGGAAAATATCAAATTCTCGTTAAGTTGTATTTTTCTATAATGAGACACACGAAAAGAAGCGCACATACGCATAAATACACTTTCTAAACTCATTTCATAATTCAAGTAATTACTGTACATATTCAATTTATTAATGTGTCAGTCCAGGTTCGGTAACAGCATCAGCCCATGGGCGCCGCCATTTGCAAAGCGTCACACCAGGCACGTCGGAAAGCATCACGTCAGGGGGCAGCACCGCTGTCATCATGGGGACTTCCGTGGAATGCAGAAAAAAACGAAACAAAGAAGTGCTAACGAGGGGAAAACACGCGCGAAAACAGGCACACACACACACAAAATTTTCACCATCGCGAATATGTGCGGGCATGCACCGACGAGAATAGCAACAAGGGTCATTGACAGAATGGCGTACAAGGGAATTGCGAACATGTTTGGGCATGCACGGACAAGAATAACAACAACAACAAGGGGAAGACTTTCTACTAATCGCAACAAGGTAAATCGCCAAACATACACTACTCCAAGTACTCCAAGTCCTACTGTCAAGTAATCGCAGTTAGGGGGTAGGTAAACGCGACAACAGAAGGAGTATTGAAACGACAACTCACCGGCACCGAAGTATTTCCACGCACATCACTCAGTCAAAAACAGTCGCTCGTCACGAAATCCGTGGCGAGGAGAGCACCAACAGCATGACCAGAGAGATCACCCGAGAAATCCTCAGAGATCCACCCGAAGCAATGAAGCGTCTGTTGATTTCTCCGCCAGGGCATCAGGAGCTCTGCACTGTCATTGGTCGTGACGTCATCCGTTCCAAAGGTCGTCCAGAGAGGAGAGCTTCGCAAATCCCCCTCTGTTATTCATTAAATATAGTAACCAATTATGACGTCACTGTTTATGGAAATCTTGCATTAAAGCGAAATCCAGACGGGTGCGCACCTACACCACAACCGTTGCCCTAGCTTCCCCTGCGAGAATGAAACACTGGTCTACCAGACACCGCGCTGTTTGACGTCATCATTTCCTCCCATTGTCTGAGGCTGCTCCTGTGAGCACCCAACCACTGCCCAGACGGTCAACGTTTCAAAGTTCGCTCTTGCTATCAGGAGTGAAGAATGCGCGCCAGACAAGAGTGCTTCATGCTCCCTGGTATTAATTGAATTTACATCGCCATATTATTTTCTTTACTGCGCTATTACTGATTTTTCATTCTTACATTAAAGATTACAAAAACTACTACTACTACAAAAAAATGCTCTTGCTCCTGTTATTGAAGGTCATATGAAATTACTCTAATTTTTAACAGTCATAAATGATATTCACTCATTAAAGGAAACACCATCCATGCGTAAAGGCTGAGAAAAAAAAGAAAAACTGAGCTTTGCAATTAAGCGCTATTTCCTCGACGACTTACTAAATGACTAAATAAACATATCAAAAAGCGCTTTTTCTACTTTCAATCATTGTGAACCATATCAACATTTTTTGTACAACAATTCAAGAAACTAATCATCGCTCTCTTCATGGACGCTGTTGCTTCTGTCTAAAATAACTGCCCCTATTGAAGATGAGAAAATAATAAGGCGAGCCTGGACCACTCAAAGTGATCAATAGGCTTACTCAATGCGCGAAAATCATGTTTTCTTTCTGATTTTGCTCTTTAAAAGTAGCGCACAATCCACAAAGCGCGATCTCAGTTGTCTCGCGACGTAAACCCCCAATTATTATTATTATTATTATTAACCATAAAGCGCGCCAAGTTTTCCTCAACCTCCATTTCTGCTTGCTACATGATGTGTCATGCAGTGACGCAGGGCAAGAATGAATAAATTTAGCATATGAAACGCATTTTCACTATTCCGTTTTGCAGCTTGCTTCCATGAGCAGGCACACAACCCTCCCTTTTTTGTTCACGTTCGCTATGAAATTTAATTATTATTACTTGAAATGGAACAAACTGCAGCAGATTCGTCTCACAGAGACGGAAATTTGCATTGAACGCTCAGATAGCCGATTTTCTGCGCTACGACTGCAAAATTAAGCACCATCATCAACACATAAGTCATAATACGTGTCATGCCTTATCGAGCAATGTGCATACCGACAGGCATGACAAAACACAGAACAAACACACACTCCCGTTTCTACGGTCCGAAAATTATGGAACCCTGAATTTTACCAGGAAATCTAAACTTGAACAGAGCTAAAAGCCCGACAAAAGCTAACACTGACAAACAACAACTGAAAAACAACAATTAACGAACACACCCATTCGTTTCTGCTGTCTGAATTCGCGCTAAATGCGTGAGCGATTCCAAGAGCAAGCACACCGTTTGAAGAAAGCCTAACAAATGTAGCTCAACACAGCCCTCGCCACAATAGCCGGGTGGGAGGCGGCACGATTCACAAAAAACGACTTCTCTTGCTGATTTTGCTTTAAAACACGGTTAACTAGCAATTAAGCGCTCCAAGTTTTTCTTACTTCTCATTCCTTCCTGCGTCTTCCGCGTCCTGTCATGCAATGAAGCATGGCAAGAATTAGTAACTTTAGCATATGAAAGTCATTTAGCATATGAAAGTCAGATGAGTTTATTACTTTGTACGAGTCATCTAAATTTAACATGTCTGCTTTGCCACTGTTAAAGTGATGAAACAGTGCGCCTGAATCGCGTCCCCACGCGAGCCGCATGCGGGCCCGTTCTCGCGGTTTGAACACGCTGACGCAATCGCGCGCGCGGTCCGTTACCGATTCCCCGTGCGAGCGCACTGTTTCATCACTTTAACAGCGGCAAAGCAGACATGTTAAATTTAGATGACTCGTACAAAGTAATAAACTCTAAAGAAAAAATAAAATAAATAAAGAAATAAAGAAAAATTACCCTGCCCTCTATTGTATCAGTCCCTACGTACTGTTTAACACGACGAGAGTGAGGCTCTTTTGGCGTCTCTTAAAAAATAAAAAATACGACACGAGGCAGATAATTATCCTTGCGATAAACATATAAACATTTCATTCCGGTGGCAGTAGGATATATTAAGAAAGGTATCGTATGTGTGCGAAGTGAGTCCAAGGCATGCTGATGGGCGCGCATTGCTCTGTTGGGCACTGAAGCTTGCAGTCAATGATGTTGGAATGACAATTTTGTGAGTGTCATTAGCAACTTATCTATCTAGTGAAAGGTCGTATGCTGATGAACACATGTCAACTGGTGTGGTTTAAAAATGATGACAGCTACAGTGTGTAGCGAATGATGATCGCATTTACCCGTTCCACTCTATAGTATTCTTGCAAAATATATGGGTGCAACGAAATAAAAGCAAATATAACCCTTCTGTATCATAACTGCTGCGCAAAAGCTCGGCACCGTTTTCTCATGGATGTATAGCGAACATGCATTCCTTTCTTTTTTTTCTTTTTTGTTACGATTATTATAGCATACTAATGAATACATGCATTCTCGTTTGGTTTAAAAATGGCTTAGAGGTGCTGTGTGTATAGCGAATCCAGATGTATTCTTTGCTCAATTGCTTGACTCACTTCTGTAGTATTGTTTCAAAATATTTTGGTGTAAGTAAATAAAGCAAGAGGCAACGAATTCCAATTCTGTGTTATTCATCTTTTTTTATTACTGCATGGAGCTCGATGTCTTTCTGTACGCAATGGCAATGTTCATTTCTGAGCTGCTTTATTTGTTTTTAGCTGGTGTCGTCTGCGTGGAAGTTCCTATTACATCCGGTGCGAAGACGCGCTGTCCTTTGTACCACTGGCGCATATGTGTGTTGCGTATTTTGTCGTTGGATAATTATTGACCTGAGGAATAATGTGGCTGGGAAGACACTTTTGGGAGTTTCAATAGGCGACGCTCGTTGTGTGTATGAAAAATATGTGTGGACGTGTGTATTTGTGAAGCTAGGAAGTCACTTGAAAAGTAAGTAAGTAATCTCCGCATTGTGTACGCCTTTTCGTGTGAAAGAAAAGTACTGTAGCGCGAAATATTGATTAAAAATAAAGTTTATCGCGTTTTCTGAAAAGAGATGGGTACAGGGTGCCCTGCAAACAAGGTGAAGTGCTTGTTGTGGACGCGCTATTTTACCAGGATTCGAATCGATTTTATGAGCCTTCCACGCGGTCATCACAGCGAGGGCTGCATCAAGCTACATTCGTTAGTTAAGAGCAACAACAACAGCAAGAACCGGAGTGCTTGTTCTTATGCTGGCACTCACTTGACGCGAGTTCAGACAGTATCAGTGCAAGCGTGTGTTTGTCAGTTTTTTGTTTAGCACGTGCATTTGTCATGCCCGTAGCTGTGTTCAAGCTGAGTTTTCGGGGTAAAATTCACAGTATGTGGTATTGATGCTGATCAAGGAGTAGTCACTGCTCACTGAATGTGTGAGCCCTTGTTTTGCCCGGGTTGCTCCGTGCCTCATTGTACAGCTCAGTTCTGTCAGCAGAAATGGGTGTGTTTGTTCTGTGTTTTGTCATGCCTGTCGGTATGCACATTGCTCGATAAGGCATGACAGGAACTATGAACTTGTTGAAGGTGCTTACTTTTTGCAGACATAGCTATTTTGCTATTTGTGCAAAAATGCGGGTATCTCAGCGCTTAACGCAGATGGTAGAAATTCCAGCCCCCGTGAGACGATTCTGCAGTAATTTGTTGCATTTTAAGAAATCGTGTTTAAATTTCATGCGCGCTGTGAAGTTGTGAACAAACAAGGGAAGGGATGTGCCTGCTCATGAAAGCGAATTGCGAATCGGTATCGCAAAACATTTTTTTGTGTGCTAAATTTAGTAATTCTTTCCCTGCTTTATTACATGATAGGACGCGTCACGTAGCAAGCAGAAATGTTATGTGCGAAAAACTGTTTAAGCTACGTTTTTAAAGCAAAATCAGAAAGAAAAGACAGCCTTCAACACGGTGATTGTGGGAAGGGCTGCGTTGAGCTACATTTGTTATAGACTTTCTTCAAGCACTGTGCTTGTTCTTGTGAAAGCACTTATACGCTTCTACCGCGAATTCAGACAGTAGAAATGAAGGGTTGTGTTTGTTAGTAGTTATTGTTGTCGTTAGCGTGTGCATTTGTTATGCTTGACAATATGCACTTTGCTATTCGAGTGCGCTTTCGTGCTACTTTAACGGCAGCAAAGCAGAAATTTTTAATTTTTCTATGGCTCGCACAAAGTAATGAGCTCTTGGAAATAACGAAATAAAGAACAAAAATGCTCTGATATTATTGTTATTATTTGCTACATATAGCGTTTAACACGCTGAGAGCGAGTGTTTTTACCATTTCTTATTTTAAAAAATACGACGTGCAGCAGATGATTATCTTTGCGATAAATCTTTATTCCAGTACCTGCAGGATATATTCAGAAAGGTTTCGAGCTTGTTAGGTGAACCAGCGTGTAGCGTATGCTGAAATTCTGTTCTCATTTTCCTGTTCCACTGTATATTATTCCTTCAAATTATTTTAGTGGAAGCGAATATACAAGTAAAAGGAAAGAATCAGAATTTCGTGTAGCCCATCTGTATTATGGTGTTGATGTTGTTGAAAATAGTAATAATAATAGGAAGATGGTATTAGAGATGCTGCATATGAGCATGATGGCACCGTTTCTTTCTTTTTTTCTGTACGCATAGCCATAGCCAACACGGATTCCTGGCCTGCTTTCACTCGTGTTTTTCTTTCTTTTTTTTTTCTCTCTCTCTCTCTCGTACGCGTCGGTCGGCAGACGGTGAATCCTATTACATCCGAACCGAAGCTCTATTGTTTCATGACTGCATACATAGTATATATGGGCAGTGTTTTGCGATGAATAATTATTGACTTAGAGAAATAATATGGATTTCTGTGACTGTGAAGACTCGCGACGCTCGTTGTGTGTAATGAAAAATGTGAGTCTGTCTGTATGTGTGTCTGTGTGCGTGCCTCACCCCACCGCAGCACCCCACCACACCCCATCTAATCGTCATTTATTGTTGTTGTTGTGTGCGGGCGTATTTTATGCGGAGACCCCACTTGGCAAGTAAGTTCTTTGTGTATGCCTATGCCTGTCGGTCGAGTGAAGAAGTTATGTACGATTGCGCGAAATATTAGTTTAAAAAATGAGGTTTATAGCGCGCGTTTTTTAATACAGTTCTTTGTGGAATGACTTGCGGGCAAGGTGAAGTGCTTGTTTTGGGCACGCTAATTTACAAGGATTCGCACCGATTTTATGAGCCTTGCACGCTGTTATCGCAGCGAGGGCCGTATTAAAACTACATAGCTGTTAGGCTTTCATAAAGCGGTGTGCTTTGTTCTTATCGAATCGCTCATGCCTTTAGCGTAGAATTAAATGGTGTGTTTGCTAGTTAACCGTCAGTTATTGTTGTAGGTTGATAGATTGCGCGTTTGTCGTGCTTGTAGCTGTGTTCAAACTTAGTTTTATCGGTAAAATTCAGAGTATGTCGTATTATGCTGCTTAATAATTTTCTGAGAGGAGAAATGTGTGTGTGTGTGTCTGTTAGTTGTTGTTTGTTAGCGTGTATCTTGTCATGCTTCACGATTCTTGTACATGCCCTTTGCTCGATAAAGCATGACACGCATTATAACTGTTATGTTGATGAAGGTGCTTAAGTTTTGCAGTCATAGCTATTACAATTCCAGCATCAATACGGGTATCTGGGCGCTTAACGCAGAGGGTAGAAATTATCGTCTCCGTGAATCGAATCTGGATTTCACTGCAATTTGTTGGAAGTAAGTATGATTATTGGATTTTCATAGCCAATGTGAACAAAAAACGGGCGGCTGTGTGCCTGCTCATGGAAGCAAATTTCGAAATGAAATGGTGAAAATGACTTTCATATGCTAAAGTTACTAATTCTTGCCATGCTTCATTGCATGACAGGACGTGGAAGACGCAGGAAGGAATGAGAAGTAAGAAAAACTTGGAGCGCTTAATTGCTAGTTAACCGTGTTTTAAAAGCAAAATCAGCAAGAGAAGTCGTTTTTTGTGAATCGTGCCGCCTCCCACCCGGCTATTGTGGCGAGAGGGCTGTGTTGAGCTACATTTGTTAGGCTTTCTTCAAACGGTGCGCGTGCTCTTGGAATCGCTCACGCATTTAGCGCGAATTCAGACAGCAGAAACGAATGGGTGTGTTTGTTAATTGTTGTTTTTCAGTTGTTGTTTGTCAGTGTTAGCTTTTGTCGGGCTTTTAGCTCTGTTCAAGTTTAGATTTCCTGGAAAAAATTCAGGGTGCGTACAATTACGCGGTTCCATAATTTTCGGACAGTAGAAACGGGAGTGTGTGTGTGTTCTGTGTTTTGTCATGCCTGTCGGTATGCACATTGCTCGATAAGGCATGACACGTATTATGACTTATGTGTTGATGATGGTACTTAATTTTGCAGTCGTAGCGCAGAAAATCGGGTATCTGAGCGTTCAATGCAAATTTCCGTCTCTGTGAGACGAATCTGCTGCAGTTTGTTCCATTTCAAGTAATAATAATTAAATTTCATAGCGAACGTGAACAAAAAAGGGAGGGTTGTGTGTCTGCTCATGGAAGCAAGCTGCAAAACGGAATGGTGAAAATGCGTTTCATATGCTAAATTTATTCATTCTTGCCCTGCGTCACTGCATGACACATCATGTAGCAAGCAGAAATGGGGGTTGAGGAAAACTTGGTGCGCTTTATGGTTAATAATAATAATAATAATTGGTGGTTTACGTCGCGAGACAACTGAGATCGCGCTTTGTGGATAGTGCGCTACTTTTAAAGAGCAAAATCAGAAAGAAAATATGATTTTCGCGCATTGAGTAAGTCTATTGATCACTTTGAGTGGTCCAGGCTCGCTTATTATTTTCTCATCTTCAAAAGGGGCAGTTATTTTAGACAGAAGCAACAGCGTCCATGAAGAGAGCGATGATTAGTTTCTTGAATTGTTGTACAAAAAATGTTGATATGGTTCACAATGATTGAAAGTAGAAAAAGCGCTTTTTGATATGTTTATTTAGTCATTTAGCAAGTCTTCGAGGAAATAGCGCTTAATTGCAAGGCTCAGTATTTTTTTGTTTTTTTTCTCAGCCTTTGCGCATGGATAGTGTTTCCTTTAATGAGTGAATATAATTTATGACTGTTAAAAATTAGAGTAATTTCATATGACCTTCAATAACAGGAGCAAGAGCATTTTTTTGTAATAGTAGTAGTTTTTGTAATCTTTAATGTAAGAATGAAAAATCAGTAATAGCGCAGTAAAGAAAATAATATGGCGATGTAAATTCAATTAATACCAGGGAGCATGAAGCACTCTTGTCTGGCGCGCATTCTTCACTCCTGATAGCAAGAGCGAACTTTGAAACGTTGACCGTCTGGGCGGTGGTTGGGTGCTCACAGGAGCAGCCTCAGACAATGGGAGGAAATGATGACGTCAAACAGCGCGGTGTCTGGTAGACCAGTGCTTCATTCTCCCAGGGGAAGCTAGGGCAACGGTTGTGGTGTAGGTGCGCACCCGTCTGGATTTCGCTTTAATGCAAGATTTCCATAAACAGTGACATCATAATTGGTTACTATATTTAATGAATAACAGAGGGGGATTTGCGAAGCTCTCCTCTCTGGACGACCTTTGGAACGGATGACGTCACGACCAATGACAGTGCAGAGCTCCTGATGCCCTGGCGGAGAAATCAACGGACGCTTCATTGCTTCGGGTGGATCTCTGAGTGGCGGTCATGCTGTTGGTGCTCTCCTCGCCACAGATTTCGTGACGAGCGACTGTTTTTGACTGAGTGATGTGTGTGGAAATACTTCGGTGCCGGTGAGTTGTCGTTTCAATACTCCTTCTGTTGTCGCGTTTACCTACCCCCTAACTGCGATTACTTGACAGTAGGACTTGGAGTACTTGGAGTAGTGTATGTTTGGCGATTTACCTTGTTGCGATTAGTAGAAAGTCTTCCCCTTGTTGTTGTTGTTATTCTTGTCCGTGCATGCCCAAACATGTTCGCAATTCCCTTGTACGCCATTCTGTCAATGACCCTTGTTGCTATTCTCGTGGGTGCATGCCCGCACATATTCGCGATGGTGAAAATTTTGTGTGTGTGTGTGCCTGTTTTCGCGCGTGTTTTCCCCTCGTTAGCACTTCTTTGTTTCGTTTTTTTCTGCATTCCACGGAAGTCCCCATGATGACAGCGGTGCCGCCCCCTGACGTGATGCTTTCCGACCTGCCTGGTGTGACGCTTTGCAAATGGCGGCGCCAATGGGCTGATGCTGTTACCGAACCTGGACTGACACATTAATAAATTGAATATGTATAGTAATGACTTGAATTATTAAATGAGTTTAGAAAGTGTATTTATGCGTATGTGCGCTTCTTTTCGTGTGTCTCCTTATAGAAAAATACAACTTAACGAGAATCTGATATTTTCCTCCTCTCTCTCCCTCGCTGGAATGAATGGTAATTGAATTTATTAATTGAAAATTATATTCTACGCTCTATTATCGCATTCTTATGCGTGTATGAGCGATTTTAATTGAAAAAATCGAATAAAATAACAAAAAAAGCGGGTGGGGGTGGAAATTGCAAAATTGGGGGTGAGAGAGGAGGAAGGTGTCAAGTTGCTCGCTAAGTTGTATTATTCCAATACTACTGAAGCATCTGTAGTGACAGTTGTTGGGGCTTTGGGTTCGAAATGAGCCAAAAGTGGGGCTTCGGTCAGTGCAGAGCGAAGAATCTGGAAGGATTCTTCACACTGTTCTGTCCAGGCGAAGTCAAGCGACTTGATCAAGGTTTGGAGTGGAGCTGCAACCCTGGAAAAGCTGGGAATGAAACTGCGGTAGGCAAGAAGTTCACTTAAAACTTCAGACTGGGCCTGTTGGTAAGGCATGGGGGAATAAAAGCGCTAAAAACACAAGGACGACGGACACACAGTTCGCGCACTAACAACCATTTATTTTTCGACAACAACCGTTCCTTAAAAGAGCTCACAAATTCCCTTTCCTTCGTCGTCAACCCAATGGAAGCGCTGCTGACGCACTTGTCACCCCCCTCCGCTATCAAAAAAACTTTCCCAGATTTCCTGTTCCCTGCTATCGGAGAACCTGGCCTTTATCTGCGTGTCACCGAACAAAAGCAGACAACCACAATCCCTCACATGTAAAAAAAGATTACCAGAACGTGCAGATAGATTATACTTGTGCTCTCTCAAACGAACATTTAAACACCTTCCTGTTTGGCCCAGATACATGGACCCACATGACAATGGAATTTCATACACAACATGAGAAACACAGCTAACAAATCTATCCCTATGCTTCACACCACATTCTTTCTTCTCAACCCCCCGAACATCGTTAACTATTGCAGGTAGGGAAGACAATTTTCTGCCCCCTCCAAAAACCACTTTAACCCCCCTCTTTTCAGACAATTTTTTTAGATTATGCGAGACTTTATGAACATAGGGAATGACAGTGGTCCCGGAAAAACACTCTTTCAACATTCGGTCTCAGACCCCAGGGACTTCAGAACTCTATCGCAGGTCCCCACAAGCAAACCAACAGGGAACCCCGCATTCCTTAATCAGTCCACTTGTGCCTTAAAGCTGATTTCCATCTCATGGAAGCAGGATCTATCTAGGGAGGTTTTTAAACAACTCTGTGCAACGCCTCTTTTCACCAACTTAGACTGGTTAGACGAAAACGGCAAGATAGGCTTGATGGACCTCTGTTGACAACGCTAACAGATGTGCTCCTCCCCCATAATTAGCAACAAATCTAAATACTGCAGCCTGTCCTCATTCATCCGTTCCACCGTAAACTGAAGATCTGGGGCAGCACCTTCAAAAATACTCCGTACATTGTCAACAAGTCCAGTTCCCTAGTTTGCGACAACAAGGTAATCATCCACGTACCTAAAAATCCGTGTAACCGGGACCTTTCTTTCCTTAAAGGGACAGTCCGGACCACGACGGGTATTCACATTCCGCCTGAATAACATTCTGCCACACGCGTACATACCGTGTGCGCAAGGACGCATCTGAAAACCGAACTGTTTCGCAGAAATTGAATATGATCAAACAGCCAAACCATATCCGGCTTCGGTTTCCTACTCACCGTGACGTCATGGAAAGTACGCTCTAAACTTCGATAATTCGGCGGAAGCAAAGACTTTCAGCAAAGCAATTCTATTCCCATGTGAAGCATGGAACACAGAAAGACTCGTAAAAAAATTGAAGCACGTTCTGGAGAATATATTTGGCGAAATGAGCATGCTGCAGAAAAATGCGCCGGTAGCCGGCGCGGCCTACATTCGGGTCACACTCTTAATCTTTAAAATGCTGTAATAAATTTTCAGGTGCGAATACGGAGGAGATATTTTGCAGACTGGTCAAGGAAATGATGAGGAATCATGTTGTGGCGTCAGGTGAGTTTGGAATTGGGGTGTCCGGACTGCCCCTTTAAGGACACATTCAATTTTGGAATCCACCTCAGCTAGGTATAAACTGCTGAGAACTGGGGCAATCCTAGACCCAATACATACACCCTTCTTTTGCCTGAAAGAACAGTTGTTATATTGTACCATGGTGGAACTAAGGTATTCCTTTAACAACCACAAAAACTGGGGTATAGTACAACCCACAGCATTTTGAAACCTAACCAGCCCCACCCTGTCAAACCCCCTTTCAACAGCATCCACAATTCCCGACGTAGGAAGTGAGTAGAATAAGTCCACAATATCAAAAGACCACACCATCTTACCCTCCCTGCCCCCCTGCGATTTTAGCCACTCCACAACCTCATTTGAGTTTTTTACCAGAAAGGGATCCGAAATTGGCAACTGGTTTAGACACTTGCACAGGAACCGACTTAAAGCCCCTTGCCACGAGGAACCCTCCGAAACTATCGCCCTACACGGGTTACCCTCCTTATGCGTTTTTACAGTGAAAAAAATCTGCAGCCACTCACTTGATGACCTGTCCAAAGTTTTGCACAAATCAGTCAAACCCCACTCCGAACACTTTCTGCGGATGCCCTTCCTGATGACATCTGGCTGGGGGCCTTCAACCTGAACGAAGTTCTTCAGTACAGATTCCTTTTCCCTTTCCTCGTAGCTCACTGAATCCAACACGACGAACGTACCCGCCTTGTCTGCCTGAAGAAGACTTGCCCCCCTGGAGCGCAGGTCCTGGACTGCATTTTTTACCTTGCTCTTCTCAGACCGGACGATTGTGCCTTTTAGGGCATCAACAGCAGATGAAACGAAATGAGGCTGGGCCTCCACAGGAACCCGATCCCCCACCTTGCGCGCCATTGCCAGAAGCTGCACAGGGTTCTTCTCCGAGACCATGTACTTCGGACCCAACTTAAGGAGGTCTTGGGTTGCATCATCGACCTGCACATCACCGGCGCACCTGACAGGGACCCTAGTCTCGGGCATCTTTCCTGCTCTCTTCCTAACGTCGAACAGCATGGTCTTCCACACATTATCCTCGTACCCTCTTGCTAACCCTTTAAGGTGCTTGTAGGCCGCATTCGCTCCCAATGCTGCACCCCAGATCTTTCTAGCCTACACATGCTCCAGGCGTCTCCCAAGCCAAGTTCATCTTTCAAAATCCTGGTCACCCTATGACGGTGTGACACAGACGACAAGTTGAAGCCAAATGCAGAAACGACCTCCGGAGGTGCAGAGTTTTGCCGGAGACAAGCCGAAGCTCTTCTTGCTCTGCATATAAATAAGCTCGTCACTTGCAAAATCTGTATTAGACACGTAACGTTCATCCAGAAGGAATTGTCAGGACCGCCGGAGACAAACGAGTAGCCCGAATAACTAGAAATGAACGTACTTAAAACATCCGCGGGCGTCGCAGAAAGTGTTCGGAATGGGGTTTGACTGATTTGTGCAAAACTTTGGACAGGTCATCAAGTGAGTGGCTGCAGATCTTTTTCACTGTAAAAACGCATAAGGAGGGTAACCCGTGTAGGGCGATAGTTTCGGAGGGTTTCTCGTGGCAAGGGGCTTTAAGTCGGTTCCTGTGCAAGTGTCTAAACCAGTTGCCAATTTCGGATCACTTTCTGGTAAAAAACTCAAATGAGGTTGTGGAGTGGCTAAAATCGCAGGGGGGCAGGGAGGGTAAGATGGTGTGGTCTTTTGATATTGTGGACTTGTTCTATACTCACTTCCTACGTCGGGGATTGTGGATGCTGTTGAAAGGGGGTTTGACAGGGTGGGGCTGGTTAGGTTTCAAAATGCTGTGGGTTGTACTGTACCCCAGTTTTTGTGGTTGTTAAAGGAATATTTTAGTTCCACCATGGTACAATATAACAACTGTTCTTTCAGGCAAAAGAAGGGTGTATGTATTGGGTCTAGGATTGCCCCAGTTCTCAGCAGTTTATACCTGGCTGAGGTGGATTCCAAAATTGAATGTATCCTTAAGGAAAGAAAGGTCCCGGTAACACGGATTTTTAGGTACGTGGATGATTACCTTGTTGTCGTAAACGAGGGAACTGGACTTGTTGACAATGTACGGAGTATTTTTGAGGGTGCTGCCCCAGATCTTCAGTTTACGGTGGAACGGATGAATGAGGGCAGGCTGCAGTATTTAGATTTGTTGTTAATTATGAAGGGAGGAGCACATCTGTTGGCGTTGTCAACAGAGGTCCATCAAGCCTATCTTGCCGTTTTCGTCTAACCAGTCTAAGTTGGTGAAAAGAGGCGTTGCACAGAGTTGTTTAAAAACCTCCCTAGATAGATCCTGCTTCCATGAGAGGGAAATCAGCTTTAAGGCACAAGAGGACAGATTAAGGAATGCGGGGTTCCCTGTTGGTTTCCTTTTGGGGATCTGCGACAAAGTTCTGAAGTCCCTGGGGTCTGAGAGCCGGATGTTGAAAGAGTGTTTTTCTGGGGCCACTGTCATTCCCTATGTTCATAAAGTCTCGCATAATCTAAAAAAAATTGTCTGAAAAGAGGGGGTTAAAGTGGTTTTTGGAGGGGGAAGAAAATTGTCTTCCCTACCTGCAATAGTTAACGATGTTCGGGGGGTTGAGAAGAAAGAATGTGGTGTGAAGCATAGGGATAGATTTGTTAGCTGTGTTCCTCATGTTGTGTATGAAATTCCATTGTCATGTGGGTCCATGTATCTGGGCCAAACAGCAAGGTGTTTAAATGTTCGTTTGAGAGAGCACAAATATAATCTATCTGCACGTTCTGGTAATCTTTTTTTACATGTGAGGGATTGTGATTGTCTGCCTTTGTTCGGTGACACGCAGATAAAGGTCAGGTTCTCCGATAGCAGGGAACAGGAAATCTGGGAAAGTTTTTTTGATAGCGGAGGGGGGTGACAAGTGCGTCAGTAGCGCTTCCATTGGGTTGACGACGAAGGAATGGGAATTTGTGAGCTCTTTTAAGGAACGGTTGTTGTCGAAAAATAAAATAAATGTTTGTGTCCGTCGTCCTTGTGTTTTTAGCGCTTTTATTCCGCCAAGAAGTTCACCTTGATCACCGATAACTGGACAGTCGCATGCTTGACGAGAAATGTACCCTCCCGTCGTTTCACAACTATCCTCATGGATCTTGTTGAGTTTGAATTCACAGTCCAGCACCGTCCGGGTCGTCAAAATGTGGTTGCTGACCATCTGTCGCGTCTTTCATGTGCTCTCACGCAGTCTGAACAGTCTCTATGTGATCTCCAACGCCAAGTCCCTGAATGCCAAAGCTTTTTCGAACAAGTTTCTGGTGCCGACAGTGAGACCCACTTCGTGGTCCTCGATGGGCTTCTTTACCGACAGCTGCCCTCGGGAAAGTTACCCCCGTATTCCCAACCAACCCTGAGGGCTCCCTATGTAACCTCTAGCCCTGAGGGAGGAGAATTTTGTTTCCCAAAGCGCCCGTATCTGCAAGGGGCGCCCCAAGGGCACGCGCCAGCCAAGTGTGCTCGCGAGCTCACTGTACGCTCCCTGAGGGACGCTCGCCTCGAAACAAACATGGATGACATGTACAGGGTGTGTGCAGAAAAACATGACCCGCGTTTAGGCACATAGCTTGTTGCCTACCTAACTAACGAACTTCCGGTGGCGCACGATGGCGCATTTATGCGTGCGAAATCTGTAGAAAAATTGTGGAAGCCATACCCAGCTTAAAAAATAAACGGAACAACGAAAACGTCGGCTTCCGTGCATCAGAATAGGGCAACATGGTGGACAATAGGGTGTATGTGAAAGGGCAACGTGGTACACGTAGGAGAGTTGTGTTCAAGTACCGCTAGGGGAGCTATCGGTGCATAAATCGAAACGATGTCCCACATGGATGCTCATCGGTAGTACCCCTAGCGGTGCCTGCACATAACTCTCATGAGACGGAAATGCACTACAATGCACTGTCATGACCGCCCTATTCTAATGCATGGAAGCCCATGTTTTCGCGCTCTGTTTATTTTTTTACACTGAGTATGGCTTCCAGGATTTTTTTGTAGCTTTCGGACGCATAAATACGCCGTCGTGCGCCACCGGAAGTTCCTCGGCTAAGTAGACAAGGAGTTACATGTAAAAATGCGGGTCATGTTTTTCTGCACACACCCTGTACATTTGTGGATCGCGTCGTGCGATTCGAGCGTTATACCCTCACGGTGGTATTGCCGTAGTGACGGTTCGAAGAATTCGTGACTGGGAAAACCACTTTGTGCGGCACGACGAATATGAATTGAAAGAAAGATAAGTTGGGCGTGTGCACGAACACTACAGACTATACTGAACATCAGGAGGGGCACGGACAATCCTGGCTTCCCTTGTCCGCCCATTCAGTGATTGTTACAATCTGGCCGTTTAGTACAATACACACACACACATAAGGAGACGATGGTGAGGTGTTTACATATCATATCCGCAATATCCAACAGTTGTACAACATCTGAATACTGACATGAAGTAGCCCATATACATGAAGTTTGCAAGTCAAACGTGAACAGAACAGAAGAGATACCAAAGTAGCAGACGACAGCCGTCGGAAGCGGAAATGAAGTGCGGTCCTGCGCATGCGCTTCTGCTTCGTTCTACGAGGAATCGGGCCGAATCACCTTCGAGCCTCCCGACGGCCAGCCCTTCGCTGAGGGCGTGCACGTTTACGTTTGAGAAACGCATGCTGCCCTGCGGGGATGTTCGCCCTCAAGGGACCCTGGGCAACGGGCGCCCTGAGGGCAAAGTTGCGGGTGGTTTGGGAATACGGCCCTGTCCTTGTAGCACCGGCGTCAATGCGTCCTGCCATCCTTAGCGCCATGCATGACTCCGCGGGACACTTCGATATTCAACGAACCCTCAAGAGAGTTCAGGACCGTTATTGGTGGCCCACCATGGAGCCCTCAGTGCGCAACTATGTGTCTTCCAGCCAGATATGCCAACAGTTCAATCGTCCCACTTCTCGTGATGTTGGTTTGCTAGGGCACATGCCTACAACGGACATACCTGTCTCGACTATTGCCATGGACCATGTCACCATGCCTGCCGTAGACAGTGTGCCTTAACTCCTCAATGTAATTGACTTCGCTACCAGTTACATCATTCAAGCAGCAGTGAAGTCAACAGCAGCAAGTGAAGTTATTAACCATTTGCATCATGTTTTTTACACTTTTGGGACCCCCGATCACTGCATCTCGGATCATGGGTCAGCGTTTGAGTCGATTCAGTTCAAGCGTTTCATGCACCTTTATGGCATTGAGCTGCACTACTCCACTGTATACAGACCCGAAGGCAACGGCCTCATAGAAACAAGCAATGGAACTTTGGTCTCAACGCTTCGCAAACTGTGTGCAATCGAATCTTCAACGTGGGAATCAAAGCTCCAGGAGGCAGCATTTGCCGTCAACATGACAGTGAATTCCAGCACAGGCTTCGCCCCTTTCGAACTTTTGTTTGGGTATATTCCAAAGATCCCCTTGCAACAGCACCGCCCCGTCCAGCAGTCTTCACTCATGGTACGTATCCTGGACCTATCGTCCCAACGAAGCGAGGCAGCTTCTAACTCTGAAGCAGCTCAGACATCACGCAAGCAAATCTACGACAGAACCCATCGTCCACATAACTACTGCATTAGAGACTTTGTATGGGTTCGTCGCCAAGAGCCTGGTTGAAACGAAAAGCTCGCCCAACGATTCAAAGGAATTTACCAACTAGTGGAACAGCTTACAGACACTACATTCAAGGCCCTCCGTGTGTCTCCCAGCAGCACACGCATTCTGAATCACCCAAGGATTGTCCACTTGTCACAAATCAAGCGTTATGTTCCGCCTATATCACCAGTGGATCACATGGTCTCCATCCAGCCTGTGGATGAGCAGAGCTCCAGCACTCCTAGCGAACAAACGAGCGACGCACTACCTGGTGCCTCTCCAGGGCTTCATCTACCCTCTTCGGACCGTCCAGTGCGTCAGCGCAGTTTCTGGCATTTCTTGCTATATTTTTGAACCTTTGCACTGTGCCAGTGCCACCAAGAGGACTTTGTCTATTCGGAGAAGGGTGGGATGTGAGCGTAGTACCCCCCGCTTACCATTGGCGGCGCCCCGGTGCCAAGCCTCGCCCTCTCCCCCGCTGCTGGCCAGAGTGTTCTCCTGCTTTGCCTCGCGTGCGGACGCACGCTCTCCCGTTCGTCAATAAACCAGTTATCATTATGTAGCCACAGTGACTCTAGCCTTATTCACCTTCATCCCTTCATCATTCTCATACTCACTCCATTTCTCATCATCACCCCACCCTCACAGTATAAAGAAATCATAACGTTGTTAATGCTGCTGCGGTTGCGAACGCTTGATTAGCTGAGTAAGATAAAATTATTGTAGCCAATTGTAAGGCTCCTTGTTGCACTGAAACATGCCACCGTTCTTTGTGCGTAGCATACGGAAATACATCTATGGACTTCAAATAACGAAAACTGTGTGTATCCGGTTAAAAAGGGTCAAAACTTCGGCAGCCTAACTGTTAAAACTTTATTGTTTTTAAGTATTATGAAGTATTAAGCATCAGTTAACAGCTAACTGAGTGCTAAAGCACTGTGTCGGAATCCCTACTGCCGCCGCTGCTCATACCAAATCGACATCAACTACGCAGATCAGCAAAAAACTATGCTTATCAAAATTTGCACCACCAATTATATGCTCTTAATGCAAACATTAATGCAGCTGCAAACGTTTTATTAACTGACGTATCACAATTCAACACTTCCGTACTTCGAGAGCTCGAAGTCTGGCCGCCGCGAACGTATTGTGGTCACGAGGCTATAACGAGCATGATAACGAGGCTCTTGCGTCACTGCCGTTGGCATTGCTCACAGCGCCACCAGAGCTGGCAAAAGGGCGCTCTACTTCACACGCACCCCTTTCCCTATTCGTTATTTGAAGTCCAGAGATGTATTTCCGTATGCTACGCACAAAGGACGGTGGCATGTTTCAGTGCAACAAGGAGCCTTACAATAATTTTATCTTACTCAGCTAATAAAGTGTTCGCAACCGCACCCCTTTCCCGTATTTCCCGCTGTTTCCCACCATGCTTCCCAATAGAGCAGTGACGTCATCGGAGAAATGCGTCCAAGGCGCGCTCAAGTGTCCCCGACACAATGGCTAGGCTAGTCCTTCTACTCATCGAAGCTAATCCGTCTATTGGGGGCTGCATTGGAAACAACACTTGTCCCTTCTGATTGGGGCATTCTCGAAAGAGTCAAAACTGGCGAATTCAGCAATCTCTCAGACGATAGCGATGAAGATGAGCAAGATGCCATCAACAACTACCAGGATAGTAACCGTTACGCCGTGGTTACGCTTTCGTCATCGTGTTCAGTACCTTCTCGGTACAGATCACTGTAGCGGAAAGGACCGCTTAGTAGTTGCAACGTGTGTTGCAGAAATATTGTGCTATTGGGAGCTACACCCCATTTCACAATAAAGCGAATCAATCACCCGCAAAAATTCCAGAAGAATGGCGATTAACTGCAAGAAACATCATGGACGTTCACGCGACTTTACTCTTGGCGTGATGAAAGGAAACTTTGATATGACGTCCGTTGGTCCCTACCATGTTATCACCACAGTTTGAGATTGCACCTTTCTTCCCTTTTCTTGGTTTCTGGGGCTTATTTGAGCAGTTACTCAACACCTCCAAGCTAAGGAGAAGGCCTGCGCCCTACGTCACACAAGAAGGCCTACTACAATAGTGGATGCTGCTACGATGTAAATGAAAGAGTGAAGGAGAAGAAATCTCGAAGCAGATCGCAAAGCCAGACAGGTCTCCATAGGACACGTAAGCATGCAGGCCTGATGCTATCTAGGTGGTGGTGGTTTACCAACCACCTTTTGTGTCGAAGGTCACTCTGCTGCCACCTCTAGCTGTCACCTCCCCTTCTCAAAATGAGCGCTCTTCCGCTTTCTGCTCGTTTCTTTCGTTATTATTTATTTTATTTTTTTTTAGGGGAGGGGTGTTGGTAATCGACAAAGCTTCTTGATGGTGGCGAAAAGAGACTCTAACAGGCAAAATTTTGAATTAAGCATTGGAATGTCCTCATGATGAGGCCAAGAACAAACTGAAGTGTATGATACAGTGATAACGAAGTAGCAATGTGCAAGTAACAAAGCGAAGTGCAGTTAACGGATTCGTTTTTGTAGCTTATAGAGTATAATTTCTTTTCATCATAATTAGGCTTCTGACTTTTCGGATTTATCCGATAAACTCCCTCCGATGTTTTTTGTAAAAAATTGGATTTATCCAATGAACTCCGATTTTTCCAACGCCCACGTGGCGGCGTTACGGTTTTTGCCGTTTCCTTCTTCCTTTGTCTTCTCCTCCACGCCTACTTTTTGACTTCAAACTGATCTACAGCCAAAAAAATGGGTCACAAGTGGTAGCTTCCTACAGGGTCGCTGGACACATAAATGGCCCAAAAGGAGGATAGTACACACACTTGGCTCATCTGTTCTATGCATTCTCGACCCTAGTGATCGTACTTGATCCCGGGCACTGGGCTAGTTTGGAACAGAACAGTTCCGTGTTTGTCACAAGTGCTACTCATTTTGAGCCTGGGCACCATTTACAAGTTGTGTGAATACGTTTGTTTGTACTTCAATACCTTTTCGTAGTAAAACATCAACGCGCTACATCGTGTGGTCTCAGCTACTTTTACACTTCTTTCCTTTCATGGTCTCTGTAATGACTGCTCCGAAATACTCCGAATCATTCGTTCATTTTTCAGACTTTTTAATCCTCCGAGAAACTCTGAATTTCAGAAAAGCTGAGAACTCCGATAAACACCCTCCGAATTTTCCAAGATGAAAACTGCAAAACTTGGAACCCTAATCATAAATAGCTAATTAGCTATTGGGAGGGTGCAGTGAATTATAGGCTGCGTTCCAGAACTCAACCGGATCGACCCGAGAGTAGGGGGTAGCTACTCTCCGCGTTCCAAAACCTACTCGATGACGTCGCGACCCCCGTTCCAAAAGCGGGTAGCCTACTCGAGAGTAGACACTGCGGAGTCTACCGAGAGAGTACTCCGGAGAGATCGACTCGATCTACTCCGGCCGGACGCAGGGTAGCAAGAGTTGTGACGTCACTACTGTCGTCTGCTACGCTGAGTTTTGAAAAAAATGGCGGAAGCGCGACAGTTTCAGTGCGGTTTGTGCGACATGCTTTTTTTACCAGAGCAGCATGCACGTGAACACGTGTATTATACGCATGAGCTCGTCGCACGTGAAGGTAAGTTTTTAAACGTTTTGGATTTGTCTCGTGACCACCACCACTTACGGCACTACTTTAAAGCAGTCAGTTACGTAAGTCTCGTATTACCCTACATTTAATTCACAAAAGATTATGCACTCCAGCAGAGAACCGCTCACTAGCATCAACACCATCCCAGCTAGCAAAGCGAAGTTTCAGCGAGAGGCGCCGACACCTGGGCACATGACGCGACAACCAGACTCATAGCGGCATGCAAGCCGCAGGTTGAAAAGGAGGGCGCCATCCCGAAATCATTTTGGAATGAGTATGCTGTTAATGACCAATTTCTGCGTAGCTGCACTAGGTCCTGAATGTCCGCGTTACAGGGTCTCTTCTGCTCTTCAAAGAGATGGATACATCCACACAGGAATGCAGTGCTTCAACAAGTGGAAAAACACTACAAAGAAGTGAAAGACCACAACGCTCAAAGTGGAAACAGCAGGCAAGTTTGTACCTTGAAACGGAGGTCATATACCGGTAAAAATTAACATTCAGGTGCACCCTTTTCTCCCTGCAGAAAAACGTGGGAATTCCTAGATGCTGTGGACGAAGTGTTTCATAAAAAGCCAGAAATTGTCCCACCAGCCATTGCAAGTACGTCATCAGGACTCGTCGTAAATAGGGAACGTGAAGTAACTGAAGACGCATGCAGACCACCTACCAAGAAGTCCAAACGAAACAGTTTCGATGAAGAGAGAATGGCACTTCTGGAACGAAGGGTTCATGCGATGGAAGACTTTAACAAGTTGTTTAAGGCAGTGTCTAGAGGCGAGGTTTTGATGGGAGTTTCGTGGATACAATGTTGTTGAAGAATGTGCAAAAACACGGCACACACGGCACAGTGAGGACTTGTTTGCAATGCAGACCCTGCATTGCAAAAATGATTTCGTTTTACACTCACTCACATGCGCATTACAATTTTTTTGTTTGTAAGCTATAACCTGCAGGTGATGCAGTTTCTGTGTGTTTTCTTGTGGGAATCCGAACCAAATGTACAATAAAAGCATGGCAGTGTCCAATAAGCGACTTTTAACAAAATGACAAGGGTCATAAATGAAGCACAGTATCTGCACTCCTCTAAAATGGTAAGGTGAAACATGATTTTGTATTCTCTTGCATTGAGTTTAGTATATTGCTTTCATGAGTGATCTGTATCATAACACAGGAGCAGGCACCAATTTCCCTTCTGGTCTTGTCAAGGAGTTTGCTTGAAATAGTCAGTACAAACCTGGAATAGCCAGTGAATTTGAAGGGTGCAGTTCGGTAGACACACTGACAATATTATATATATTACATATTTACAAGATACTCTTAATGTAGTTTCGTTTTGCTACACCACTGCTCTCACTTCCTTCATACAGTTCGTCAGCACTGTCTGGCACTTCATCAACAGTAACGACTTCGAAGTCGTCACCCCACATCAAACATGCGTTGTGCAAGATGCAGGCGCACATGATGAGTGAGACAATAATGTCTGGCTTCCTTGTCTCGAGGTAAAGGAGCCTCCTAAAGCGCCCTTTTAAAAGCCCGAATGCCCTCTCGATTGCCACTCTGGTCTTGGCATGCTTTTTGTTGTACTTCACATGCTGTGGCGTGAGGTTCCCAGTATTCCTATATGGCGTCATGAGATTTTCACTCAGAGGGAAGGCTGCATCACCGACGAGATGGCTCCCGAAAGGGAATGTCTCTGCACTGATGTTCGTAAAGAAATCAGAGCGGCGGTACACCCTCGCATCATGGACGGATCCAGCTTCTCCAGCTGTACAGTGAAGAAACTTTACTTCACCATCACAGATGGCCTGTAAAATTACAGAATGAACACCTTTCCTATTGATGTAGGAAAGGTGGTCTTTCTTTGGAGCCTTTATCTCAATATGGCATCCATCAATAGCTCCAATGGTGCCCGGGAATCCTGCCTTCGTCCTGAAGCCTTCAATTGTGCGACGTGCATCATCTCCTTGTGGCCAGGTAACAAAGGCTGCAGCATGGCCCATCACAGCGACCGCAGTGCGATGCACAATACGGCATGCTGTAGATTTTGACATGCCGAACCTGTCCGCAATAGAGCTGAAAATGAGAATATGTTACAATGAAACCTAGCAGGTTTGAGGATCTGGCTCTCACCGGAAGCACTCCAGGTTGGCCAGGCACCAGAGGAGGACCAAGACCTACTTCCCCAGCTCTATCTCAGGCCGTCCCATGGAAAAGTGGGCGTCCCTCGACAACATAGCCACCAATTTCTCGACTGATGACCTTTGAAGCCTGAAGTGGCTTTTGAAGTCATCCAGGCTCAGTGTTGGCACAATGTTCTCTGCGTACCCAAATATCTTGGGATGGGACCTGTAGAAAATCAAATACAGTCGACCCCCGTTTATCCGGACGGTGCTGTTCCCGGCGAAATCGTCCGGATACCGGGGCATCCGGATAAATGAAACGATCGAATAGAAGCGTCCTACAGAGCAATGTTTAATTAAAACACAGAAATCTCGTCAATGACAGCTGTTACATAGTAGAGTAGGCACTCGATTCCTGCAAACTTTTGCTAATTGCATAGAGTTGAGCCACGCCGTTGCGCTGCTCAAACAATTTCGGAGCCTTGTTTCTCACCGGCGTCATCGGCACCGTCTTGCTGCACATCATCGGAGGCAACAGCAGCAATCACACCGTCATCAGTCATGGCTGCACACGCGTCATCATCCTTATCAACGTCAACGTAGTCAGAAACCGCAGCATCATCTACGGCAGTCGCAGTGAGCCTCTGCATCAGGGATCGCAGCTCAGCTAGGGGAATGTCTTCGTCGGCCAACGGGCCGTAAGCAGCAGGGCCTCGGGTTAGAGTTTTCCCCTCTAGAACCGGACAGTTACTCGAGATATTTCCAAATGATTCGACTGGTCAACGTGACCCAACGCACACAAATAGAAAAGGGGGTCATCGTGCACGGTTGTCTCCCCTACGGAGGAATGTAGGTTCCTAATGTGTGACGGGAATAACCCCAACACAGCGAAAAGGTGACGAAGCGGGGTCAGTGTCTCCTGTTACTCAAGGTAGTCCGGATAACTGAAGCTGGATTACAAGAATGTCCGACTTTCGTTCCCTGGAATTCTTGTCCGAGTCCGGAAGCTGAAGTCCGGATAAACGAGAACAAAATACATGAAGGAAAATCCGTTCCCGTGCCTTTTGTCCGGATACCGCGGGATCCGGATAAATGAAGTCCGGATAAACGGGGGTCGACTGTACTTCATTAGTGAGGACCCAAGCACGACCAACATTTATCGTACTACAAAATTATATAACACAACTTATATTGTACACAAACCTTACCCTAGTTTCGGTAGTTATCGGTAACTCGTGATCGCAACGAATGCGAATGTCACACCCAGTACGTTACTTGAGTGAACAGTTGAACGAAATCAAATAACTCAGGGAAAAGGTGCCTACGCCAGGAATCGAATTCTTGGGAGTTGGACGCTTACGTGTTAGGCTTACGTTACTGATAAAGTAGATAAATGCAGGCGAGCTGGTGGAGGAACTCCATATATACCTACATACCCAAAACTCATCGATTTTTGCGGTATACGCTTACGTTACGTGAGCCTTGCAGTTGAGCTCGCTTTGTTTCAACCAAAAATTAAAACCAGCTTACCTCAGAGTCACTTTACTGCTGCTCGATTCACTGTCGTCATCGTCGAAGAAAAATTGTGCTGCATGCAGCAGAATATGTTCAAAAGCGTCGTCGTCGTCTGCCACGATTGCTCTCGCCATGTTCGCGTCCGACTACTCGCGCCCGTTCCACAACCTACCCGAGGGTTACCCTACCCCCATGGTCACGTGGCACAACTCTGTCACGTGACCAACTCCTACTCAAGGGTTAGTTGTGGAACGCACCCATAGTTCTTCACTACGAAGAGTTGCCACCCTTCGTAGTGAAAAATACCGGCTGAGGGAGAGAAGGTGGTATAGAGAGAAAGGGGAAATGCTCGCGGGAAAGGGAAAGTGGGTGAGGGGTGGATGAAGACACACAGAGACAGAGAGATAATACGAGGAAACATAAGTTCCTGTGTGTGGCTGGATCATTGATGTTAGAAATTGCTACAGGCATGAACGATACACTGGATCGTATTGGAACAACCGGATTGCTATTTACTCTGAAAAATGCGTCGATGCGCACCATGGAGGAAGGAAACACAAGGAGCGGCCCCTCCGACAGTTTTCTATCGGGACGAGCGTAGCCGGCCTCGCATTGCATTCTGGGATGCTCCTGTCTACCACGTGACCGCTCACGTGACCCTCCAGACAGCATGGCTCCAGCAAAGCAGACGACGCGAGCTGTAGTTGTGTTGCAGTTCATGTGGCAGTATTACGTTGAACGCGTGCTTGCACTTTATTTTTGTGTGTTACGAATGTTTACTGTTCTATTAGAAGACCAGTCACAGTGTGCAGAACGCAAAAGGAGTACGCGGGACCGGAAACATCACGTGTGGCAACAGTTACTTCCAACGTATGTACTTTTCTTGACTAAGTGGTTAAGAATGCCGTTCCATTAATCAGATTTGTACAACAACTGAAGATATGAAATGAATCTGCGGCAGAGTTTGAGGTCCCAAATGAACAATTCAAGATGACTCGAAGACACACGGGCGACTAAAGCAAGTTACCGTGTACTTACGAACAAAACGCGTTCCCGTGACAGAGCTGATTTCAGTTCAACGAGAGCCGCAGCCGGGACAGGAACACATTACCATACGTCGTTTCTACAACGGTGCTCACATGTTCACAATAAATTACTTCCAAGAAGCAAAATCATACGGAGAGCAGCGCGAGAAACAAAGCCTTGCAAAACCGAAACTTTAGAGGGGATCACGTGGTGGACAGGAAGCAATGGCGATTTTGACCCGAGCGACCGCTAGAGGGTGGCTACGCTAGTCTGGAGGGAAGAGCCGCTCCTTGTGTTTCCTTCCTCCATGATGCGCACAAACCCTTCTTTGCAGGAGGAGATCTCATGATGGTTGTATACGGCCTAAGTTCTATCTGGCTCGACATAACCACCAATAGCTTTGCACAACCACTGATCTTGTCCCCTCCGAACACAAGACTTGATGAATAACAATGATAATAATAATAATAATACCTTTATTAATGTGCCCAAGAACAGCCGAAGCCTTGGTGTTGGCGCACGCAGACAATGCAGTATTTACAAATATATACACATATACAGGGTGTCCCAGAAAACGTGTCATTGAATTATAATAAAAAAACTACACCACCTAGAGTCATGCGGTCAATGGCATTTGTTCTTACTGGGTTTTTGCCACCTCCTCATGTGACTGTTGTGTAACGTAAGTTTAATTAAGTAAATTTTTGCGAGCTGAAGTCGGAAATTTGCCTAGTAAAGGTCACTTTTTACCCCACCAATGTGAAGAGAGAGCGACCAAACTGAGAGCGATTGCGCTGAAAAAGTCATCGCGCGCTATGGTCCGGTGCTCCGAAAAACATGAAATTCGGCTATTTTTTCCGATGGGATAGCTCGTGAATATCACTGTGAATTATCATGGATTTGAGTGAATTCGGCACGCTCTTCATATTGGTGGGGTAAAAAAGTGACCTTTACTTGTCAAATTTCCGAGTTCAGTTCGCAAATATTTACATAATTAAGCTTGGAGTACATGACATTCACATTAGGAGGTGGCAAAAACCTAATAAGAACAAATGCTGTTGACCGCATGATTCTAGGTGGCGTAGTTTTTTAATTATAATTCAATGACACGTTTTCTGGGACACTGTATATACATACATACAGGGTGTTTCAAAAAACGTGCCATTCGGACTTTATAAAAAAACGGGGCGACGGAAAAATACGGGGTAAACGGCACTTGTGTGGCAACTGAATTTACCATCTTGCAAAAATATTTTCATTTGATTTTAATTAAAATAAATTGAATTTCTTTAATTGAACTCCAAAATTTCCCAAGTCAACCTAACGTTTTTTTTACAGAATTTGAGAGCCCGTAGCGAACTTAGTCAGATCCACCACGAAATCCGCTCGATATTGCAAATGGAACTGCCCCAAAAAACTCCCGAAATTGAGGCTTCAAAGTCTCGGGTATTCAACGGCGCACCAAATCAGTCGCCAAGATGCACAGAGAGCAGCACATGCTCCTGCCCCCATGAAAGATAGAAGGTCGAAAAAAATGAGGGTGGGAAAAAAGAGGCGGAATCATTTTTGTTTGCTGCTTATCAACGTATGGTGCAATGTCAACCGCCTTGTTATCGGCACGTCTTGTGCTGCACGCCGGTTCGGCGATAAATTGTACTAGCTTCGTGGGGGCAGGAGCATGTCAGGCTCTTCGCGCGTCTTTGCGAGTGATTTTGTGTCGATGAAAATATTTTTACAAGATGGCAAATTCAGTTGCCACACAAGTGCCGTTTACCCCGTATTTTTCCGTCGCCCCGTTTTTTTTATAAAATCCGAATGACACGTTTTTTGAAACACCCTGTATAGTGGTACATACAATACAGACATGGAGATATACAGTACATAGTACTAAAAGGGAAAAAAAACTGTACAACTTCATGTGTTACTGAGTGAACGCAAGAGGAGAGTTTTAAAAACGTTTGAATGGGAGGTAAAGATATCAACAGAGGGGTGAATTGCGTTTGTCATTTGTTGAATACGTACGATCGGATTTGCAGGCATATGGTGGGATAAGTACAATATATTCGTGTGTTGGGTTACATTGACAGGTACGGCGATATGAAGCTGATGTAATATAGATGGGGTATCGAGAAAACTGTGTAAGATCTTATAACAGAGCATAATATCATGAAAACGGCGTCGCGTTGAGAGTGGTTGGAGGTTAAGAAATGACATTATCTCAGTATAGACATACATTCTAAAGTGAGGGCTTTTTCTTAAGAATACGCTATGTACAATGTGTAGAAATTTCTTCTGGACAGATTCAATCCGTGACGAGTCAGTGCAGGAAAGAGAGTTCCACACTGGAGACGCGTATTCCAGTCGCGGTAAAATTAAGGAACGAAACAGGTGAAGAAATACAGAGTGTGTGGAAAAGATTTTGCATGTATATGTGAGCAAGTCAAGAATTTTGAGAGCGTACGTAAGAGACATGATCATGAAAACGCAGCTGGGAGTCGAAAATGACCCCCAAATCCTTCAGTACATCGACACGCTTGATGGCATCGGAACACATGTATATATGTATTGCATATTATGTTAGTTTTTCTTGAGTAAGTCACATGTTTCGTCTTCAATGGATTAATAGTCATCCCATTTTTAGAGCACCATTCAATTACAGAAGAACCGTCAGTTTGTAGCTTGTGAACGTCATTTGGGTCGTGGATAACTTTAAATATCTTCACGTCATCGGCGTACTGAAGAACATGAGAATGACGAATATGCCTAGCTAAGTCATTAATAAATACATTGAAAAGGAGCAGCCCCAGAATTGAGCCTTGAGGTGAACACCTGAACGGGGAAAGTAAGGAGAAGAAAAGGCGCCGTGCACCTTTACGACACAGCATCTGTTACTCAGAAACGAAAGGAAGAAAGCAATGAGGGCGTTTCCGAGACCAGTCATATGAAGTTTGTGTAGTATGGTCCATCATGTCAAATGACTTTGAAATGTCGAAATAAATTGAATCTACTTGTCCTCGTTCTGAGACACAAGGAGCCACGACGGACATAAACGATACAAGATTGGTGACAGTGAATCTGCCTGGCATAAAACCATGTTGTTGTTCACATATCTGCGACTTGAGAAAAGAAAACGTGCGATCATAGATTACCTGCTCAAACACCTTTGAAAACGAGCACAGTAGACTGACAGGACGATAGTTTGACACATTTAAAGGATCGCCAGACTTGTGGACTGGTACGACAACCGAAGTTTTCCAGCAGGTGGGGAACACAGTCTCGTAGAGACAGGTTGAATACATATATGAAGGAGGACGGGTGCAAGGAGGTCACCGTAGGCTTTAACGAATACTGCAGGAATTTTGTCGGCCCCTGGGGTCAAAGTAGGTTTTAGCTTCCGAATAGCTGCGATGACCTCCTCGTGGGGCACTGCTATACAACGAAGGTGATAAGATGCGTTCGACACGGAGCTCGAATTCGCAATTGGCTGTGCATTACCGCGTTTATATATTGAAGAAAAATGTGTAGCGAAGAGCTGAGACATCGAGGTTGGGTTAGAAGATACCCCACCATTAGTGTTCAAAGCGCATAGACTGTTTTCGTTTTTGGAAAGACGCATGTGTTTCCAAAATTGTTTAGGATTGCTCTTGAGATCCATTTCAATGGATTTGATGCGATTAGCATAGTCACGTGATTGTGCCTGCTTAAAGAGTGTCCAGTAGTGAGCAAATAGTATGTGTGTTATGGAGTTATGCTTTTTGAATTGCCGGTGGTGGAATTTTTCCTTCTTTAGGTAAGACCTGGTCTCCTTCGAGAACCAGGTAGGGTATCTATGAACTTTATGTATGGCCCGAGTGTGGACAAAGGAACTTATACCTGAATGAACAATATCCGTAAATAAAACAGCAGCACTGTTCGCATCAGTGGCATTGAATACGGGTTCAAAATTAGCAGCTGTGAGATGATGATATAGACCAACGTAATCACCTCGACGAAGCTCGAAAGTATCGGATGCTACATGACGATTACGGAAAGAAAGTAAGCACGGACACTGCAAAAGGGGGGTGATATTTGTCTGGCGGAATCAACGGGGAAGCAGGCCTAACAGATGTAAAGTTGGCCAAGCGGACGAAACAAAGATCAAGGAATTGTCCCCTATGGTTGGGGACAGTGAACTTGGGAGAGCGACATGAAATCGGCAAAGTCACGAAGACAGTTTACACCGTTTAAACCAGAAGACGGTTGGGGAACGGCAGGGGAAAGTTGTTGAGCTTCGAAATGAGGTAGATTGAAATCACCTAACATCAAGATGTCACAGTGTCTGTCAAGTAATGGCTCCAGGGACAGAAGGTACTGGGAGAGTTCTGACGGATTAAACAATGGTGGGAAGTAGTGAACACCCACAATTAAGTTGGGGTCATTGAGGCGATGAATTTCTATACATACCGACTCAGGGTATTGCTCCAAGTCGCACCGACGTATAACTTTGTAGGCATTTGACACTGCAATTAGGCACCCACCGCCACGTGCAGTCGCTTTCCCAGGAACAACACGATCTGAACGGTGCACACTATGGCAATCGGGAAAATAGGCGCTGTTCGGGATAGAGTCATTTAACCAGGTTTCAGAAAGACAAATGATGTCGTATTCGCACTCACACACAGCAGAGACAAAGCTCGAACTCTACGTACGCAAACCACGCACGTTTTGGTAGTAGAGACTTGCCCACTCATTCTTGACTGCCATCCGTGGGAGCATGTTGGTCGGAACTGTGGATCATGCTGCTGTGGAGCCGACCCCTAAACTGCTTGACTAAGCAGCCAGAGGGCCACACCGCAGGATCGTGAAGGATGTCGAAAGCAGCGTCGTCAGTTGAGATGTGGAACGAGGCGTAGGTTTCGAAACGTGATTTTAACTTAGTGCACTTGATAGATGAGGAGTCAGTTTTCTGTGCGACGAATGCAGTGATGTCGTCTACAGTTGTCGCAGGAAGGAGCTTGGTGACGAATAGTGCCTTGTTGGCGCGGCGCGGTTCCACGGCACGGAGGCCTTCGGAAATCGACGTGCTGAAGAAAGCTCTGGGCTGAGGTGTACGTACGTTGGGCATTCCAATCGGCGACATCTCACCGTTAGAAAGACTTGGTGAAGATGTGTTACCTACAGGTAGTTTAGCGGCCTGTGCCACGAACGTGACTCCCGGCATTCGAGTCAAATCCTTAGATGGGGCCGAAGTAGGGAGGGAGGCCGGTTGCGATGGCGCCACATTTGCACAAAAATTCGGAGTGACGGCTGCATCCCTATGAAGAGAAGCTTTGCGCAGTTCAGCTCGCAGAGAGTTGATCTGGATCACCATAGCCGAAGAAGACTCGTGAAACTCCTTTTTGAGTTCGGCGTTCTCACGGCGGAGCACGGCCACCTCGTCGGTCAGGAAAGAAATCCTCTGAAGGGCAGCTTGGAGTAGGGAAGCCAGGTCAAGGTCATCCGGTTGGGGCAGGGAGAATCCTGGTAGGGAAGCCGGAGACGATGGCGTTGGGCTCGTTAGGCTTAGTGTTCACCGAAGGCGATGGCACAGAGTCACAGAGCGGGCATAAAAAACGACTTACGACATCCAGAATTTTCGCATCCTTGGAGGTGAGATGCATGCATTTAGCATGCACCCGTTTGTCGCACTTTGTGCACTTCAGGATAGACTGTTTACCGTAAAACGGCAGAGCGCAGATGACACATGTGTCGGCACTGGGCGCCATCTATTATAATAATAATAATAATAATAATAATGAATAAATAAGAAAACGACTGGTGACTGCGGAGTTGGGACTTTGCTCCAGATTTATTCAAGCTGTGGTGGAATGTTGAAGCGAAAACCTCGCAAAAGCCCTTGTGAAAAGGTCTTGAGCCACAAATACCGGCAAAACGCTGCCGGTATCACCTTCCTACCGGCAGAGCGAGCAAATAACCGGCCTTACCGGCCTGGTGGCAACCCTACCTGCAGCAGGTGTCAAGCCAGGAAATCGATTTGATGGTGAAAAGACTGATGCGTTGGTCGAACTTCATTCATAACTTAGACACTTTTTTGATCATCTGCTTAATAAACATCGAAATCTTATTCTTTTCGTTGGGAAGCCGAAGCTCTCCATCTATGGGAGAGAGAGAGATTATGGGTTTAGTGGCACAAAGGCGGCAAAGGCCAAAGAGGCCATCTATGGGCAAATCAGCCTACATGTTGGGAACCAAATTACAAGCTGTCCTGTCCCAATGAGACGGCATCCGAAATTATGGATCAATCAGATGGGTAAGTGATCTACCAGTCTATGAGTGGGCTTATAGAGGAGTAACCAATGAGTAGTTTGGATCTATGAGTGGACTTAGAAATGAGTGGATTGACTAATTAGTGGTTGTCTGTGCTGTAGCTAGAAACTGTACCAATAAGCAGTGGAGCTCTATGAGGGAGCTTAGAAATGTAGAGGTGAGTGGACGTCACCAATGAGTGACTTTCTTAGTAGAAGTATGGACCAATAAGCAGTTGGAGTCTACCAGCCTATGGGGAAGCTTAGAAATGGGTGGCTCACTATGACGTAGCTAGAAATATTGATTACAGTTGGGAGCAGGGGCGGATTTAATGGGGGGCGGGGGTCGACCGCTCCCCCATACGGCTGTTCCCCATGTAAAAACCCTATCTCCTGGATGATGCTCTGCCGCAAAGCACGAAATTTCCTTAAGACCGCCCCCCCCCCATGACAGACCTTTAAATCCGCTCCTGGTTGGGAGCCTATGAGGGAGCTTAGAAATCCAGAGATGAGTGGCTCGATGACGTAGCTAGAATTATGGACCAACGAGCTGTTGGAGTCTGCCAGCCTATGAAGGAGCTTCGAAATCTAGAGAAGAGTGGAACTGACCAATGATTGGCTTTCTAGCTAGAAGTATGGACCAACAAGCAGGTGTCTACTAGCCTATGGGGTAGCTTAGAAATCTAAAGATGAATGTAAGTGACCAATGAGTGGCTTTCTAGCTAGAAGTATATTTATTATTTATTATTCCAAAACCCAAGGGACCACTAGGGGTCATTACATGGGTCAATGATTCAGCAAAACCTAACAACAGCCTTTGCATACTATTAGTTTAGAAGGAGAACAAGCAAGAATAATAATAATAACAATAGTAATTCAAAGCAATAACGATAATACACTGGCCACAGTAGACTAGCAAGGAAATCTACGTGACAACAAAGTTATTAATGAAACAAATAGGAAAGTAAATGCCTGCAGAAGGTTACGGGATCTACGATGTCAACAATGTTCTGTGGGAGCGAGTTCCACTCGGTTTCGGCGAGCGGTATGAAAGAGTGTCTGAAGGACTCGGTGCGAGAAATAGTACGTGATACTTTCTGACTGTGATCGGTGCGATGAGAAATATACCGGGCCCGAATGATGTATGGCTGACTCAGGGATGTAGTGTAGAAGAACTTATGGAATAGGCAGACCCGAAGGTACTTCCTCCTTAATGTCAAAGTGGGAAGACCTAGATTAAGTTTCATTAAGGACACACTTGATTGAATGGAAGAGTCGACAAGATGAAACGGACGCACCGGTTCTGGACTGACTCAACAAGTGTTTCCAAATATGACTGATGGGGATCCCATATCGAGGCTGCGTACTCCAACTGAGGTCGGACCAGAGTGTTATATGCAATTATTTTAACATTTGTGCGCGCTTGTCTTATGTTGCGTCGAAGGAAAGCAAGCGAGCAATTGGCCCTCTTACAGATGGCTGGGATATGGTCCTTCCATGAAAGGTTAGATGAAAACGTAAAGCCCAGGTACTTCCATGATGCGGAAGGGAAGAGAAAATGATTGGAGATAGAGTAGGTAACAGTTACAGGTTGTGGGGAACGGGTGAAATGAACAAATACACACTTCGGCAAGCTGAGTTCCATTTGCCAGGCTCTGCACCATTCACCAATTAAGTTAAGATCGTGTTGTAATATGATCTGGTCTGATATACTCGATATTGCTCGGTACACCACACAGTCATCTGCGAAAAGCCGAACTTTTGAAGTGATGTTGGTGGGGAGGTCGTTAATGTATATGAGAAATAATAACGTGCCGAGAACGGTGCCCTGTGGGACGCCCGACGTGACAGAACAGAAGGACGATAAGGTACAGTTAACTATCGTGGCTTGTTTACGGTGGGATAGGAACTGTTTGATCCAAGTTAAGAGAGATGGGGGAATGTTTAAACGAGATAATTTATGAAGAAGACCCGTGTGAGATACCTTATCGAACACCTTTTTGAGGTCGAGAAAGATAGCGTCTGTTGCCACGCCCTTATCCAGGCCAGTTTGTAGGTCATGAGTGAAGCTGGCAAGTTGAGTTTCACAAGAGTATTTCTTACAGAATCCGTGTTGGTGCTGATAAAAGAAAGAATGGGCTTCCAAGAACGAAGCAAGATTAGAATAGATTATGTGTTCAAGAATTTTGGAAGGAACACTTGTCAAAGAAATGAGTCTGTAATTCAATGGTACACTGCGGTCCCCTCCTCTAAAAATTGGGACAACTCTCCCCAAGCGCCAGTCGAGAGGGACGATGCCGGATAACAGAGATTGCGAAAAGATATCTGCCAGAAACTCGCTAGATTGCTAGATATTTTGTACTTTTGAGTATTTTGGCGTTTATACCGTCAAATCCACAAGCCAAAGATATTTTGAGACCATCAATTATCTTAGCGATCTCGTTTGCTGAGATTGAGATTTCGTTCATTGACGGTAGGATAATTTCTTGAACAGTACGATTTTCACGGATATTACTCAAGATAAACACAGTTCGGAAACTTTCGTTAAAGATTTCACAGATGGAGTTCTCAAGAAGGTGGTTGCCTTCGTCATCACTTAACTGAATTGTTTGAGTGGTAGCCGAATTCAATACGTTACAAAACTTCTGCGGATTTTGTGTCATCATTCTGGGTAGGATGTCCGTGTAAAAGTCCCTTTTCGCTTTCTTAATTGCGAAGGAACATAGCTTTGCACATGCGCGGTATGCGGCCAAGCGATCAGGGTTCAAGCAGTCACGAATTCTGCGGAAAAGACGCTTCTTGTAAATTAACCGCCTAATTGATGGGTTGAACCACAGTGCTGATGGATTGTGTGATACAGTGATCGATTGTACATGAGCAGTCACCAGGCCATTCAACAGCTCCTTAAAGACTGACCAGTTCTGCTCCGCTGTTCGATGCATAGACCGTTCAGTGAATTCCGTTAAACATGAGGCCAATGTGGCATTAATAACGTATTTTGCTTTGTTGTACAACTTGATGACCTTACATACCTTTTTCTTGGGTGGTCGATGTTCAAACTGCATATCTGCACAAACAGTAAGATGGTCACTAAGAGGGAACGGTGATGTAAATACGGCATCGAAAAGTTCTGGGTCAGTTGTCAGAATGAGGTCAAGAGTACTAGAGGTTGTTGTGGTTATTCTCGTTGGAGATTGCACAACCTGGCTTAAACAAAAAGTGGAGCACAAATCAAGGAAGTCACGCTCTTCGCGACAGGAAGAGTTCAGAAAGGACCAGTCGATACCCGGGTAGTTAAAGTCGCCAACCAGCACAATCTTGTCATTGGGGTATCGCTGAGTGACCATGTCTAGTGCAATGTGCAAGAAGGAACAAAAATTTACAAAGTTTGGTGGCCGATAGCAAACACCAATTAATAAACGTGAAAAGCGGCCCTGAACGCATACCCACAGCAGTTCAAGATCAAGTGAAATGTTCACAATATGAGAGTGTAAACAGTCTCTAAATGCGAGAAGGACACCGCCTCCTCACCGGGAAATGCGATTGTTTCTGTAGAACACAAAGCCAGGAACATTCGGAAGGAGTTTATTGTCCGTTACATCAGGGGTTAACCACGTTTCGCACAAAGCAATGATATTGCATTGAGATGACATGATTTCATCACACAAGCTATCTCGCTTTGGGATAAGACTCCTGACGTTAGAGACTAGAAATGCTAACTTTGTGTGTGTTCCCTGGAGCTATTCGAGTAGTGCTATCTTTGCACTTCCTTGACTTGGGATAATGTCGGGTCGCACTTGTAGCATTTTTCATTGATAATCAATTTATCATACCGTAGTTTGAAGGGGGAGCTTTGGGACCTAGCGAAGGCGAGTAGGTGTTTCCTCGAGGAGCAAACGGCTGTAGAGAAATCTTGAGAAGCAGACGTGTTTGTTTCTCTGAAGCCGGAGCAAAGTTTGACGATTTCTTGCTTCGTTTTGTACGAGAACTTCACGATAATAGGGCACTCTTTTGATGTGTTAAATTTCCCAATGCGATGTGCATGCTCAATGTTGTTCGGCTCCAGCTGTATTGACAGGTGGGTGGAGCAGGCATCTATAACCAGTTGTTCAGAATCACGCCAGGATTCACCCACATTGTCTTCTAATCCGTAGAATATCAGGTTATCCCGACGAGACCTGTCCTCGAGATCGTTTACACGGGATACGAGTGTTTCAATTCTTGAATTGAACCTCATTAACAATTGGCTTCAGGGAGGCTAATTCTAATTCTACAGTGGTGACCTTTTCGGTCAGTGTTTTAATGGCGGTGTCAGTTACTTTCTGTGAACTTTGTAGTTTTTTCAGTTCACTGAGCAACATAGTCTGTCCTTCTTGAAGATTGCGAAGTGCCAGTAATATCTCGTTATCACTGTCGACCCTCTTAGGAGGGCCGGGATTCGATTCGACATCACCGGAACACATTAGACTTTGTTCTATTAAATTAACACACTTGATAGAAGATAGGCTAGTGATACATCTTATGTAAGCTACGCACTGTAGAAGCGGAAGAAGGCAATGTGGGTGCTGCAGTTCCAGAAAGCATCTGTCACTTGTTTTACGGGAGGATTCTGAAAGTGGCTTTCTCACCTGCGTGAACAGTAGGGAGGCATTAATCGAAGTCCACATTCTGGAACTGCAGAGCCCACTATGCGCTGCGCGGTGGCTAAGTCCTTTATGTAATCTGTTGGCGTTCAGTGCTGTCGTTCCGCGGTGAAGACCGACAATAGTAATCAGTGTTGCAGGCGTACTGTGTAGGGTGGCATGCGGATCATCGTTGACGTCGCAGAACTTGTTTGCGGGACTGGTGATGTCCCGTAGCACCTGACTGGGAATTGGGTCGGGTGCCGGCTGTTGCGAACGGCTGTATAGACCAATAAGCTGGTGTCTACTAGCCTATAGTGTAGCTTAGAAATCTAGAAATGAGTGGCTCTCTATGGCGCAGCTATAAGCATCGCCCACTAAGCATTTGGGAGCCTTTGGGGGAGCTTAGAAATCTAGAGATGAGTGGAAGTGACCAATGAGTGGGTCTCTATGATGTAGCTAGAATTATGAAACAATGAGCGCTTGGGAGCCGATGAGGGAGCTTCGAAATCTAGAGATGAGTGGAAGAGACCAATGAGTGGCTGTCTAGCTATAATTATGGACCAGTAAGCAGTTGGGCTGAATGTAAGTTGCTGTCCTGAGGAAGGTGTCAAAAATGTACTGAATAGGTTGAAATCAATTTCTCGTGTGTGTTTCTCTGAAGCCATTGCGGAGTAGGCTGTGCACCATCTGGACCACCTCTGGACCAATGTATAGGTAAGCAATTTGGGAGCAGACTTGGCAGCCTGGTTGTGGAGGCTAGCTGTGGTGGAGCCAATCAGCGATCAGTAGGCTTAAAATGGACAATCGGCGTGAAGAGGCAGAACTAAAAGTGGAACGGACCGACCAGCGTGAAGGGGCGGAGCCAATCAGCACGAAGTGGGCGGAGCTACGACCAGCTAGTTAGCAATCAGTAGGCTTGGAATGGACCAATCAGCATGAAGGGGCAGAGCCAAGCCAACCAATTAGTATAAAGGGGCTGAGCTATGCCAGCCCATCAACGATCAATAGGCTTAGAATGGACAAAACAGCGTGAAGGGGCGGAGCTACGATCGACCAACCAGAGAGCTTAGAACTGGCTAGCGTTGGATTAGAACTGGATTGTTTTGGATTGGAATTGGTTCGCGTCAGATTTGAATTTGATTAGAAAAGAATGGCTGTACTGCGCCTTGGTTCTATACTACTGCCATCGCCTTATTTAACATCCATTACGTTCTGGGTTGAGTAAATACGCAGTGTTCAATTTTCAGCAATGGGTAATGAAATAGTACACTTTATAAGTGGGCCATGGTGTACGAGACCGTCCTTTTAAAACTCATTTAATATGTGAGCTGTTTTTCGGAAGAGAAAGTTGGCCAAGTAGTGAAGCGGAACCAAACATAGCTGCATCAGTCTCATACACACGTTTCAGGATGCGATAGTCCCTTCAAACACGCATTCACTTCAAAACTGCAAAATGCACTTAAAAGAAAAACATTTCATGGTGTTTGGAAGATTTAATTGAATGTGACAGCTCTTCGCTGTTTCCAAACAAAACTGAAAAATGTTTCGACAGTAGAAACAGCTTTGGGCTCAAATATAGACTCTACCTCAGTGTTAGTGTCCATGCTAAACAAGTATGCATGTTAACTGAGTACTTTCATTACATCACAGATGCAATGTTTCCTCAAAGCCATCAAACTATTGGTATCGTAGCAGATTTGGTTTCCTCGACGCTTTCCACCTCCCATTCTTTTCGTCACATTCCTTTCCCCAACACCGGCCTTCTCAGACGAGTTCAAGAACTCTGACCCTTAAACTGCGCTTTCCCCAAACATGGCACATAGCAAATGATTTGTGCCAATGTCAAGCAGCTGGAAAGGCAGGAGGCTAAAGGACGCACAACATATTCTTAGGCACGTCTGTTCGGCGAAAAACTATCGTATATACACGGTGTGTCACGTAAGATTATTGAGGAAGGAAAGGGAGGAGGAGCCCTATTGCTCTGAGAAGTGAAGCCGAGATTGAGGGTCACTCCAGTGACATCACCGCTCGCTTTCTGGTTTCTGTGACATACATGTCTAGGGAACCCCAACACATAGTTTCGGAACACTTGGAGAGCTGTGGTGGTAGCGTGCCAAAGTGGCCCCAAAGTGGCGTGTACAAAGCAACACCATTGGGCTATTCAGGTAACGTGACCTCAGCCAGGCTCCAAAGATGCTACAGCTCACCTCCTACACTCACGTCACTTGCCCCACACTTCTCTCTTCTGTCGAAGAGCCGTTCTGGCGCCTCCTTTTCTTCTGTCCTCCATGCGTAAGACTGACCAGCACCGGAGGGGTAGGGGTCTAAAGGCAGTTGTGTCATAATTATTGTGTATCATTACCGGTATGTGTCTCTGGCTGAAATACCAAGCCCAAGTTAGGGGGGGTGTCTCGAAACACTTGGGGGTGTAGGGGGATGTCTAGATAAATCACTGCAGCGGAATACCCATAACATTACTGAAACCCAGGTGTTACGAAAGTTTGATAAAAAATTGGAAGCGTACATCAAATTACTGGAACAGGGACATGGTAGGTGTCTCATTTCAGTAGCCTTTGATCCAGTACAGCCCTGTGATGTCCACTGCTCTTGTCTTTGCGCATATCTTTTTAATAAGTTCAGTTAATTTTTTGGTAAGTTATACTGTAATAAAACTGCAATAACATGTGCACAAAACCGCAACTCTCGTTGTCATGGTAACATACACACAAAAAAAAGAGAAGAAAGAGAAGAAAAAGGATGCTGCGCAGGAGACGACGCTCATGTTATCCCCCACACCCTCTGCTGCTCCTCGCCTACTCACTCTCTCTGGTACAGAGTAGACTCCTCAGGGTTGTGCTCTACAGCTTTGCAACTATGCAGTCAATCTATTTTCACTAATTATGAAGATTAATTATGAAAGTTAAAACTGGCTAAAAAACGCTAATTACTGATACACCAGCACCTTTGAGTAGGCCCCATCAGTAGATATATTCAAGTACTTTTGCGAAAGAAAAATAAATCGCAAATTTAATAAAATTCTGGTCAGTCTTACGTGACGCACACTGTATACAGAGAACCCTCGTTATTATGACCATGGTCGTTCCCGAAAATTTTGGTCATAATGTGGAATTGTCATATTAACGGGGGGGGGGATTTGCAGAGGTTTCACTAAATTGTTCCCCAGCAGCATGGTCGTAAAGCGCGTATGTCAGATTATCGGAGGTCATATTAACGAGGGTTCACTGTAGTGTGCATCCTTCCGGACACCTTTTACCATGTATAAAGCCGCTAGATTTTCTGCAGCGGAAAATTAACATTTCAGGTGGGCGTGCAAGAGAAAACAAGTAAAAAAACATTGCAGTTAATTTCTCCCCCTTTCATCCTCCCAAGGTCGCTTACCTACTTGTCCTGCACACTTTTCCAGCTTTTCGTAACCTTTCAGTGCACAAACAAAATTAGACTCAACTCTGACAATTTCTCTCTGGGCATTCCTGTCCTTCAATTTTCTTTAGTGGCATCACGTTCAGCCGGTGCCAGCAGTATCAGTTGCGTCAGGCATTACAGTCGCAACTGATCGGGTTTAACCAGAGAAAATGTTGCAGATCGATTGAAGTCCTTAGATAATTTTGTAACATATCGATTATTGCAAGAAAAGCTCATTGTTCTGAGGGAAACAGCAGGTTCCATGTGACATTACTGATTCCGCAAAATTTAATGGAAATCTTGGGGCTCTAACCATGAACAACGTGCATGTTATACAGCAAAAATACATGAAAAGTGAAATATGGGAGGGGGGGTAGCCTAAGCTTTTTGGCTGCAAGTAGACCATGTGTTTACAAGTCCCAAACGTCACCACACCAACAGTGGACAGCTGTTTTGACCTTGTTAGACCTCTCCAGCAGTGCGCAGGTGGGCAAAGTTTAAGTGGGTGGCGGCAGAAGGTCACGTGGAACGTGATATCCTCCCGTCAGGGAGAGAGACTCACCACTGAAAGCCCAGTACAAAGCTAGTGAAATACATATAAAGGGGGAAATTTTTTTTTTCTCTGGCTTTGCACTGGGTTTTCAGTGGTGAGTGACCCACTCAAATGTTGCCCACCTGCGTACTGCTGAAGAGGTCCAACAAGGCTGAAACAGCCATCCACAGTGCTGGTGTGGTGACATTTGGGACTTGTAAACACATGAATAGTGAAAGGTCATCTTGGTCTCTCACTTGGTCATCTAAAAACTTTTCGCAGTGACATACCCCACCTAGAGTTTGCAATCTGCACCTGACAGCTTAAAACACCATGCCAAGCATCATACAAGATTTATTCCAGCAACACATTATTACTCCAGTCCAAGCAAATTAAAACAGTGCACTGTGCATTTTGCTATGCCAACGAAACTGTGACTCATCCTCTCAGCATCACTGTACATCTCAGCATGTAATAATAATCGCAATCAAATGAAACTTTTGCCCCCTACAATATCTGCACTATGGGACACAACATGGAATCATACGGAAGTAATGAGAAACAAACATGGTACATGAAAGACGTTTGCAATTGAGTCTGTTTGGTGTGTTTTTCTGCCTCACACAACCGTTTCTACTTTGGCAATAATATCTAATGTGATGAAGTGAAGGCTTCGTAAATGGGGTGCAAAACCTCGCAAAAAACTCTGTGCTAGATGAACCGTTTGAAGCACTCTGAAAAAAATGTTTCATTAACAGCGTACCAAACCTCATTGAAGTGGGCATGTAGGCTTACTTTGGATTGCTAAGGGATCCTGACTACATTTCCATAAATACGGTTCTTTACAGTGCAAATCTAAAGAACCTAATTGAAAGCAGTGAAAAAGCAGGTGATAGCATTCATGAAGGAACAAAGCAAAAAACCTTGGTGCATATTTGGAAACAAGTGATTTCTCTCTATATAGCATCATCTGCAACATAAGGAAGAATGATGAAAGCTGGGCTGCATCACATTTAGATAAATACTGGGAACACTGAGTGCTTTCTACCAACGTTAGAAAAAGTTTGCACTGATGGCTAAGTCTGGTTAGGGATGCATGCAAAAGAAAGGAAAGAAAAAGGAAACAGGTTCCAACAGCTCACACCTTTCAACAATGATTAAAAGTTTAAAACCTGCATGCATGTGTGGTTCACCACACCGGGCAATTTGTCACCTGAGGGAACAATTTTGTGTATTGCGGTGCTGTTTATGCAGGAGGAACAAGGAGGTCATTAAAGAGAGCATTGCAACTCAGTAAAGAATGTATCAGTGTCCTCCTAACTATTAAAACACGTAAAGTTGTAGAGGATGCATTCCAAATTATCATCAAATACACTGCCTGTCTAGGGTTGCTGATGATTCATACATACTTGTGAAAGCAGCAACCATTACTAGTGTCAGCCTGCCATCAGATTCTGCATTAATTTATGACCAGCTTTTTGCAAAATACTTACATTATTTGATTGTCCAAGAAAAAAAAAAAAACAGTTTGCTAGATCTGAACTGTGTTGGGTTGAATTTATGTCAACTTTTCCTCAAGTTGAGGGTAATGTCTTGATTGTAAATCAAAGATAACCTCACAGTGTGACAGAGTTGATATGAAGGTACATGCTGTTTACCCGTTTATTTGTCATGTTGTGTTCGTTACTCCTGACATAACTTTTGTCTGGGAATACACCTGGGAATTAACCACCCCCACAGCAACCCTGCAGTGAACCACATTAGAATTCCCTACAGCATTGACAAAGTCTGTCACATGCCAAGAATAGCGATGTGAATGCAAAGGTATTCATATCATGATGCACATAAAAAGTGTTAGCCACATTTAGTGGCAAATACTGTGCCAGTCGCACTACAGTATGCTTATTCAAGGAACAATGGTATTGAGTCCAAAATGCCACGCTATACATTAGCTGTGGATGCATGGGATATCAAAGTAACACCACAAAGTTCTTTTGTGCATACTGATGTCATCCTGCTACCGAGCCATCTTTGGAGGAGGCATGAGATCTCGATCCAAACAAACCATTCGTTTCTGGGGGTTCTGCCATCGGTGATCACGAATGAAGCCTAAGAGGATTTCCTTTGTCACAGGGTGCTTAATACTTTTCATAACACCTGGAACAAATTCAAAGTACATCTTGAATAACTGCAACCAGACTGCCTAGAAACAGTGAATTAACAGTGACATTAAGCTGTGCAATGCCTAAGCTATGACCTATAACTATACAACACATACCAGAACATTGCATACACAAAATGTTATTATACATATTAATTATGGCAATATTATAATGAAATATATATTGGTGGAGCTGAGTACAAAAAATACACTACGGTGATTAAGGAGTAATAATTCCGAACTGACCTTAATTATGGAATTTTTCAAATCCAGTTTTACACAACCAATCTTCACAACCAGTTCTACATTGAGGGGCGGCTCATTCAATTCCCTGCATTACCACCAGCAATGCGGTAGAGTATCACCCCTGGCGATCAAACTCCCCATTCGTCATCTCACAATAAAGTTGTTGAGTTCTACAAACTGGCTATTCAGTTGTTTGTAACATTTCCCTGAGTCTGGGAACAAAGGACAAACACAAATGGACCACACAAGACTCAAACGATCAATTAAACTTTATAGATAACACATATAGGGTGGTGGAAAAGGAAATTTTAAACGTGGTATGGTCAACTAGAAAGTGCAGGACAATAAATTCCAGCTGGGGTTCTCAAACAGAGTGCAACAAGACACTTGAGTTATCTGTGGGGAGCACCAAGTAAACGGCAAAACTAATGGCTAGTTTCTAACTCAACGCTTTGGTGGCTGGAGGCTAGTTTGGATAAACAGGACTACATGTATAATGTCCCGCCAGGACAAAAGGAAATTATTAATAGAGACTATGAAGACAAAAACTGAAATATAAGGAAGAAAGGATGGATTTAGAACGTCAAGGGGGAAGGAACAATAGCAAGGGTGTTGTACAAACAGAAACAAATTGCAAGAAATTGGTGCAGCTAATTGTTGGAAACAGAAAAGGTCTAAGCTTGGTGAATGAAGTCAGGTTAGAGTGTGGGATAATAATGGACACTTTACTGATCCATATCGTTATCTTTGCATAATGACAGTTGTGGCATGGTTATGCAGTGGATCACAATTTTGACAGGTGACAAGATGTTTATAAAGTTAAGTGGTCGCAGAGCTTTCGTCTACATTTTTGGCATGCTGCCAAATGGCAGTCATTAAGACACCCTTTCGTTTGGCTATCGTACGTGGCTCCACATTGCAAAGGAAAGCAGTTGACCATGTCTTTGCAACAAGGGACATACGGCTGGCTGTGGCCTGTGGTACAACTGTTTGTAGAATTGGGGTGTATGAAAGGATAAGGCTAGAGAACTTGTGGAATACAGTAAAAGCAGCCTTGATGTCATTAACGGAGGCTACTTTAGCGATGCCGTGTGATGAGTGCCATGAAAAAATGAGATCATGATTGTTGGGTTTTGTGTCGAGTCACAAGGTGATGGTGTATTGCCAATAGGAATAAGGAGATTCCATTTGTGGATGGAGTCGAGAGGGGAACCTGCCTGATGAAGGAGTCTTATTTTCAGTAGAAATAGCAGCTATTAACATGATGAACACAACATTTTTAAATGGCTGAGGAAAGGGCTGATTTCACTACACCATGTTTCAGTGATTTGGGGTGACAAATGTTTATAATGAGCAAAGGTTTCGAGTCTATGTGTCCACACAGCCAGTAGAAACCATTATTAACAGGAAGAGTGAGATCAAGAAAATAGAAAGAACCGTTAGAGGGAGTTCTGAGGTGAAGATAAGGTGAGGAACACTCGATTAATCGCACAAAAGTAATTGATTAACGATGGTGTCCGGACAAAAAATGCAGTTGAACTGAAGGTGCAATCGGAATAGTGGGTGCCTGAAATACACACACCGGAATACAGTATATTGTTTTGAAACAGTCGGAAACATTAGAAAATGAATTTATTTGGCTTTTGCAGCCGGCTACACGCTTCCGGCTGAACTTAGCAACCGTGTACGGACCGACGTCACTGTCACTGTTATGAAGGCAGGCTGTCTGTCACAAAATGCAGTCTCCCGACTCGCAATCTGTTGCCCAACAGTCGTAAAAAAAATCTGCGTTCATGCTTTCGGTGATATCGGATAGGAACCAGTCTTGCAACACCGTCAGCTGAGTGACTGGGAATCTCGCCGGAAATGACAATTACGTCACCGGAAGTGGCGAGGGAAGGGCCGTTTCAACCGGAAGCTAGTTCTTGGTTTCAAATTCAATATTTTTGATGTTTTATGAAAAAACACAAAAGAATTTTGTGAAACCTCTTTGGTGCTTTCTTCTTGGAAGGAATCTCCAAGAGGATATCACATTAACTTTAGATTTCTGGATTCCTCGCGGACACCACCTCTAAGTCAGGTGGGTTCAGAAGTGAGGGGAAAAAAAGTTATCAAGCCTGCACCAGCTTGCTTGTATTTTGTTTCTTGGGCTATTGTGTTTGGTGGCTGAGTGAAGCCTGCTTTACACTATTTACAATATTCTGTCTCTAAAGTCTACACATTTTGTGAGCTCATGGTCAACACTATACTATTCTGGGCATTGCAAGTTCCAGTAAATGCACTCCCAACTTCGAGAGTTGTGGTCAGTAACAGATGGAAATATGTGCAGCTTCTAAAAAAAGTGCAGGAAATTCACAATGTAAACATAGAAATGAGGAGATGCACACAAAGCAGGCCGTATGGAACATGTTGACTAACTCTCAGTGCAGTTCATCACACTATTGCAGTCTACCATACACAACACAGACGGACCCTTCTCTCGCTATGTTATGCTGGTCGAAAAGGCTCATCTTTGGAGCAGAACATCATCGAATGAGCCCAACACCACAAAATATTTCACCATGAGGTACTCGAAATTATTCGGATTGGACATTTTCTTATTATTCGAATTTGATTCACTGTGTAAGTGAAGTATTCGTAAACTATTCACAATGGACATTTTGCTATTCGCACAGCTCTACTTCTTTCGGATACAGGTTACTAGAAGTCCCACCATCCAGTTACCTCTATCAATTGCTATGTCATTCGTAAAATTGTAGCACTCAATCAGACGCCAACTCGGAGGTACACATAAAGTCGTGTGATCTAGGTCAGTGAGCAGCCTACTGGCGTGTTCAACTTAAGGAGGAAAAGAAATCTAGTCCGTCAGCTCTCAGAATATTACTGCGCCACAGATAGGATGGCTGGGCATAGAGACGAGACTGTCCCTCATCTGTCAGGTAATGTAATCCATCACACTCACTCTGCTTCCGTATTGGCTGTTAAGGTTGGCCGCATGACACTATGCGAGCCCTCCCCCACAGTGGCGCTACACTATTTCTCCTGGCGCGTTATTGTGTCTCCAACGGCATACGTAGATGAAGGACTAGATCTCTTTTCCTTCTTAAGTTGTACAGCGTACAGCAGCGAGATAAAGTGAGAAACTTACGAGAGTTGGTAGGATGTGGCCTAAAATGTTGGACAGATAATGTGGAACCATGCAATAAACTCTGCTTGTCATTTGTTTGACATGCCTTGTTTTCTATGTTTAGTGTTTGCTCAAAGTGGCGGATCGTTCAGTGCAATTCACTATCTGATTCCGACGATGACGACGACACCACACACCGTAAGCATTTTGTGAACAAAGCACACAGGTACCAAAACACGCTTCCTGCGATGAAGCCTAAAATACGAATACTACAAGAAGAAACACATGTGTACGTTAAAAAACAGTGGAGAACCATCCAACTGCAGAACCGATCAATAGCCGAGGTAACTGTGATCGCATTGGTTGGATACGGACCAATAGGGCTCATCTATACAGAAGGTGTCACACTAACATGTTAAAATTGCCGTTTGGTGCCAACACAGTCGACGGGCTAGTTGGTAGAGCTGATAGGCCCTTTAAGTGGCCAGGCTTTGTTGTTGCGTAAGATCTCTTAATTCTGTGGTGGGGAATAAAAAATTCTGCACGTATCGGCAGCAAGTGCTTGCATGCCTAAGCTGGCGGAAATATACAAATACAAAATCTTCATTAAATTTAATGACGTAAAAGTAAAGTTACAACAAATCCAAAATACAGTTGTGGCTAAGCATCAGATGGTATTTTGTGCTGTTTTTGTACAGTAATTGCGGAAAAACAATCCCGTCTTCATAGAGCTCCTCAGTACATATTCGCGAACTCATTCCTTTGCATCCTTGTTTCCCAAGTGGGAACGCTTAGTCACCATGTGCCTCGCCATGAGGAACGCAATAGATGGGATACTATCACTGACAGGAGCAAAATGAGGGTAGTAAAGAGAGGGCTGATGCGAGCTCAAGCAATGCTGCCAACATGAGATGCATGAATGAGTGCATGGAGGCAGGGTAGTTGGTATAGATTCATAGCAGCCGTCCTGTCTTCATTCTGTGTCTGCATCCCTGTGCTGCATATTTACTATGAATGAGATGCATGGCACACACGTTTCTCTCTCTCGGATCGGTGATGCGTGAGAAGACAGAAGAAGGTAATATGAGCTTTTTGCACACCCATCTCTGACACCAAATCTGTATTCCTCAGGAAATATAATCGAAGTTCCACAAAATCCTGTTACAAACCTCAGAAGCCACAATACATCCTGAATTCTGTGTAGTGCTATGAACATGGGACATTTTTGAAATCTCAAGAACGTAACTACAAATGGGAAACCAGTGCACCTTGATTTACATTAAAAATGGCATATCCTAATAGTATTTTGCTATTCAACGTCCGCTGTATTTTTTACTGTGGCCCAGTCTTGCCATGTCAAGAAATGTTACGCATGGAAGAACACAATAAGCAATTGGACAAGAAACATACCCATGGCTGTGCTGTAGCTGTTTGGGAAGGACTTGTCTGTTCGCTCTCTCAGCAGCACCCACTGGTCATTTTCATACTTGCACTCTATAATCTTATTGTCTAAAGCCTTGATTTGTTTTGTCACCTAAAACAGAAACAAGAAACATTTTAAGTGACAGCTGCGACTGCTTTCAAAAGGCTCTACAATCTAGACCACTTACAGCGATAACCCTGACATTATGATCTAACTGCTGGTTCCTGTCAGCTTTTCCGTTTAAGCGTATGTAAAAATGTAAAGACATGGATGCAACGATAGCCGATAAAGCATTTGCTCGCGTATAGTAAAACGTGCAAAATCAAGAAGCAAGACTGCATTTTTTACTGAAAACTAGGGAAGAAGAGCCATCCAGAGGCATAGCCTCCAACAGCACTGATGCGAATGCCGGGTGTATTTAACTGTGCGTAACTGACGGGGATTAAGCACACGTGTTGCAGAGGCCTTCCAAAGTGCACACGAGAAGTAGCAGAGGTTGCTCCCTCTCCACATGGGAACACTTGTATCTGGGGTTCCTTTCAATGAGGAAAGGCACATGTCCAGAAATGAAGTTCCGTGTACTTGACTGATCTTGTACCAGTGCACAGGTAGTAAGTGAATAATGCCCTTGTGCTGACAGAGGTGGCTGATATGGACTCAGTTTAGCCCGACCTATTGAAGGATATGGCAGGGCTCAACGTACGAATTTGGCGCACCGGCATCTCTACGAAGTCCAAAGAAGTACCTGATCATCAACGTTCAAGTGTGTGTTCTTGTGTAAACATGATGAAATTCATGAAATATTGTGAAACATAATCAAGTGAGTCTTCATGTGGTGTAGTTCTGATGTGTCCAAACAACGTGACTACTAGAGAAGCACTTAGGGCAGACATACACAGACACAACCCACAGAAAGTGCACTACACAGCTACAAATGGTTTATTGGAATGGACACACTTATAAGAAATGCAACTAAGAAAATCCCTCTCCTTCTCTGAGAGGCTTATTGAAGGGTCACTCACGCACCCCCAGGAGACACATTTTCTTCATTTTTATAAACGTGTGTCCATTCCCATAAACCACTTGTTGCTAGTAATGCTCCCTGTGTGTTGTGTGCGTGTGTTCGTCTACCCTAAGCGCTTCTACAGTAGTCAGTACAGTAGGGCGGGGATATGTTTATTAAAAAAAAATAAAGGAGGCAGGGATCTAATGTAAGAGAACCCCTTTATTTGACTCGGCTCGCCATTCTGCCCATTCCTGCCTCATCTTCTTCTCTCACTCTTCAGGGCGGGTGCATAAATTTACGTGGGGGTGGGGGGTGGGGGAAGAGATCCATCCCAAATGGAATGACACATTACTGATAGTTTCTACAGAAATTTGACTGCTAGAGTGTTGGCAGCCGACGGTTACCAACACATCTTGTTTGTGTGCGGTTTGTTGTACTTTTGTAGGACCGAGTGTGCTTTGCTGACATCCTGGGATAGTACCCGTGCGTATCGTTACGAGATTGTTATCGTTGTGTATCGTTACGAGACTTGCACTTTCAGTATCACTAGGTTTCAAGTTATACCCCTGGTAATCAAAACCAATGGAATGGATGTATATGCATGTAATGTCATCAACCGTCATTGTCTCAAAGGGATCCTCTGTGGTAGGTTGACACGTATATTGGATGCCTATTGGCTTTGATGGTCATTGAGCACTGCTCGCCCATGTGACAGCCTGGGTATTAAATGCCGAATTCAGAAGAGAAAAATCAGGTACAATTTTTAAATCTAATTTCGACTCAAACTGGGAGCTATTGATACATTTGGGCGTTACTGGGCTATTGTTTGTCGTCCTGTCTAGCAAACGGCCTGCAGTTAAAGCAATATATTTTTTAAGCATGCGTGCCTCACGGCTCATACAGTGAACCCGCATATTTCGAATTATTGCATATATCGAACAATAAAAAGATCCCCTAGAAAATTACATGTAACAGCATAGCACCGGTGTACTGCTTTATCGAACTTCGGTACCGCTGTTACCCGATGTATCGATCGTGAAAGGGCCATCTCTTCTTTGCACTCGTGCCAGAGCGCCGACGATCTCGCACCCTCGGAGAAAAGGAAAGAGAGAAAGATGGCAGAGGAGGAGAGAGCATGTGAATGAAGAGGGCGAAAACCACATCGAAATTGCAGCCTCTTGACCAGGGTGTCATAAAGGCATTCAAGGTGGCATAGACGTGACAGCTTGTGCAGAGGCTCCTCGTGAACCTTCAAGTGGTCCTGGAACTGAAAGTAGATCTGCTCGGGGCCTTTGAAATGATCACCGGAGCATGGGCAGATGTAAAACAAAGCACCATCCTGCTTCGGGGAAGCCGGACTCGTTGCTGCCGCAGAGAATGTGTGCTTTGTGACGAAGGACGATGACAATGAGAGTTGTTTGGACGTGGCGCTTTGTGAACTCTCGGTATTTCCAGGTGTCGTTCTCCCATGCATGTGTGCTACGGACTATGCAGGTCTACACGATGCCGCGGAAGCTGTGGCGGAACGAACAGACGCAGGCATCGTTGCGGACATAGCTGGTGCCGATGAAGCGGATAGTACCGACGACGTTGAAGAACAACAGCCATTGCTGACAGCCACTGAGCTCATCTCAGCGTTTGAAGTGATTCGTCGCTGCAGCGTAGATATGGAAAGCTCCAGCCTTACAAACGTAGAGCATCTGGACAAGATCAAGATGGGTGTGCTCAACTCTTGGCCCGCAACAAGATACAAGCTAAGGTCACAGACTTTTCGCTGAAAAATAAAGTGTTTTCGCTACTTTCTACATCTGTCATGACAGCTGTTGGGATTAGCGTGAAGCGCAGGTGCTTCAGTCGCCTCTGATGTAGCACATCTGATACATCGAGTTATGGATATATCAAACTATTTGATGCTCTACATGCTCTAACATCAAATGTGACTCATATAGGTAGTTTGTTGTTGCACTGAATCAATATTTACAACACACTTGTGCACAAACCGCTATTTAAATAGTGCATGTGACACGTGACAGAGTGCGACACAAGATTGGAATTCTGAGAGACTTTGGAGTTAACCCAAAAAAGGCCCTACACTAATTATAAGCAGGGATCGGAACCATTTGGATATTTTTCAGTTTGGGTTCAGGTTCAGGCATATTGGTTCAGTTTGGGTTCAGCTCCGCAGCAGTGCAAAATATCGGTTCAAACTGGTTGAAACCGGTTCAGGAAGATGGATTTTGAGCGGTTCATAGCAACACTGTGTTACAGATCGACATTTCAGGTGCAACGCTACGGTACCATACTGTACTCTCTATGTTCACTCATCGTATACACCTCGTTACATCCTGCACAGGGACTGGCCATTAGTTTCGCAGCCCATAATGAAAACTTGTGGTTGCTGGACAACAAAAATAGCGTACAAGGAAGCCTACAGCTGCCAAAAGGATGACCTGAAAACTAAATGAACACAACAGCTGCGAGGAGCAAATACCTCGCGTACTTGGGTTGCAGTTTTGTTTTGTTCAGTTTCAGCTTCGACTTTGTTTGGCAACATGGCTCAATCCACTGTGTAAATCGCAGTTCCGATCTCTCACAACGCATATTACGTCTGAACCATTTCGCGAACCGGTAACCACCTAAATTTAGTTTGGTTCAGTTCCGGTTTGGTTCAACACGAGAAATTTATTAAGAGACTGGTGGATAATTCACTGCATAACCACTAAGGCTTACACTGACTCCTGTTTACAAAAAGAATAAGTTGCATGTTCAGCAAAGCATCATCCATCGATGAGCGTTGAGAGCATGCTCGACAGGGTTGAAAAAAATCTGGATATTTTCAAAAAGGTCTTCTCCAGTGGGCTTTTTTGGATAAAACCCGGATATTTTTGGAGAATATATAGAAGGCTAGAAATGTGACAGAGTAAAAACAAACGTGCTTTACGGTTCTTCATTTCTGGTTACCTCTCATAGTTTCTGTTTACAAAACTGCCTGTCCCAGCAACATTGTATCAGTTTCTATTGTTTTCCGAAAAGAGGACTTCCATGCACGCGTGGTTGAATGGTGTGGATCCTACAAGCCTGGATTAGCTGTTGTGTTCCGGCGCACTTCAGCTACAGTGCATCCAAGAAGTGGAAGAAAGCGGGAAAAAGTTAAACCTGAAAAGTTATAAGTTAAAAAGTTATAAGTTAAAAGCTAATGTTGCACGTACCTGGTCTTTTGCAAACAGCCAACACTACAATAAAATAAACCGGGAGTTTTCTGTGTGACGTTGAATTTAGATTGTCTTTCACATCACATCTAAAGAAAATCTCTAAAAAATCTGAATAAAATTGTGCAGATGAAATTTTAAAAATCCACCAGATAAAATCCACGTGGATTAAATCCAATCAACCCTGATGCCCGAGGCTCCAGGATGATTCTGCTCTCGCAAAACGCCTTAACACAAGCGTAAATTGCGCCGTCAGCAATCTTCTCGCACTCATGTTGGCATGCCTCGTACATCAATGGCTGTTGCTGCATCCTTTCTTTCAATTTCGTGTGCCTTGCTGATGCAAAATACTCCCATACCCGGACTAACAGTTTCTTTGCCGGATCCGTAACCATCTCCATGTAGCAATACTTGCACACCAATGTCTCCATCGTGTCCTCACTTATTCCCTTCTTGACAACTTCGAGCGCAAGGAAAAGTACGTATTTACTCGCATAATTTGCACACTTTTTTAACCAAAACATGACGCAAAAGTTAGGGGTGTGAAAATTACGCGAGGCATTAACAAGACGACTTGAAAAATGTGTGCAAAATTTGTTATAAGATTGGGCTTCAGGTGAATAACGCCTTTTTTACTTGTTTACTTTATGACCCGTCATCGCTGCTTGAGTCAGAAATAATGTCACAGTCTTCGATGATATCCGTTTCATTGTCGTCCCATAGGATGTCGTCTTCTGTACCATCGAGGTCGTTAGAAATACCAGTCTCTTTGAAGCTTTTGACGACTACGTTTGGAGAAACCATGTCCCATGCTTCGCGTATCCACAGGCACATCTGTTCAATCACCGGCCGCTAAATGTGGCAGATTGGCATTGAGCACAGTTCGCCAGACGCCATCCACTCCACATGGAGTTTCCGCAAATTGTCCTTGAAGGGCTTGTTTGTGCTGACATCGAGCAGTTAAAGTACTGAGGTTAATCCACCAGGGATAACAGCCAGGTCGGTCTTCATCTCTGCAAGCGTCGTCTTCACGTTCTTGACAGTGTGGCCTCTGAAACTGTCGGGGAGTGGCAGCGATGGAAGCCTTAACACGGCGCCCAGCCTCGAACCCGAAACGGTTTTTATCCAGTCTTGGATGAGGCCCTCGTTCATCCACCCTTTTTCTTGAGCACAAACATGGACCTTTCTAGGAAACTGTCCCTTCAGCAGAGGTTTTCTCTGAAGACGACATACGTGGGAAGTTTTCGTCCATCTGCTGTAACTGCGAGCATTACCGTACATCGCTGCCTTTCGCACCTGGCTGTGCATATGCTCACACTTGTGGCCCCTTTCTTATCCACAGTCAAGTCTGGAGGCATGTCAAAGTAAACAGGCATCTGGTCTGCATTTCGCCAACAGATACGCCATGGCCCCTCACTTCCCTATCACATGATGGTGAAACAAAACCACTTTTCCTTCGCAGTCCATCAGCAGCCATTGGCAAAGTGTGGTTCTCCTTCGGATGCTGAGGCCGTTCCCTCGCATGAAACGTGTGGTCCATCCCCTACTGGGCCTTAAATGATGTTACGGGTACACCCTTGACTGTGGTGATCCTCCAGGCATTGAATTGAAGCATTTCAACTGAAACTGCACATCCACTGTTCCTTAGCTTCTCAACGTACACCAGTACCTCCTCCTCAACTTCTGGGAACTTGCCTTGTTTGGGTCCACGGAAAGCTTTCCTCCCTGGCTTGGCACTCAGCAGGTGGTCCTTCTGCTTGTTCCAATAACGCACGTGACCCTTGCTGACTTGAAACTGCCGTGCTGCTGCCCTCTTCCTCTGCAAGTTCTATGACCCGCAACTTGAACTTGCCCATATAATTGTCATAGCCCATTCTGATTACGGAACTTGGAAGGAATCTGCCAGCGACACGTGGTGCAACTGAGTACACACTGACTGACAAACAGAAACCATGTGACCAAGTCATCAAGTGACCTCCAAAACCTGCAGTTGCTGTGATGACTAATATAGCAGTGCTGTCACTGGCTGCAGGGTTGACATGTGCAAGGGGTGTGGCGAACCTCACATGGTGGATGCAGCAGCCAGGAACGGGGTCACGGGATGGTGCGATGGTGTCGCGCAGGAAAGTAGCAGTGCACAAATTACGCAAATTTTTATTTTCAGAGGGCACAAATTATGCGAGTAAATACGGTACTCCACAGTAAATCACCACAATGACCAGTGAAACACGCATTCTCACATGAAGCAAAAAGGTGGAATTTGCACATAAACATGTTCAGCAAAGATTGCCTAACAAGCCAAACAAACACATCACGCATTTGTAGCAGTTGTGGATTATGTCAACTTTGTTTGGATTTGCCTCAGGCTGTCACACACCAGAATAAAATATCTGTGGCACGTTTAGCCCACGGAAACCAGAACTGCCCGGTTCGCACACTGTCACAAGAGGCATTGATTATCAAATTGTTGTGGCTAGCGTTACACCAACAGTAACAGAACAGCCTGTTAGAATTACGCCAACGGTAATGGAAACTGTTGGTTAGAGTTACACCAATGTCTCCCACTTTCTACGCCGTCCACTCCGTTGTCTCCTCTCACCTGCTCTCACCTCCCTCACCCACACGCGGAAGTGACGCGCTCTCCTCCATCAACCCGGAGGGCGGCAGCCATACGTATAGCACATGTTCTTCTGATCGAATGTTTTTCCTGCTGTACCGCTTTTGACAAGGATGAAGCTTGGCTACAAATTCTGGACTTTGCAAAAGTTGCAACAGCGTACAAAGTCGTATTCCAAGGAATCCTTCACGCAGTTTTACACACGGAGCTCCGTGTCAATTCAGGCTGCACGTGCGAAGGCACTGAAAAAGTATGTAAATAAAAATACCACAGTGTACAAGATCAAGTATTGCTGTATACATGAAGGGCGAAGGCATCAAGACCGCGGAAAAGGAGTTCGGACAACAAGGTATGAGAAGGAGCGCAGTCAGCAGGTTTCAATGCTTCTCACTCTCATTTCAGCCCCTATGTTTTAAGGGCTGTACTGTCTCAGGACGACAGTGGACTTCCTTCAGTCCACAGACAGTATGTATATCGATTTCACACACGAGTGGTAGAATAACACACATGTTCCATCAATGATGTGTCAATGTAATAATGCCTGTTTTCTGTTTCCAACTTGCCCATGTTCATGTACCCTGTACGCCTTCTTATCATTCTTTAGAATCTGACTGTCACATACTGACAAGTGGAGAATTTCTGGCCATGCTGATCTGCACTGCGGAAATGAAACGGTCGATGGAGTACTCCTACCCAGAGTACATTGGAATCGACGGCACATACAAGTTACTGGACATCCGTACCCCAGTATTTGTCCTCCACAATATAGACAGGAACGGCAGTACAGATACCGTGTGCGTTGCCCTCGTTGTACAGAAGATGCAGAGACTGCAAACTGGCTGCTTTGCAAGTTCAAAGAACTGCACCCAGCAGTGTCACAGACCTGCTGTGTCATGGCGGACAAAGACTTATTGGAGAGACAACTACTGAAGGAGCACTTTCTGGATGCCAACGTCCTTGTCTGCGCATATCACACTCTGCGGACATTTAACCGGGAAATTACAACACAGTAGATGAAGATTTAAGGTAATTTAAGGGAACAACTTTGGCAAGTAGTACAAAGCATGGTCATGGCCAGGTCCGAAGAGAAGTTTACAGAGCTCAAGGAAAGATTATACGAGCTTGCGCTGCCCACTGTTGTGGAGTATTATGAGAAAAACTGGAAGGAAACAAAGCATGAGTGGTTTACTGCACCGCAATAGACCTCTACTTGTTTGTAAACAAATGACGTTATATAAAGTTCGACAGCGCCACGAGTTTGGTAGAGTTGAACTACATTCAAAGCTAGTGGCGAACAAGGTCGCGTCCGAAAGCCACGGTCCTGAGGGGATTACGATGGTCTCTGAAAGGGACGCGACCTTCGGTCCTACTTTTCTTTCAGCGAACAATTGCTATTCGTGGAACCCAGCTCTCCCCTTACGATCTGTTTTGGTTTCGGTCTGTCTACCAAAGTCATGATCACGTTTGTTGGATAGATGTTTATTCATGGAGGACATCTACAACAATTCAACAAACAATAGGTTGGAAAGGTTCAAAGGACAGCTTAAATATATAATAGGGACAAAGAACTCAATCAAGGAGTTTTTCATCCAGCTCTTCAAGCTTCTGGGTGTGCTTAAGGAAGCGCACAAGCATAAATACTATCATGCATTATCAAAGACTCCAACTGACTTCTTCAGCTGGAATGCCTCCCTTCAGCAAGCTCACTCCATATGCATTTGACCACGTGCAAAAGCAGCACAAGCTTTTGCAATGTGTTGAGCTGCCAGAACCTGTTGATGGCACACACAAGTACAACAAGAGCACAGGATCGACCCTCACAATTTCGGCCGAGGAATGCCAGTGAACGGAGTATGTGTCTATGCGCCTTCCCTGACAGCACATTTTTGCAGCACGACATGACCAGGATGTGGAGCTATTCACTGAACACTTCGTCAACAACAGGTGGACACGGCTATACAGTAAAAACCCATTAAACTGTACTCGCTTTAGCCGTAGTTCTGGTTTAACAGTAGTTGTAACAGCAGTATGTATTCTATGCCCGCTTAAACCACAGTCGTTTTTTTCCGTACACATTGGACAATCCGCAGCTGTTCCACATTCCGTGCTGCGCGAATGCGTCCTTTCTGTGACCTCGCTCTGACAACAACGATCACACAAACAAAGCAGAAAAGGAGATTTCAGGAGGTCAACTTGGGACATGACTCATGACCACGACATACACGCGGCGCACTTCCCCTGAATGAGGTGCCTTCCCCCAAAAGAAGAGAGGGGGAAAACGAAAAGTTATCACATCGCGAGTGTCAGAGTAGTCTGTCATCTCAGCTGTGGAACGCCCTTCACGTTCACCGTTTCCTGCGAGCACCAGCGATCATCGAATACCCGCAAGCTACGCCATGTCGAGGCAACCGGTAAAGGACCAAGTTTTGATAGTGAAGGAGAAGCTCGAATTGATTCAAGCGACTGAATCGATTATATTATCTTGATTATATCCTATTGTTCCTGCTACATCATAGAGTGGTCACACTATCTCACAGAAGAGTGGTTTTGTGGGTATTCAAGCAGGAAATAGATGTTGCTGAAGTGACAAGTTCAGTGTTTGGTTACTGTGCATTTTTCTCGTTACTAGTCACTGACACTGCCATGTCCATTTTACAACTATATATTTCTACAACAGCTGCAAAGAGTAAAAGTTTGGGGTAATTCAGACACGCTCTTGCTCCAGGATCAGTGTCGAGACGTTTGGTAGTACTACTGCAGTGCCCCTACGGTGCCAGATGTATGTTGATGTATTCTTGTGTTGTGTATCTTGCAAGCAAATGACATAACTGAGCACAGTGAAAGTCATAACGGATCCACTGCACAAATTAGACATTCAGCTTCTCACAAGACATGCCTGCGTTAACTTCTCAAGCAAGTTTAACAGAAACAGCAGTCCTGCATCTCTGTAAAGTGGCTGTACCGCATTTAAAGCAACAAATGGCCATGAAGATAAGGTGATTTAACTAGCGATATATTTTGCAACCTGCTCAATCAGTAGGAAAATTTCCAGGGGCAAGACTAGTGCACATTGCTGCGCTTGAAGAACCGAATATCATGGTCAGTACCCTTACATTCACGTATATCACATGCAGAGAGTACCGCCGTGCACCAAAAGGACACCCTCAGTTGCACACTGTTGTTTCTGGGCTCCAATACACGGTTTGCCAAGATGAACACGGGAAAACAGAGGTGCTAGTCAGGACCATGCTACCTACATCATCTATCTATTAGCTCACGCAAATGCTAGGAATTGGCGAACATGCTAGGCAAGACAAGATTCCAACGTTAGAACACTACTATACATTGTTGTAACTTAAGTTATCATTATTGTAACTAGCCTGATTCCCACTGCTGAGTTTATGGTTGCATTTGCGTGTTACATCAGGATGTACCGTTGCAATGATTTGCTGTCAGCAGATGTAACACGCAAGCGCAACCGTAAACATAGCAGTGTGAATCAGGCTTAACTCTCAGTTTGTGTTACCGTTGGTGAGGCTTGTGACACACTGTAACCAGAGTGACAGAGTCCAGAGAGCAATGTAAAACTTGAAATCAAACATTACTGATGAAAGGCCCATTCATACAAAGTACAGTAATTTCACGCGTATTAGCCGCGGCTTATGCGCGATTACTATTTTTGCGGAGTATTTTCCCCATAACCCGGTTCTAAAGAAAGGGCCAACAGTGTCTCCGGAACAGCACCGCCCTGCCAATGCACGAACAATGTATAACGGGGGCACATTCACATTCGAGTAGACTGACGTTCCTGATACCTTCCCCCATGCAGACAGAATGCCACGCATACCACACTATGCGGGAAACCCACCTCCCACACTCCAGGTCTGGCATGGAGATGGACATCCTATTGCTTGAAGGTTCTTCTGCAGAACGAACTACCAAAACTCGCAACCTCATTGCGTTTCCTCCAAGAAACGGGCCTCATGCAAAGACCCCTCTAGTGCACCTCTCATCCACAGTGCACTTTCGTCTTATCAGTACCATTCATCCTGCCTATACTTCCCTTACTGCCCTTCAACTCTCATCTTCCCCTTTCTTTTTTTTTTTCAGCTTTATGCAGCCCATGCAGCTTTAACGAAAGGAGTGACAGTGATTCACGTCTTCTGGAAGACCACTGAACCGTCGATCCAGAAAAAAAAACAAGCAACGAGAGCACAATCCGATCTTAGTAAAACACTAGAACTGATCTCCTTTGCTGTACACCATGCCGACCCCGGAATGTGGACCACAAGGTTTATGGCCTTGTCTACAATCTCCTTTGTTCGAAGACCTGCAGGAAGGGTCGAATAAGTGAGACCCATTTTCATTGATTGAGTTTACATCTACACCACTGGTTTACCGCGCAAATCAGTCGCGTTGTATTACCCACGGCTTATTTGCCGGAAAAATTTTGAGATGTTCCTAAAAACGGGTCCTGCGGCTTATCTGCGTGAAATTACGGTAGTACATCACAGCCTATGCTTGAAGCTACACCGATACACAGCACATGGATATTGTATGATGATGTCCCCCTATTTACTACAAGCTTATGGTTCTCAGATAACATGTTACTGTGTACAGGTTTCATTTTCTGAAGAATGGGAGATAAGCCTAGACTACCACACCTAACACACTTGTACCAAGACGACAACATTGGGCTTGCGTCATTCTTCATACTACTTATTACTAAATGCCGAAACATCCAGATGCAGTCGGATGAATGGCTGTTCAAGATGTGTAAAACTCACCTTTATGATTGCAATTGGCTTGTCATAGGACCCAACATAGAGGTGACCCAAGGTTTTTGGAAGCAGCCTGACAGGAGAAAACAAAGAAAGATTTCACCACCTTATATGCTTCTGGCTAGGTTTAAGCCATTCAAGAAGCCTTCTGTGTATAGCATATGCTACTATTTGCTTCTGTCAATGACTTTTTGGTATGGGACATGGTGTGAACACAATGATGGTTCCATCATGAGAAAGGCCTGAACATGACCAACAAGTAAGTTATCATCTTGTCTCGTATAATTGTCACCCACAACCAGGACAACATCATGAATTCTTATTTACAGAGGTGTTGCAATCACTGTGAAGCTTCACCAAAACTTAGTATTATTCAGAGTCGTTGTCATGTTGCATATGTGCTGTGGCAGGGTATATAGCACACTCAAAAAAAGGTACATTTCTCTCATATGAATGAAAACAAGAAACCTGTTTTTACAGCCCGGGTGCTCTTTCTGAAAACTGCACTGTATAGGATTCCGTGCTTTTTCGTGTTTATTATTTTCCGGGAATTCTGAGTTCTTCATCATGTATTTTTTGCAACTGAGTTAATATCCTCAATCTGGAGAAAAAGTGACAGCTGTGAACTGGCATACTCACAAAAAGAATAAGATAGCAAATGCTTACTGTTATGGGACAGAACTTGCAGACTATAACATCTGTATCATGATAACCTGGCAATGTGAACATCTCAAAATCTGGATATTTCTTGATATGGGCACAACACAGCTTTCACTAGCACCCCAGCTTACTGTCTGTGTTTATCAACTGGTTGCCCTTTCAAGAAGACAATTTGTATACCATCTGTGCTCCTTTGCTCACTTCGAAGAAGAGGACAACCATGATTCACAGGAAATACTTCGTGCTGGAACTTTTCCAACTAGCTGGGAAATGGTCAAAACAACCTCGAAATACCCTCATGTCGAGTACCCTAACTAAATAGGGTACCCTATTCAGTATCTCCAATGTGCCTCTAGGCAAGCATGGAGTTAACCTGCATTAAAGAGATGCTTCGTGCATTGTTACGTGAAAAAAAAAAAAAAAAAAACTTTATCACAAATTAAATTTATCTTATCTTATCTTTATATTTAAAGACTGAGCTATTCGTTACTGAATTGCCCCTGCTCCCGTAGGCTCCACCCTGTTGTGGCATAAGCACAACATTCGTCTGCATGGGAGGTGTGCTCACTCATAGGTGCCTCAAAACTTGCGAGTTCATTGCGGGATAAAGTGAGGCGCTGCATGCTTCCTGCATCATCGAACATAAGAAAACATAACAAATTTTACGTCACGACCACATCCGGTGGCTAGTTCTTACTGATTGGTTCCGATGAGGATGAATTTGTTTTCCAAGTGATGATTGGCCGTTTTCAAATTTGTGCACAGGCGCTCAAACAGGCGACAGCGCCACGCAGTAGCCTGCGTCCATCTTTGGTGGCTCATGGCGTCTATGATCTATGGGTTGGTCTATGAATTCTGATGTTTCTTGTTTCAAAGTGCTGGCCGGACCATGTCAGTGTCTTCGAAAAGTCACAACGAAACTATGTAGAAACGATTTGAGAGTTCGAACGCCTCGTTCTTCCGATACCCGGTCAACGACAGCAATTTATTATTGCTTGTTGCCTTACAACACTGTATTCTCTTCATGTTTTGTAGATAAGTAGCTCAACGGTCACTGTGAATCCTGTACTATGCTGTGACCACTGGCGTAGCTTTGCAGTTACGATGGTAGATTATATTTCCTTTCGTAAAACAATTTCAGTTTCATGTTATGATTGAATAACCATTTGCGTCGTACTGTCTAAAGGCATGACACTACAGTAAGTCTCTAACTCTCGGTGATTTCGCTTGACAAGTTTTATCCGACGTCGTTAACTTCCCCAACAACACAAGGCTGTCCTATGGATATCCGATGTACGTCAGAAATTGGAAGTTGGGATATAATGGGGATAACGAGTTTTGTCCGCTATATGTACGCTCATAGCTGTCCTGTAGCTTCAAAGCCTAGTTTGTCTGGATATTCAGCCTGGATATACCATTGTGAGGAATCACAATAAAAGATAATTTTCATACTTCAGTCACTCATCACACCCCATAGCTGCGAGCTTCTCACAACCGTACCATAATCGTTCTTTTTTCTTCTTCTTTGGAATGCCAGCTCATGTCTGTGTGTTTACATTGCACACTTTCACCATGCATAGCTGTATATCTGATCCTAATTTTAACACTGCAGCCTCTGAGCTCCAGCTAGGCGAGATGAAGGTTACCTTCTGATCGACCTCAGTAGCTCAGCCGGTAGTGTGCTGGCTTGCTGAGCTCAGGATCGCGGGTTCTAACCTGTTTGCAAACAGTAGCAGTATGTGGGCCTTGAGCACCCCGTGTACGTGATTTCGGTTGCACGCTAAAGAAACCCAGGTGGTAGAAATTAACCGCAGTCCTACACCCCTGCGCGTGCCGCATCTAGCTACACAAGTGTCGTCTAACCCGCCTTCCTTGTGAATCTACATCCAGTGAAAAGAATCAGTTTTGTGACAGCCAATGCATTTTTTCTTTTTTTTCTTATTCTCGTACATGTGCTAATTGTATGCCTCTATGACTGACCCTGAGGGAATGCAATAGCGCGGCATCAGAAGCTGCGCGGTACCGCACTGCTGTAGTATCAGAGTACTGCATAACCATGGGCCGTGCTCCTTGTTAGAAGTGGTCCATTGTTGGCAAACCATTGCTGTTAATCAGTGGGCCACCATCTGGCCGACTAGGGGCCTGCTACTGCCCAGACTTGGTTCTACACTGGCCCTGTTTTCGCACTTGTCTTATAGATCGGTCTGCTACATTTGGGGCAAAAGAAGGATACTTCCTCATGGCCTTCTTGGGTCTTCTTAATAATCTTGGTCTTCTTAATAAATGTAGCAACCTTTTTTAACCCTTCTACGGCCTCCCAAGTCTCTTCATCACTTCTAGTCTATTTTTTTCGCGTCCATCTGTACCCAGTTACCCATACATATATCCCCGCGATGGCCGCCGACCGAACAGGACCCAAGAAGCCCATAAGGAAGTATCCTTCTTTTGCCCCTATCGTAGCACTAATAGGTGACTCTCAAACCAAATATCTTTATTCCCATTTTGATCCCAGGTCCAAGGAGATGCCAACCATGTTCGTGACGCGGAGCAGTGGCCGGATTTTGGACTTCGCAGCGGAGATTGACCTGCTGCCGGCCAGCGTGCGCATTGTCGTTCTGCACTGTGGCACGAACGATATGCCTAGCTCTGACCCCCAGCAGGCCTTTCTCCGCTACCGAGACCTGATCCGGCACATCCGATCAAGAGGCAGCATCGACAAGGTAATCTGTTCGTTGATTCTTCCCCGAGCGCAGAATCGCCGCCGTCCTTTGCTTGACAGGAGACTGGAGTTCCTGTGCAACGGGAGGGCCTTTCTCTTCAACAATATTGAACAATTCTGCGGGCTGCCGCCGCAGCCCGCACCTCTTCTACGTGTACCACGGCTTCCAGCGACTGCCCCCAACACATGTGCTGGCCGCGAACAGACTGCACCCGAGCTTCCATGGTGTGGAGGAGATAGCCCATCGCCTCCAGTTCCTGTTGCCGGGATTCGTCTGACGTCTAAACAAGGAACACAGGTCACCTGCAGTCCCGGACCCGTGGTGGCCAACGCTGAGGGAGGCGGACATGCTGGAGGCTATGACAGCAGCTGCACGAAGGAATGGAGGACGGACGGACTGACTAACCGCCGGTGAGTCCACTTCAGTTTACCCCCAGCTCCCATCCGCTTCCAGCACCCCCGAATTTTTTAAACTTAAAAAATTGGCAGACAAGCTTACGAGGTTCGAATCGCATCTCGACATGCTAGAAACTTACAATAAGAACAAGTCATTCCCCAAAGGTCTACAAATTAATGTCAGGCCCACATTCCAACTGCACGCAGAAGAGCACGTACTTTGGGAGAACGTCCTTGTACAGGCCAGTCTGAACCTTACCGAAATTCTAATATCCTATTGTCGCAGTACAGTAAATGATCTGAGTGAGGAGCTCGACGCAGCCACTATTACATCCCAAATTTCAGATCATCACCAAGGGAGTTGGACGATTTCATTCAAAAGAAAAGGAATCACTTAAACGTAAGGAAACAGAAGAAGTTATCCGGCGATGATATCTCCCTGCCGAATGACATCGCAACGACTGCGCCTCCCACCACAAATCCCGCAGATACAGGGCCCAACCCCCAACCGACAACCATTGTTCCCACTGCAAGTCACGTAAAAAATAATGTCGTGAATTTATCATCCGCAACTCTCATTGACCACGAACTCTCGCTTCTTAATCGGGGACTGTCCTTCTGTCCAAACAGTGACCTGTACAACGAATATCAGCTTCATTTGGATTTAGATAACTTTGCAAGACAGTTGTGTCTCAGAGAATATTTTCATGATCAAACCAGCTCATCGCGAAATCAATTCGGAGCCCCGTCAAATTTCACCCCTGATTCGAACGGGGAAAAAGCTTTAGATATGTACATAAAAGCTGTTCAAAGGGATATCCTGCGGGCCTATCAAAATTCTGACCGTGGTGTAGTGAAATCTAATTTCACTAGAGGGGAGCAAGACAGTATCTCAGCCTTAAAGCAGCGCAGTGGTATAGTAATAAAAAAGGCAGACAAAGATAGTGCACTAGTAACCATGGACAAAGAAACCTATATCGCAGAAGGAATGCGGCAGCTCAGTTGCCAAACGTTCTACAGGCCCCTAGAAAATGACCCCACCAATGACATTAGCACCAAGATCACAGAAACTTTAAAGAAATTAAAGGCCAGTAAGAAAATCGACGATAATCTATTCGGGTACCTCCTACCTCACGACCCCAAGCCAGGCCGATTTTACATGCTCCCTAAAATTCATAAGCCAGGAAATCCCAGTCGCCCCATAGTATCTTCCAATGGCACATCAACCGAAAAGATCTCCACGTTCGTTGACCACCTCCTCAAGGACATCCCCCCAAAATTCCTGTCATACATAAAGGATACGAACCATTTCCTGCAAATAATTTCTGATCTCGAAGTTCCGACTGGGTCCCTACTTGTAACCCTCGATGTTACCTCATTGTACACCAATATTCCTCACGATGACGGCATCCATGCCACTGTCGTAGCATATGAAAAATTTTCCAAAAAACCATACGACTCTGCCGTAGAAACACTAATTTCTCTGATACTCACGCGTAATAATTTTGAATTTAACAACAGGTATTACATTCTAGTTAACGGCACGGCCATGGGCACAAGGATGGCCCCAAATTACGCAAATATCTTCGTGGGTGATCTAGAAGGACGGTTCCTTGGCACCTGTCAAATTAAACCTCCAATTTTTAAGCGGTTTTTGGACGACATATTCATTCTGTGGCCACATTCCGAAGACTCCCTTTTGTCGTTTATTGAAAACTTCGGTAATGTGCACCCCACTATAAAATTCACTCACGCCTATTCTAGAGAGAGCATAGATTTTCTAGATGTCCATATAAGCATCTCCAATGGCACCCTCATAACAAATCTGTACCTAAAACCGACTGACTCCCAACAGTACCTATCGTTTCACAGCTGCCATCCCCGACATATTAAATTGGCCATCCCCTACAGTCAGGCCCTCCGTTACCGGCGCATTTGTTCCCAAGATGACGAGCTGGACGCAAACCTTAACGATCTTCAAAACACGCTGGTCAGCCGAAACTTCCCCCAGGATCTTGTGAAGGACGCGATATGTAGAGCCCGCCGTACTAATCGCAGTGTACTTCTAAAAAACTCAACACGCCCCGAACGCCCCAAGCTTATTAATCTTACAGTCACCTTCAATGGCGCAGTCCCTAACTTTAAAAACATACTGAAACATCATCACCCAATTTTAACACAGTCGGAGTGCCTTGGAGAAATATTCCCAGAACCGCCTCGCATAGCATATCGTCGTGCAAGGAATCTTCAAGACCACTTAGCGCAAAAGTCAATAAGTCACCTCCTACAACCAAAGGCTGCCACCCATGCAACGGAAGAAGATGCCAAATTTGTATTGTAATGCAGACTGCAGACAGGGTATGAAGCACAAACAGCAACTCATCTAACGTAATATATCTATTGGAATGCAACGCATGCAAAGCACAGTATGTTGGCCAAACTACAACATCATTTCGAATTCGTTTTAATAATCACAGATCCGATATTACAAAGAAACCAACTCGCCCTGTGTCGCGTCATTTCAATCAAACCAGCCACTCATTCAAGGACATCCGCGTGTACATCTTACAATCTGGTTTCCCCTCAGACCGTAGCAGGCAACAACGTGAATCATTCCTAATCCACAAATTCCAGTCCACGATAAACGAAGACCCCGGCGTATTGTCTACAGTTTGCAGCCTTAGCTCGTAGACCAAGTCCCCCGACCCTCTTTCGTTCTTTCTGCCGCCTCTCTTTTTATTATTTCAGGTTTATCAAACGATCAAGGAGAACTCTCCTGAAAGACAGCCAACACCATGCAAGTACTCAGTAGACGACCAGCAACAATGCTCCTGCAACATCACCAACGCCGCTCAACGTGCACTGTTCCCCTCTCATTTCCCCCTTTCCCTTGTATATAAACCCTTGTCACCTATTTCCAGGTTTAGTCCTGTTGAAGGCAGCGCTGACTGCCGAAACGTCGACCCCTAACTATAAATCTATTGCTAGTACCCCCTTAATTATTAATGTAATAAAAGTAGCAACGTTTTTTAACCCTTCCACAGCCTCCCAAGTCTCTTCATCACTTCGTCTATTTTTTTCGCGTCCATCTGTACCCAGTTATCCATACATATAAATAAATAAACATATATATATATATATATACATTTCTTTTCGGGATAGCGTGCATGTATAGGAATCCCAGATTCACTTGCACATAGGTGCGAAGTAAGTAAATAAACTAAAACTGGGTGTCCGCCCATTTCATCGAACGTCGTTTGGTCAAATGCCGTTTGGTTGAAGGCGTTTGATCGACGCCGTTTGTTCGAAAGACGTTTGTTGGAAGGGAGTTCAAAGCTCCGTGGAGTGCGTCATACGCACCTGTTTTTCTGCAACTTTCGATTCGAGCATATGGAGCAGGCAACCAGTGTCCTCTGCTTTTTCATTAATTTTTTTCTCTTCATTCAGCCGAAGAGGGGAGACCACTAGTTATTTTAAGACCATTATCATTTACGAACAACACAGCTGAACAGCACTGGCGAAGAATTCGACGAACTACATATATTGAAGAAAGTGGCCTCACGTTGGGAGCAGCCGACAGTCTGTGCTTCTTCTGGGCACCCTTCTCATTGCTGGCAGCAAATTTAAAGGGAAAGTTTTGAAATCGGATATAGCCATATGTGCGCGAAAGCCACTCGACGTCTGTGAGAAGGAAACTTTGCCATGGTACAACAAAACACATTTAATTAACAGCATATAAACCATTAGTCCCGAGTGGCTTGGGACTAACATCTCCACTTTTTTCTTTTACAAATCAGTCAATCAAAACATTACTGTATTTTCCGGTGTGTAACGCGCACCCCTAAAAACGGGCCGAATTTGAAAAGAGTTGTAAGTATAACGCGCACCGCAATGTTGCTACAAGCTTTTGTACTGCCACCACTATACACAATAAACCAAGGCGATGTATAATATATGCATATGCTTTATTTGAAACACATTTACTTTCACGTCCCTTCTCAATCACGCCAGCCTTCTGAATTGAATTCAGGATTGTTGACTGCTCAATAGCATCCTTAAAGTGACAGTCCGGTCGAAAACATAGGTCTGGGAAACACCGCCTTATGATTTCTAATACTCCTCACAACAACTGTGCAAAATATTTCAGAAGAAATCGTATCGCACGATTTATAATCGACTTTTTTCTATGCCGCAGTTGGTCCCGAGTAAAGGCCGCAGCGAGCTCTCGCGTGACGTGCATAAAAGCAATGCCGCACGTGACTTGCGCATGCCTGCTTGCGCGATAGTTGATTGTTGCGTGCTAGCATTTGTCCATTATGATGTTTTTGAGTAGCAATCACGCGTTATGTAGACTAAAATGCAGAGTAGCGTCAATGTAAACACAGGTGTGACGACGTAGTCTTCTGTTCAGTACACTCATAGACAAAAACACCTCTCTGCATTCCCAGCAACGGCGCAGTCCTCCGCTCCACTTTGTCCATTGGGGACGTCATGCTCACGTGACGGCTGACATACATAGAGGATTCTTGGGGCAAGGAGTATGCGAGGGAGAAAAACGAAACCGGATGTCTTCAGAGGAGTATTTTTTATTCGATATCTCGAAAACCATGCCATTTTGTGAGCTGCAACTTTCCACCCAGCATGTAAGCTTTTGTGGCAGTTGGAAAAAATCAACTTCCGGTTCTCCCGGACTGTCCCTTTAAGCAGCATCATTAATTTTTATGAAGTCCAGCGCCCTTTCGCTGGCTTTGTCAACTGACCCTAAGCGATTTGTCAAAAACTCACAGCACACCCTGGAAGAGACAAGAATTAGTACGACGCCGACCAGAAAACGAACTCTGTCAGAAAACATTTCTGTGTATAACGCACACCGTTAGTGCAGGGCCTCTTCAGAGCCCTTTTTTACTGTATAACGCGCATGTTATACACCGGAAAATACGGTAGTTCCACCTTATTTAGAGTATGCATCTGCAGTCTCAGATCTCTGCACATCCACGCTGTCCGAGAAAAACAAAAAGAAAGAAAGACAAAATGCAAAGGTCTGCTGCACCGCTTCACTTGTCTAGGTTCTGAAGGACTTATTCGGTTAATGTTTGTTGTGACAAATAAATTTAGATTCACTTGCACACAGTAAATACACAAAACAAATACACAAAAAATCAAAGTAAATATGCTAAAACTGAATAGTCAGTTAAATACAAACATTCCACCATAAATACATTCCGTCTGCAAAATGTTCTACTGTGAGAACTCAGCGCCAAAGAAAAATCAGCAGGTGAATATAAATAAGCGAGGGCGAACGAAATATAACATTTGGACTTCACGCTGTGTCGAGAAAGTCAGATAAGTGAAGATAACATAACACCAAGAAGTCACCAGATGCAGTTCACAAAGGGACAAAACGGAAGAATTCGTGTTCGTCAGGACCTCTTGCTTTCTTTCCTTCTTTTTCTGTAGTTTAATTGACCTTGGCAACTCAAACATGACGTGAGATCCCTGCATCTCAATAGTCAAGAAGGTCACACGTGTTTATGGGACTAAACAATCCTGCGGAGGAGTAAGTTATTTGTACGAAGGGTAATGGTTACAGCTTTCTCCAGGCTGAGACCCGTATGTTTGTGTGGCGCCATCTACACGCGAAAAAATCGTGAATTGAAGATACCGCCTCACTCGTATCCCCTCTCAAGTCGTCGCAATCTTCGTCGCTACAGTCTGCACAGTCGTCTGGTGTAGTTCGGTTGGCACACGCGGCGTCGATGATGTGCATGTCAGTTAAGAGCCCAGTTTCCACGACGTCGTCTATGCTGACATGGTGCCAGTTAGGGAAAAAAAATGATGGCAGTGAACGTGTTGTAGAACGATACTGACAGTCGCGAAGTCATAAAAGCGACTGACGGTACGAGAATGCATGTCTACCCTTCATGGCCTCAACAGGGAGAGAGAGAGAGGAGGGGCGGAGGGAGAAACGCAAGCATTTGTGTATGCTTCTTGATGCTGTCGTAAAACGTCAAAGTGACCTAGAACAGAACACATTGGGAAAAGGACACGTGGACCGTATGGAAGGTCAATAACCAGGGAGATATGGGGTGATGCGGACCGTTCTGATCCGAAGCGTGAGCCCCATTGATTTGAATTATCCGGCGTATACACTCGTCCGTTTGAATGACCGCGAGTTTCTCCCCATTGAAATACATGTGGCTTGCACGGGACGCGTTTGAATTATCCGGAGGTTCGACTTGAGCAATTTCGAATTAACGAGATTCTACTGTACTGCACATTGCACATCAGTGGAACTGAAACCGGAATAAAGCGTAGGTCAGTTCGTCGCCGCAGTGTGTTGCACAGTTCGTGAGCTGTAAGGATTGACACGCTCAACTGAGAAGCATCTAGTGGTGTAGATTTCACGACAATGCTCACAATTTCCCTTCATCTTTTTTGTGGAATATTGGAAATGACACTTTATTCACTCCAAGGATGCGTACATGCTTCTACATTGTTAACTATGATGAGCTTGTGATTTCATATGTATCGACCCACGTCTTGATAATTTGTGAATAATCAACACCCATGCTCGTATTTTAAAATGCTTGCCTGACCTGTCTCTTCACCGTGACCGTCTTTTGTCGTAATTCGTATGGGATTGGTATCACTACAAAAAGCCAATTAAAGAAACATTTGCAGCAATATTATTTGTTGAAAAGTGATGGAATAACGTAATAACAACTCAAATGCTTTCGTGCAAATCACATTAATGTAAAAAGGACTAGTTTGATGCATAAGGTGTGTCACGGTAAATACAGCGCCATGCGTACCATAATTTATTTTTCGTGTACCTGGTGTACCCTTCGTACCTTCGGTGGGTACCACTTGTATTAGATGTTAAATTAAGAGTCTTTCATTTGGAATATATAGTTCTACAAAACATAGCACCATCATCAGAACTAGAATTATCAGAAAAGCTGGGTCGCGTCCTAATGCAAGGGAGCTTAAGTAGAGTGGTGACAAGGTCAAGCCATCTTCTGTACTGCAAAGGGGTTACAGCCTGTTCAACCAGAGCACTCAGGTGTGCAGTGTGTACGATTGCTGTTAAAGTAGCCTGGAAAATAAGAAGCCAAGCTTGGAGAGTTACAAATGCAAAGATGCAGACAAAAAGAGGACAGTGATATAAAACAAAATAATGGTCTGGTGCATTTCTGCATATGAATAACAGCAGCGAATACAAGAAGGGGGAAATACTGCCCCAGGATGCACTGCCCCAGGGGTCAGTATGTTTTGTTTTCAGATCTCGTTCACACGAGGACTAAACACGTACGTTTTTCCGGTCGCCGCATTTCAGTGGCAGTGGTGGGATAATTCCAGCAACATGGTAGCTGAAAACTCATCAGTGCTTCAGCAATTTCTTCTACCCAACATATATTCTGGAGATGGGGACTTCGACTCCTAGGAGAAGCACTGTTCTGCTCGTGCTGGAGCTAACTCTTGTACTGGGCACGTTAAGTAGCGACCCCAGAGTAAAAAAAAGTCATCATTCCACCCATTAAGGCTACGGTCTCACGGTAGCCATCTTGAATTTACTTACGGACTTCCTACGGTGGGGCACCACCGTCGCGGTTTCCGTGAATGACCCCGTTAGGGAGAATCGCGCGTGGGACAGATGTCCCACGCGCGATTCTCCCGACTGGACCCTTTGACCTTGAGTCTCTTCTGTATGCCATTGTACCCGGTGTTTATACGTGTGTAGAAGGGAGGACTGTTTTGTAAAAGTCTTCTGAAACTGTCGTGCAAGATGGCGAGTTGATTTTCGTGCTTTCGTGGTTTGAGTAGCACGGGGGTAGCTGCCGCGCGTGTAGCGTGTGACGAAGACTGTGCAAAATATAATATATTTGAGATATATAAAAATATATATCTCAAATGCAAAATGGTCAAACAACCGTCATAAAAAACGGACACAAATACTAAATAATTGCAGTCAGCTGTGAAGAGTCTGTTCACGTGCCGATCGGTAGCAGTTTTATCTCAATACAGCTTACAGAAACATTATTTCTTGAAATGAAGTATGAAATTACCACTTCTGTTGAAACTAGAAGTTCAACTCACAGTACGCACACAAAATGATAAGAATCAAAGGAATGGCATAACCGAAGTAAAATAGGGAAGTCGACAATTATACGCTATGTAACCTGTCCGTATTCCGCATAGTAGCGGCCGTGACTAGTAGGTGAAGATAACTTTTTTTTTTTCTATTTGGCTGCGATTCGTGTTATCGCTTTGTGAGATGACGAGAGGTGTGATCTTTCGCCACGAAATGTGGTCATTTCACTAGTTTATTTCAGTCGTCTCCATCGCGTTACGCGGCGCTGATTGCCCACAGTTTGTCATGAGACGATCGTTGTATTTGCGAGTAAACGGAGGATCCGTCTACAGATTTCAGAGTTCAATCCAAGAAATTGCATTTGCATTGTAAGATAGTTATCGTGCGACAAAAATTCCTTGTAGCAAAATGAATGCGACAGCACTCCTTCCCTTTGCCTACATAATAAACATTTACCGTGGTGCCCCCTCCTTCCATGCTCCGGTTCTTCATTCAGTTCCCCCACATGTAGAAAACAAAGAAACTAGTTGGAAAGAAAAAGAAACGAGACAAAGACGCGCGTGCTCTGGGGGAACCGGAAAAAATGTTCCCGGAAAAAATGTCCCCTGGAAAATATGTCCCCCGGAAAAAATGTGCCCTCGAGAAACATCCACTTTTGGTACGCGTGGAATTTTTGCGAAATCCCCGGTTGCGATATTGCAGGTCTTGAAGTCCTCCGGCTCAAAATAACTACTAAAATTCCTAACCACTTACTAAGGGTTTTTACTTTGAAAGCTCGACCTACTTTCACTTGCGATTTCTCGTAGGGAATACACTGCAATCAATTTCACGTTCGTTGATACAACGTGACACGGTTCGAATCCTGTCACCAGGTGTGCTCTCTGAGGTTTTCCTTGGGTTTTCCGTCTGACTTTCCTGACGAATGTCGGCTCACTTAGCCCTGAAGTCAACCCAGGACGCATACTAGCCCCCTGTGACCCTCCCTCCTGCTGTCCTCTGTCCACGCCTGTACACCGCGTACAGCAATAGTTGCTTTGCAGCGCTAACACGGAAAAATATTTTCTCTGCTAATTAGCAGAAATGTGAAGTGTCACAGAAAGTAGTACGATGTCCAGTTTCAACAAATCAGGAGAGAAGACGTCATTCGGAATGACTAGGAGCATGTCAAGTTCTTTTTTAGAAGTGCGCAGATCGACGTGCACGGTGATGTGTAAAGAGGGAAATAAAATGCGGGGGGGGGGGGGGGAAGCAACAAAATTGACAGACAAAAATATATTTCAATATGTCTAGCGGTATCACATCTCGGGAGCCCCATGACTGTACAGGCCGCATTGTTGCAAGACACAAGGAAGTAAATTCACCAAAACTGACCCACAGCGACTACCTAGGCAAAGAAATGCTGTGCGAATAGTCATTTTAAAATTGAATTGAATACGAATAAATTAAGCTACTCGTTGAATAACCATAATTGGATACATATACAGCATATATTGGAATACAAACATGTACGGTAAGTATATGTATGTGTAAGTATAGCGCTTACTTTTTTTTTTTTTTTTTTGTTCTCCATGTGCCGGGTCTCTTCAAATATATTCAGTTCAGTAGAAGCATCAATTCGATTTGGAATTCGAACATTGAATTCCATATTTGATTAGGAAATGGAATAGGATATATGATTACTTGCTTCGGTGCTCAAAAATCCAAACATTCACACCGTCCTATATAGTAAAAAGTCAACGTCCGAAGTCAACCAGTCCACGCGTACCAAAAGTGAATTTTCCTCAGGCGACATTTTTTCCGGGGACGTTTCTTCCAGGGAACATTTCTTCCGGAGACAATTTTTCCGGGGGCATTTCTTCCTGGACCCGTGCTCTGGGGAAGGGGATTGGCTTATATTCTTTTCTCTCTGAGCAATAGTATTCACTGGCAATTGTTTTGTAACAGCCTGCTTTCCGCCCCTAACAGGCTTCCCTGTCATAGAAGTTGTCAGTGGCACTGGGAGACCGAAGTTGATTCGTCATGCGCAGCGAAGGGCGCAATTGTTATGATTCGAGCCTATTGTGATAATTGCAGTTTCATTGTGATAAGTATTATAATAATAACGAATACAGTTCTATGACATTTGACAGCAGGGCTGCTTGTACGTCGCGCAGCGAAAAGATTGCAACGAGACAGCTGTTGTACGAAATGCTGCAAGCGTTCATTGTACACGCACGCATTGCTTACTAGGGGCAAAAATAGGATGCTACGATTTTTAGTTCTGTACACAACAGTTGTTTCGATCAAAAGCCAATATGTTACTCTGTGGAAACATTGCAAGAATGTCAGAAATACAAGCGAAGAGACACTAGAGAGCCAAGCTCTAAACAACAGTTCCTGCATAAAACAATATTTTATTGCCTAAGCGTTGTCTGGGCTCTACTCATCATGGTTACATGTTCTTCATAAAAAAAAATATCTTACGAGGCAGCTTGACAGTAGCGCCGGTACATATTTCCTTCCGGTAGCCGTACCGCGCTACGTTTCGGAATGAGTAGCGGCGTTTCAGAGGAGTAGCGAATAGCGGTACTCCGCTACCTAACTGCCGACCGAAGGGACAGGACGCAGACAAGCTGGTGCATAACCCGGTTCCTTCCGTTCGATTAGAAACAATGAAGCAAAAAATAGAAAAAATAAAGGAAGAAGATGTGTTTGGGAGCTCGTAGCCTTTTCTGTGTTCACATTCATTGCCTACCAGTGACAATTCTTTTGTAGGAGCCTGCTTGTTGCCCCTAACAGCTTTATCTAACACGCAGGATGTCAGTGACACTTGCAGCAACCGAATATGATTCAGCGGTGAGGTGCACAATTGCTATTATTCAAGCGTATTGCGATAATTAGGTTCATTACGATAATTATGTTGATGATACCGATTACAGTTTTATATTCCCTTGAGATCATGGCTGCTTGCGTACCGAAGATAGTGCTGCACGAAATGCTACAGTCGTTCATTGTACCGCTAGATTTGGCCCGCAGGCACACTACACGCACGTATTGCTCTCTAGGCGCAAACATAGGGTTCTACGATTTTTAGTTCGTTCACAACAACGATTATGAGCCAAGGCCAATATGTTAGGCCGAGGACACGTTGCGAGAATGCGAGAAAGACAAACAAGGAAGCACACAAGAGACACGTTTCGAATAACAGCCTTATGCGTTCCCCCACGATTTTCTTTTACAATTAGACAGGTGGTACAACGACCGAAGGAATGTGAACGGGCGCGCTTTCCTATTATTTGTCTCGGTCATCTGTCCTCTTCTGGCCGTGTGCCATGCTAACCCGTTTGCAGCAGGTAAGTGGTCGGAAATCTTGTGCAAGTTGGTCTATTTCCTGCTATTGCATAATGTATTCAAAGTGTTAGAAGACTTTTGTGGGAGAATAATCTATACGATAACTTTTGACAAGACCGCAGGACGTTGGAGAAGGTAAAAAAAAAGAAGACTAGAACATATGGTGAGACTAAAGGTAGAGTCACTAAATAAGCTACGTGAAGCGTAGCTTATTCTGAAGAAAGAAATCCTGTATAGTTTCGGTTTGGTCGGAAAGTTTCGGAATGGCTTGGGAACGTAATAACCTGCGCAATCATGGTGATATTTTCAGCAATTGTTTTACGCATAATTGCCCATCCACTGCCACTTCTAGGCTGGAAGTAGCGTACGCAACTCAGAGCGCGAGCATAACCAGTGAACTGTAGGAGTGCCAAACAGTCGAGCTCCGGAGCAGCCACTTAACGTGCCCCATGAGATGGGGATAGAAGCAAGAAAGCAGAGGCTCATAAACAAAACGTGTACAATACCTCTACCTATCCTATCGCAATGCTCGTCAAAAATCAGCAAACAGCTTATTTCTAATCTATCATTGTGTGTTTTGTTGCTTCATTCCGGTCAGATTTGCCATTTCATGAGACTGTCTATGTTGTTGCTCCTGTGGTTTCTTATGTACAATTTTTTTCCAGTCATTTTCAGAAGTCATGTAATAAAATGGCATCCTCTAAACAGTGAAAGAAAGTACTATTGGTTGTTATTTGCTTCTAGGACACAAATTGTGTTATACCCAGTATTCTTCCAGATTCGCTGTGCTTACTTTATGCAATAACTATGATACACAAATGGACAATGGCACAGAATTTTTTTTCCTTTGAAGATCCTGCAGAAATTGAGGTCGGCAACAAGTACAAAACGAAATAGGATTGACGTTGTTCAAAAGCTCATCTTCAGGACGATAAGTGCATATTTATCAGTGCCAGAAAACTTTTCATTAGTTGATTTGTAGTTGCGATCATGGCTATCCATTCAGCTGAAGTTTACGTGAAGTAACTGAACTTATCTTTGAAGCATTAAATATTCCTGATGAAATCAGAAATATGACATTTAAGATACATAAATGCAGGCCAGCTTGTATGAAAGAGGTCCATGAATAAATATAAGCCGGAGCGTTGGCAACACTCTCAAGAAGGACAACACGTACTGCACGTCGAATGTGTCGTCCTTCTTGAGAGTGTTGCCCAAGCTGAGGCTTATATTTCTTCATGGAAATGAGAAATTAAGTATCTGTTGAAAGAGCTTTCAATGAAATGCTTCGGAAGTGCCTTGGCCATTTTGACCGGGGCATATTTTCTGGATTTTTCTTCTTCTAAGCCCTACGTATAGCCAATGAAATAAACAGGGTCAAGTTTGGAAGGTCCTTTATATTCACCCGAGAGCACTGCACGGGCCGCATTCCTAGGCCGGGGGCACTCCAGTGGCCCGGCCTATACCTGGCTCGGGTCTGGCCCAAGCCATAAGAATTTGTAGGTTTCCAAGCCCAGAACCAGCCCGAGAAAGACAGCTGCCTGTCCCTACCTGTCACCCAAGCAGCATGCCAATATTGGTAAAATATTACTCATATGGGCTGCCAGGACTGCTAATATTGGTCCAATATGGGCTGTCAATGTTCCCCATGGCAAATGCAACCAGGCTCCATACTGGGCGAGCCCATTTCCCCCATGTTGTGCCAATATTGCCGGTGATGAGTCCGTATTTGATTTTACCATATATCTGGAGTTGCCATGTTTGAGGTTTAGTTTTAATGTGTAGTATCAATTTTATTATTTTGTTACAAACAAAGCAACAAACAAGAGATGTTGTTTCATGTTGATTTTTGTGCAGATACTCCAACTTCGTAACAGGGTTGTACGTGATTGGGGGGGGGGGGGTTAGATCCCCCTTAGTCTGGGATCTGGTAGTCACACAGGATTACCCACCACAGAAAACATGGGTGCATTTGAATAGTCTGAGATGTGCCACCGCATACTGCACACCAGAAGTGCCGCCATAATGGTGTGTCATTTAAATTCTCCATAGGCGCACATGCGCGTCACAGAAGGCGCACTTTGGGAAGTCTCCTCTGATGCAGACTTTGCCGAGTGCTCTTCGCGCTTGCGCCGATTTTCGGAGGCGACAAAGAACTAGGCATCTGTCTGCTAAATATTAACTTGGGACGAGGAAAGTAAGAAGAAAAGCATAAAGACTAGGGTAAGGGAATCGGAAACTACACTAAACTAGAAAATGCAGGTGAAACCGTCACTTGGGGTGTACAGGGAATATAAAAGGGAAATACGGTCAGAGGGAATTTTCGACAACTAGAGCAAGCACGTTGCTGTTTGAGGCGAGGACAGAGATGTTACAAACGAAAACTGATGTTGCAAAATATACAGATGTCAGAGACAAAACATGTGGTATATGTGGACAAGAAGGGGAGACTGCTGAGTGATGTGACCTTATGGGAAGCACTGGGTTTCTGAAACGATAGAGGTGAAGTTAACAGTACAAAATACGAAAGACCGACTAAATGATTGGTGGCATAGGAATAATGTAGTTAGTTCCAATGTAAACACAGGTAGTGTGAATAGTTCTGATCATCTGAAAAAATTTCAATCTCAATAATGTGTCAATTCTAGGCTAGGTGGCGCAAGCTACCGCCAGCTCCGAATGGAAAGACCACAGTATTCATCCATCCAACCAACCAGAGTGCTCATTCGAATACTTTAGCTCGAAGGCGCACATATGACGCACACTGTGACGACATGTGTGACGCATCACTATTCGAACGCACCCCATGTATGCGGAACATCCCTCAGGAACCTTCATTGGCATGGCAGCGCCTGCCTACATGCCACAAAGATTTCCAATCTGCTCCTAGAGTACGAGGGAGCGAAACACACTTTTGGAACAGTGACGGACATACGTCTCAGCAACTCGCAATGGATCTGCAGAAACTTCAAGGCACTTAACGTTACAGAAAAGATATTCTGCACTATCAGGCGTTGCGTTTTTTACTTGATCTGCTGCTTCCATTGTCATTAGAGAGTATTAGCACGGACGTTTTCGCTCGAATGAAACGACCAATTCAATTGTCGTGCATATGCATACAAGTCGTAGGACACGTGATTTGGCAGGAAAAACTACTCGCTCCGAGTCGTTTCGTTTTATTCAGCAGCTACATACTACATTTACCTTGGCTACGACTGATTGGCATCGCGAAGCAAGATGGCGGCTGTTTGTACCAGTTGAGTTACAGTGCATGTTACAGTGGAATTGCGAGATGTTTACTATTTCGAACGATGTGTATCCTCTGCGGGAAGTTGTTGGATGTAACGACGTACTGAGTAGGGCATTTCACACGCTTCAACGTCCAATACTGGCATGCTGCTTGGGCATTTGGTATAGTATGTACCCAATACATGTTCCGCCAATTTTTCCATTTTTAGCCAATATGGGCTGCACATGGGTAAAATTGGCCCTATATTGCCAAGATTTTCCCCATATTGGTTCAAGCTTGGCAATACTGGGCCCGCATTGCCGACATTTTCCCCACATTGGCAAAACGGGTCCTATATGGGACCCGTATCGCCAATGCTCAGCCAACATAGGGCCAATACTGTCTACTGCTTGGGCAACCACACAGTAGCATGCTATAAAAGTTGACCACGGCTGAAGTTCAACGCAGGCCAGGGTCGGATCTTGGTCCGTTAATGTATGATCCCGGACCCTGGCCCACAATGTCAAACCCAAGTCAGTCCCAGCACTGCCAAAAGGCTTTACCCGACCCGGCAGATGGGCTGGCCTGGGCTGGGTTGGACCTTTCTAATCTATATGAATAACGTACTCGACTAGGTCGACCAAAAGAAAAAGGATGGCCGAATGTGGGCAAAGGACAAAACTGAGCTTATGTTTCACAGCATAATCATGACTCAGGAGGCTGGCCAATGGAATGACGGCTGGCAACTAAGGTGTTAGAGAAGGAAGATAACTCATGCACACACTCTATATGCAGCAGTGAAGGGAAGATGGTCATGTTCAGCAGCACTTTTAAAGAACTCTATTATACGTATATGCATATGAAGAAAGTGTTGATAAATCCTCTTCATTTGAAGCCTACAATACTACTATATCTCTTTCGCACATGCTGGAAACTAAGGGGTTGTAAGAGGCCTTCCATACCCATGCCATGTGCATAACAAGTGGGACAGTCAATGAGCACTTACAAAGGCCTGTTTCATTTCTATCATAAAACACATAAAAATGAGCACAAAGTTGGGCTCAGCATTTACTGACAACTCACCCTTGGCCACATTCTTTTACTATCTTTAGCCGGAAGTCAACTGAATTCAGGTGGGGAGGTTTCCACTTCAGCACACTCATTGTCCTACCACAGGTGTACTCCTGCACAAAACAGGGCAGAGTATGTGGGATATATGGTACTAATATATTCAGTTGTTGGAATCTCTTCCTGGACTTCCAGAAGTAAAGGAAAGATGCAATCCCATACACTCCTGTCGTAACTAACACTATTGCATAGATGCAGGCCAGCAGTAGACAAACTCTAATACTGCAAAAGCCTGAGTTCAGACACAAACAGAAGGGGCGTATACTGGTACATATTGCCGTCCTTCTCAATATGGTGGACGACTGGAGTGCTCGGTTTGAGTCTTGTGTTGTCCTTCTGGTTGTGCCGAGACTCAGTGCACTGTGAAGGCCTCCTGTGTGTTGTCCACCACATTGAGTTTGCTTGTCTGACCACCTCAACCTCTCCAGTACTTCATAGAAGCTTCCAAGAAGGAAAGCTTGCACAGCACCTTGTTCATGGTTCATAGAGAATATAAAATTCTACCTTTGAAATACCAGAACTGTATCCAAATAAAAGTTCTAGGAGGATATAATGACTTCTTATGTATCATCATCCATTAATTGTTGTCTTCTAGGCAATACCCTGAGGGTATAACTACAGACACCATTGTCATATGTGTACAATGAAAACACACAAGATGCAAAGACATTCGCAAGCAAGAGCATTACACAAGGAACAATTACCGACTTTTTAAGGCTAGTTCATGTAGACTAAAGTTTATTTTTGCAATGGTTGGATATTTGGGTCCTTGCAAAGCCTGGTAAATTGGACGTACTGAATTACAGAAACTGTTCTCCAGGGACTGGTTGTACATGTGAGCGTTTGCAAAGCAGATACCTATAGTAAAGCAGTGCCTGTCACGCCATTTCGGTTCTACAGCTGAACTTCGATACAATAAATGTCAATTTGACGAAAACATCTACTTAAATGTATTATTTCTGTTGCACATACGCATCGCCATAAATGCTAATACATTTCTGTGCTCAATATAACCAAACGTCTGCGTTTGGCGCTATTTAATGAAGCCTGTAGGCACTAAAAGCATGAAAATATCTGTTGCAGCGCCGCACGTGCCGCTCCCCAAGTGAGGAAGAGAGTAGAAGTGTCAACGTCACAATGTGCTCTTATTGGTTATTCCCGTTGTCACGTGGAATGCCATAAACGGCAGATCGAGCCATGCCATGACATCCCATCCATACTATCACTTTTGCTATGGAAGCCATGCAGTCAGTCCAGTGACACTTTTGTGTTTGACACTTTCAACCTTTTTCCTGTGCTTCTTCGTGACCAGCGCAGTCCGAAAACGAAATGTTTTGCCATCTGATGGGGAAACTATGATTATCAATGCCATATTCAAGAGTGAAAAGAAAAAGGGCATTGTTGTCCATGACTTACGAGCATCCTGTACTTGCTATGTAAGAAAGGATGGAAAGGACGGTTCAGGCAAAACTGACTTTTTTTGTACACTAGTGAACGGCACCATAAGTATGGCGATGACATTTCTACTCAATAACACCTGCGTGACATTCAAGAATAATAGTGCCTTTCACATATATTTTATAGCAGTCTTATGACAAAATAACAAAGCATAGAATTTTCTGTGCAGGTCAGCGCTTCAGACATTTTTCTTGACAGGTTTGATTTAATTAATGACTCTGTTTGACAAGCTATAGTATGGTCATGTTCAGTTTCGTTACATGGATGTTCAACAGTATTCTGGTGGTACCAGAGTTTGAGACAGGAATGTCAGGGGAACATTTGCATCTTTGTTTGTTTATTGTTGTTATTATACCTTATCAAAGCACGCAGTAAATGTTTTCCCGCAAAGGGGACCAAACCCCCGTAACGCAGGTCCACAGCCCGCAGCACCCCAACAGCGTCAACACATCAATAACAAGGTGAAGAAAAGCAATGAAATAAATGTAGACGAAATAGTCCACAGGACGTCCTGTAGTCAGAGCCTCATCACTCATTTTGTTTTTCTCTCCTGCTTGTTCCCCAGGGCAATGGGCTGCACGAGCTGCATTCCTGATGGTGTGCTTGCACACCCGGGAACTTTCTCATTGTACCTTGTATAGCACGACCGCATGCGCCGTGTGGTGGCATGCATGTTACGCTGCGCATCTCATGTGTTGCTCACACATGTGCCGTTCATGGCAGAATATTTGAATTTCTTTTGCGCGTATACTGGAATCACGTGATGAACAAACATTTGAAGGAATAAACCAGCAGCCAAAAGACAGAGGTGGGGAGACATTATACTTGCACATGTCAGTACACAAACTACCTTCCCTTGCTACACTTGTGATGAACAAAGCTTGAAATTTGCTACAGATGCCAATGGAATGAACAGGCTGGGGCAAGTGGAGGCAAGTAAAGAAAGTGTGTGAAAGAAGATAAAGAAAGGAAAGGAGAAAAAGCTCAGAAAATGCTAACATTAATGCTTCCATCTTGAGGAAGCCTGAGCAATGGGCAACACAGAAAACACGAGCACAAGATATTAAGCAATGAATTAAGCCACTCATGGAAAAAGGTGCTGATGCCAGGAATCGAACCTGGGTCTTCTCTTTTCTGGTTAGATATGCTACCGCTACACCACGACAGTAGACTTTCCTGTCCTATAGTCAGTGACAACATTAGTCATACACTTGACCCTGCCCCCACACAAGAACTGCTCCGCACGCGTGAATGTAGTGCAGCGTTGGCCAAGTGGGGACTGGAAGGAGAGAGAGAGCCGGCACTACATCGCGAAGCAGGGCCGTCGTGCAAAGGATGGTAGCTAATCACAGGAGCCTTCCACGGATGAGTGGGCGGTCCCAATATTAGGACTTAAGTTGTTACTGACTATAGATTCAAGGCTTAAATGTTTGTGTCATCCATATTTGTTCCTGCCTCGGCTAATTCTTGTTGTCAGTGAGTGAGTAATATGTGAGAGAGAATGGGAATAGCATGAATGGTTGTCCGTCCCCCTTGTAACTGAGGCACTCTAGCTCAAGGAAAGACTGCTGTCGTGGTGTAGAGGTAGCATATCTGCCCGGAAATCAGAAGACCGAGATTCGATCCCTGGCCTCGGCACCTTTTCTTTGAGCTGCTTAATTTGTTAATACTTGGCCTTCATAGAGGCAGATTCCTTGTGAATTCCTTTGTTTTCAACTGATCATTAGAAAAACAGAAACAGTGCACAGCTTGCCTGTTTCAGTGTTTAGAATGCCTGCTATTGAGGAATAGGAGATGATGTACTTGAGATGAAAATGTAAAGGGTCATCCTTGCCAGCCCCATTGTGACCATTATTTTATGGTTTGTTTTAATAAGGGATGCCAAATAGTTATTCGCAACCACAACATTGTTTGTCATTGACAACTGCATTCAGTGTGCGAAGTCCACACTGAATGGTACCCGAGTTTGTTGCATACAGTCCCAATTCAAGAGGGAGCTTGTAATTTCTGCTGCATGCATTCCCCATGACACAGCCTCACTCTGTATTCACACAAGTCAGTTTTCTGCCGGAAGCAAGTCGGAAAGGAGGGAGAGGATATCCAAGATAAACGAGGTCACTACTCGTCTGAAGACACTCGCTCGTTCTCTACCATTCACATGAGTCAGTTTTCCCGACGGCCTGTCAGTTTTCCGATCCCTTCTGTTTTCGTTTTCGCGCTTGCATTTCGTCTATGTCTAGCGTAGGATGAACCAATGAAAAAGAAAACTTATTGCACTTGCGCTCCTTGTGGACGATGCAGAGTGCATACAAGAGAAACCGGGACAAGATATGGGCCAAAGAATAGATTCCGAAGAAGCGCTATGGAATGTAAAACAGCATTAACCCAAATCTCCATGTGGACGACCCAAACGCCTGTCAGAGTATTTTGAGAATAGACGTTGTCACGTTCGATTTTATCTTCCACAAATGAAGCGTATCTCGATGCTGAGCACCAATATAGGCGCGATAGCGTGCCGACAATGATCGACTGGCGATGATGCTGCGATATTGAGCTACAGGTAGTCAATAATTAAATTAAGTTAAATCAATTCAATTTTTTTTTTTCAATTCAATTTTTTGAAAAATATTTTTTCAAGGACAGTTAGCTGTTGTACTTCACCTAGACATGGTCCAAGAGGACATAGTAAGGATGTAACAGCTTCATAGCAATGTTCCAAATATGGTCCTAGGTTAGTATGACATGTAACAATGAGATGAGAAATTGGACTTACGTCTGGCACAGGTTGGAAAATAAGGCCATCCACTTCGTGGGACATGTTTCTAGAAAATTTTTCACCTAGGAGCTGAAGAGAAAACAGGAGGGCGTCAGAGCGTAGAGACATACACAGTGAAATCTCACTAGTATCATTTTAATACTATTTCATATAAGTGAAAGCATCCAAGGTTGGCACAAGGAAGCAATATTTTGTTATCGTTTGTGCATACTGTGCACACCCCAGGTGGTCCAAATTATCCGTCAAAATTAGTCGTACCCACAACAGCACATTCCTGAAAACAGCCCACTCAGAACAGCTCAAGAAATATGTGCCTCCATCTCCCCTTGACAACTTATTGTTGTCAGTGAATTGACGCGCGACGACTCGTACAACTCGTGAGACACTTGATGTGCAACACGTCGCCTATCCCATGCATGCCTGTGATACATGTGCAAGCGGGGTTACAGACTCCAGTGTTGCAGTGGACTGAGGTAGATGATGACGAGACACTACGCATGTCACCTGCTGAACCGTGCTGAGTCAGTCAGTCTTCGATTAGAGATGTTCTGTTCACATCTTGGCTCACTATTACAAGTGTAACAATAAATCTCTTGACGGTCTCAACGGCAAGATACCCAGCTAACTGCTTCATATAAGGTGCACCCTACACGTTATTTTAAACAACTTACTGCACTGATCAACAAATGCATTGTGTGGCCCCACACTAGCACTGACATCCTGTGGCGTGGTGTGGGGGGTGTAGGCATGGTCACCCCAGCTCAATATTTTTTTGGGCGGAAATTATTGACAGAGAGAAAAAAAGTATGAGAATCTGTAGTGCGTGTTGGTTGGGACTGAACCTGATTGAGAGTGCGTAGGAACGAAAAAAGAGTTTGACGAAAAAGAAAAAAAGTTCAAAATGAAAACAGTCAAACTGTTTCTTGCTTGAAAAAGTCTCAATTTTTTAACATTTGGCACTGTAGGAACGAACTTCTGAGCGCCTTAAAGACGGAGGCGATTGAAACGAGGTTCGATATACCATGCCAGTGTAAAATTATATCCTGTGTGCTTCGGCAGTAGACTGCGTGCGTTGAGACAGCACCACATATTCTCAAAGTGAAGCAACTGAAGTGCAAAGTCCATGAAGTGCTTTCTACTACAAGCGCTTCTCACGTTTCTCCGAAACTGCTTCTTTAACAGAAAGTAGAGCCATTTCTGTGGACTTTCCCCTTTGAATACCGAACTGGGATTGTGTCAACACATTATTCACCTGTAGAAAATAAAGCAATCTTTAATGTAAAATTTCCTCTACCACTTTACAACGGTAAAACGGAAATCAGTCCATAACAGGACAAACAAGAAGAGTAAGATCCTATACTGATTGGAGTTATCTTGCTACCTTTCAGGAAAGATTCTAGCCAAAGAGCATTAACTTCTTTTCTCTTCAGGTACTTCACTGTCTTGTACTGGGACCGTCAGTTAATGATGCTGTCGCCTTGACGGGAGGGCATCACGTTCCATGTGACCTTCTCACGACATCCGCTCAAACGCTGCCTTCCTGCGCCATGCTGATGATGGCCCAATAATGCCGAAACAGCTGTCCAGTGCTGGTATGGCGATGTTTGAGCTATAAACTCATACATTACGTGCAACCAAAGAGCTTCGGTTTCTTTTTTCTTCATCAAGTACACCAGTGCCATACCCAACACCAATATCAAATACTTGAAATATTTGACCCTACAGAGACCTTGCGACCATATAAGAGAACACCTTGCATTAGCAAGACATGCTAGATTAAAAGAAGAGAGAAAAAAAAAAAGCTGAGTAAGAGAGGCAACAGGAACCAACAATCTTCAATGCATGTTATCACCAGCAAGCTGTAGAAAACATGGCGGTAGGCGCAATTCATGCCTGTGTAAAGGCGGTTTGGGACAGCAGCATTAGCCTTGAGCAAGCTGATCAATGAAAGGACAGCTCTTTATTAGAGGCAACTGCCCTGCTACAACAACGATGCCAAGCAGCACCCAGCTGCGCTCGAAATACCTAAACAAAGTCTCTGACAAACATACCCGATCGAAAAATCCGACAAGATTCCATCAGAAATTCTAATGGTCCATTAGAACATTTTTTTGGACTGTCAGAGCAGCTTGTCAGACCATTAACAACTCCTAGTGGTCCAACAGGACTGTTAGCGGTCCGACAAATGCTGTCCCACAGCCCGTCAGTTGGGCTGAATGGCCCACAAAAAGGCCTAATGGTACCACAGGGCCCCTGGAGGCAAAGCAAAGGTATCCAACTGCCCATCAGGAGAGCTTAGTGGCCCCAGAACCCAATGGTTCGTCAACGAGGCTTTGTGGTCAAACAGGTGATGTCTAGTAGTAGATCAGGGGCCCCTAATAGGACATCAGAGATATCACATAGCGTATCGCTAAAACACTCTATGCAAGACCCAGTAAAGGACAGAACTGCAAAAGATAACACGGAAACTGCGTCGTGTCCAGTCCTAGTTTTGTCCTTTAGTGTTTCCTTCTATTGAAAGCTCTATAGCTGTTATAAGAAATTAACAACACTGTAGCCGACATTCTTACCGTATTCAACATGGCAGTTTTCATGTCCTGACAGGCCGATAGGCCTCCGAGTATTAAACTACTGTTTTATGCCGTCAGACACATTGCGACTCGGAATATTCTAATATCGCTTCAAGATTCAGTCAAATATGGTTCGTGATATGTGACCCCTAAAAAGCCTCCCTGAAACTGACCAGCACTCAGAGACACAAGCTGCGAACGGCCCAGCGTGTAAAGACGATTAAGCATCGCGCGACGCTCGCAGCCTAAAACAGGCCACGTGCCAGTACCATAGGCATCCATAAAACAACTGGGAGCTTCATAGATGGATGTCCCTTTCCGTATATCTGCCGGATGCCGCGTGTCAGCAGTTTAAAAATTTTCCTAGTCCTCACGGAATTCTCCGATGGAATGGCATGTTGCGAGAGAGAAAAAGACGCGAGACTGCACTGCGAAAGTTCAATTTTTGGTGAACGTACAGAATACGCTGTGTTAGTCTTGAGTTAATACCTCAAGCCATTCCTCACTTCAATGTTGCTCGTGTGAGTAAATAAAATACATTTAGATACCACATCCGTTCTATTTAAACGCAGCCGCAAACAGGACTCTTGGATTCGCCAGATCATGGGAGACAAGCTATAAAGATAGTATTTGTGCTATCTGCATCCATTTTCACTTTGATATGCTCAGGTCACCCTTCAACTTCAAGGAGGGAGGCGAAAGTGAGCCGGTCCTTTGTATTTTGGAGAAGGACCCCTTCACAACGTGGTCCGCCTTTGGGCGGGCCGTGTCTTTGAATGTCCGGTCCATAAAATGGTTGTTGCGGCACTTTGAGGCCTATGCATCAAAGGAAATGGACTTTGCCACCCTTTGTGAGCTTTTGGGCATTCAATTCTGGACAGCGTTTTTTTTTTCTATTTTTTTTATTCTTTCTGTTTACTTCTTGAAATGCTGCATGCATTGTATATTTTCAAAAGACTTGGAAACAAAAGAAAGAGATGCAGCTAGAGTGATTAAATTGTGTCATGACAGGAGCCGGGAAAAAGACAGGAAGAAACGAATTCTTACTTTTTACTTTTGTGGAGCGCCCATAAAGCCATTAGATTCTTAGGCCCTAATGGTCCCATCAAACCGCTAAACTGTTAGCCCTACTGGAGATGTCCCAAATTACGATCCATTATGATTGGCATTGATGGATTTTTCGAGCGGGAACGTGAGAAATGAAACACGACCAGTCAAAAAGTCAGGCAAAAATATCTGTGATTATTGATGCCAGCACAGCTTCAAGGAATCTACTACTACACAAGATAGAAAATCATAGCTGCTGGCGCCTCTCTTTACAATGAGCATTAGTTGCGGAAACTTGATCCAGCGATCTTAAGAGGGCAAACCAGCTCTCCGTCCCAGTGTATTTCCCATGGAACATCTAAAAGCGATAAAACCCCGGTGCAGGGGACACAAAGAGACAACACAGACGAAGCACTGCGCTTTTTAACCATGGAACATGTCTTAGGCTTTTTCTCTGTAACCACCGGGCAGATTTTAACGTGGGTGGTTTCACTATAAAGAGGAAGACGAGATGTATTAAATAACAGGACAGAATTCTGAAACATGTCGTATGTATTTTACGGCGACGTCACAAATGTGAAAAAAATACACATTTCTTCTCGTCCCTCTTTGAACAGGTTTTTATTAAACTTCTATAGCCATTGCAAAAATATTGTCGTGTTATTTTTTCTCGAAATATTTCAGGAATCAATAGACAACAAATTTATATGTCTACCACTTTTCGTTTTTATAAAAAAACAGGAAATATGAGTACACATACACACCGACTGAAAGCCCAGTGAACCATGTCACTCTGTGTCGCCATCTGCCGTCGCACAGGAAAAACCGTGCGGCACATTTTGACGGTATCCATCCGCCGAGCAAGCGAGGAGGTTGGAGATGGCTGGTTCCTGCATCTTCTTTCTCTCCCCTTTACATTCATGGCTCGCGGACTTACGGCATGGCCTTGGAGACCAGTACAAAAGGTTGCTTATCTGCTCGTAGAGGGATTGTTCTATGAGCCTGCATAGTCGTGGCCCATGTAATGTGAAGAGAAAGCACACTGAGACCTAAGACCAACAACCCTCTTATTTTTTTCTCTTTCTCTCTGTGCACGGTGCGCGTAAAGAGAAGTGAGACGAATTTGTGAGCTTCACATGAAACATCAATTTGCCCGATTATGCCGGTTCGAGTTTGCGCAGACTCAGTCAAATGTTTGAACTGTCTCATAAGGCTAACGAGAATCTTTCGTATTTCCTGTTAGTGCAAGCCTAGCTTTACAGCCATTCCAGTAACGTTCAACAGGACGGTCCTGTAATGTTCGTAATGCTGAAATAATGCTCAGAAATTCTACCTTCACCTCCTATAATAATAATTCGCCATGTTCTTTTGTTTTCGCTGCATGCCTCAGTCATTTCTGAACTTATGACGTTTTTAGGAGGACCTCGATATTCCCGGTTGCAAAATCCCCGATATCGAAATTCACGGGGTGTAGGAAAAAATGGTCATGCAAGCGCCTACCCTGCCAAAAATACAGGGGCGTAGTTGCAGATAGTCGGTGAAGCACATCACAGCTGACCGAGTGTTATCATTTGCTCTCCCGATTTGAAATTCCATTCAATGAGCAACATCAAATCGATAGAATTCGCTGCACTAGTTCGCCAGTGATATCGTTCTCTGGATGCTAGTATTTTTCTACTGTTGGCCAGACACGGGTTTTACAGTTGTCCCCTGCATCCTTTCTGTGTCGAGCTTACTGTGTGATGAGCTTGCCCGTATCATCAAGAGACCGCTCAATTTAGCTGCACTCATTGGCCCCTGTGAAGATCCTGTGCTCCATCATCGGGCTCTTCACCTGCTCATGAACTTCCTGTCGTCCACTGGATTGCTCCAGATGCTTTAATTCTTTCTCGTATTTTCATTCTTCCTTCATCATCTTCATATAAGGTTCCACGTGCAACTGGGTAGGGTACCGCACCACCGCGGTGAAACACCCCATCTCATCGTCATCATCTATTGTTGTTGTTCTGTGTCGATGTCTATGAACAATAAAAGCTGTACACCCATTTATTAATTGTTCTATTGCCCGTACAGCTCCGCTTCTGCTGAATATACGGTTCATCGACATAGAAAGTATGAGAGAAGAACTGCGAAGTCTGTGTCTGACCAACAATAGGAAAATACGACATAAGAGATACGCTATGCGATATTGGGGCACCACCAGTGAGCACCATCCAAATCATCCAAAGAGGTTATTTATTTATTATATTATTTATTTGTCAAAAATGTTTATTATTTGACATCAATTATTACTTGAAAAAGGGTTGGGGATTAGGGGTGAAAGACATGTATGGCATGTTTAGTCACTATGTGTCAGAGCAGAAAAACCTATCAAGTTGCCGAATGGGCTAGGATGAACAACCCGGCCCTTGGACCGCATTTTGGATGCAAAAAAATGGGTTCACATGAGGAATGGGTTTAGGATTTATTTGTTGTTGTCGTTGTTGTTTACGAGCAAGGGGATTACACCCAGATAAATGTTCCTTAGGATAACGCCATTTAGAACTGCAGCTTTCTTTTTTGTTCCCTTTCGTTTTTTTTTCTTCGTTTTTTCATCAACGCTCCAGGTGAACCAATAAGAAAAATCCATCAAACGACCGCTGCCGTTTTGATCAAACGGCTTTGGATCAAATGGCTTTCGACGAAATTTGCCGCATTCAATCAAACGGCTTGTGTCACAGTCAATATTTATTTGTTGTTGGGGAATTGCTTCCTACTCTTGCCGTGTCGTCTGTACTCAGCAAAATAAAATAGAGGGAGAGAGGAACAGAAAGAACAGGTGCAATCCGCACAAGACAAGCAGTGCAGCGAATGTAACTGCTTTTATGTTCCTCGTTCAATGGCTTGCAGCTTTTATTGTTAATTGAAATCAATGTTAATTTTAAAAAGCCTGTGTCCCAATTTCAACAAATATTGAGGGCGAATGATAGGACTTGATCGGCTATGATACGTTTTGATACGGACCATTATTTCCACCCACGCAATCAGGGACCATTTTTTTCCTGGACCATTTTTTCTGGAACCCAAATTCACGTTCTCGAAACAAGGAAAATCAACGAGAATGCTCGATTGCTTCGTAAGATTATATGCCGTGTTTAAAAATCCAACATGACTATTTACCACAGAAATTCACGAAATTTCGATGTCTGTCCAAGCCTATGTAGGACAGTCGTCGTTTGTCGCGTGAAGGAAGGTGGCACTCCAAAGCGTAACTCTGGAGCGACCTTGATCGATTATATGAAATAACTTCTCCGTGATCATTCCCTCAGTTGGCAATTGACTGGCGCTCAGATTCATCTCTGGAAACCCCATTTTGCAATTCCATCTGTGTCTGTGTTGCCTTACAAGAATAATGATTTGCCTAAAATATGCATAAACTTGGCTCACAAGGTGTCACATTCTTCAGCTTTTCCATGACCGAATTACACGTTTTCAAATTTGAATTGAATTAACTGAGCCCTCAGCGTCCAACACGATGAAATCTGGAGGAAAAAATTTATGCTTCGAAAGTTCTTTTACAAAAAAAAAAACAAAAAAAAAAAACACATTTTCTTTTTCCACATGAAATATAAGGAGGTCGAACTGCACTTTATCCTACACTGAAACAACAACCTGTTATGTTGTCAAGTGATCGTGATTACTATTTTTTACTCTATGTCCTTTTATTATTTGTCGCATCGTTCTTCTTGGTGTCCAGGGAAAAAAAAAAAAAGAAATACCGTATTTTCACGCGTATCAGCCGCGGCTTATGCGCAAATTTTTTTTTTCGCGGACGCTCTGCGGCTTATCCACGGGTGCGGCTTATCTGATGGCTATTTTTCCCTGGTATTTTCCCCATACCCCGGATTAAACAAAAGGGCCGACAGTGCCTCATGTTTTTTTCGGAACACCGCCTACTGGAACACCACCAATTCATCAATCCACAAAGAACACACACACACACACACAACAAGGGCACAATCCGATCTTAGTAGAACACTAGAACTGACCTCCTTTGTTATACATCATGCCGACACCGGAATCATCCCGACACCGGACCACAGGGTTTATGGCCTTCCCCACGGTCTCGTTTGTCGGCAGGAAGGGTTCAATACACCTGACATCGGGATAAAACGTGTTCAGCTAAGCGTCAGTTCTCATTTGGCCTGAGCAGCAGCATTCGTGGACACGGGCACGGCAGTTAGAGGTAAGGCATGGCTCCAAAGCGGAGGCACAGCTACGACAGCGGCTTCAAACCAAAAGTCGTCGACGTCGCGGACCAGTACGGGAACAGGGCAGCTGGCAGGGAGTACGCCGTCGACGAGCGTTGAAAGTCTCTATTGATTTTGTTTGTGCATCACTGGTTTAGCGCACAAAGCAGTCGCGTCGTATTACCCGCGGCTTATCTGCGAGTGCGGCTTATCTGCAAAAACATTTTCAAAATGTATCTAAAAACGAGTCCTGCGGCTTATCTGCGGTGCGGCTAATGCGCGTGAAAATACGGTCCCTGTTCGAAATATCGTGACTCCCACTGCGAGGTCTCGCCGTCTGAACTTGGCTGGTTCCGTGTGTGTCGACCCAAATCCTTTATCTCCCGCCCACATCTGCCTTTCTTTGTACGGCTTCGTAAACGGGGACAATTAGAGTCACTAAATAGGACGTTCAGCCAAAACAAAAAGGAAGGTCCCTGTCGCTGGGGGTTCTCCACTGATATAATTTTTCGGGGCTCGTGTAATGTGAAAGAAAAAGAAGGGAAAATAGAGGGGAAAGGAGTCTCTGAAATATATTCCTGAAGTTTCCGGGTAATAATAAGCAGTGTATTTTGCGACGGAAATTTTGTAAAGCATTTTGCACCAACGGCTTCAAGATGAATTCAGATATCTGGTAACACTTACTTACCAGAAATATATATATTCCAAAATGTCATTTTTGCATGAATGATAGAGGTATTAGTATCATGGTAAATTGCATGTAAGCGAGTGCAGGAATAAAATACTGTTTCGAGCACTAGACTTTCCAGGTTGGCATTGTAAGCGCGGTGTGCAGGCAACGTTTATAGCCTAATATACAGCCGCTAGTACATCCAGTTGAGAGCCTCCGAGATACCGACATCGCGGGAGAGCTTTGATAGCATATGAAGTAACTTTTCCGTGGTCATCTTGTGATTTCTGTAGTTGACAATCGACTAGTGATCAGACTCAGTGCTGGCAGCCTTCGTTTATTATACCATCTGTGTATGTATTGCCCATATTAAAATCCATACTATCCAATCACATTTGTACGTTGGCATATAGCAAGTATGCACAAGTAGAACAATATACAACAATACGAAGAGCAACTAAAAATTCCATAATGAGTCAGTACATACGCCAGTGACTTGTGAAAACAATAAATATAGTATAGGAGACAAGCAAAAAGATGCGAGTGTCCCGAATCGAACTGCGGACATGTCGACTCAAAGTCCGACACTTCACCTCTCGACAAACAACGCAGGGGAGCCGACTATCCTTGACTTTGCTGACCAAGAGCGAGGGAGGCTCAGCCTCCAAAATGTGCGCCAATAGGAGGACTCGGAAGACGGAGCCCCGCGGCCTCTGCTCTTGCCTAACAGATGGCGCACCAGTAGCACTCGGCTCGGGATATGTGACCCGCTGTCGTCTGCTTCTTCCGGTAGAGCTACGACCTTGAAGCTGACCTCTGCTCTCGCAACATTGGCACTCGGTAAGGGCACGTGTGGTCGCTGTAACCTAATTTCCGATGACACGGTGACAACGCACAATACTGCATAGTTTTGACGATTATGCTTTATGGATGTGCCATTGCCAAATTTGTGGCCAGTTCGACGTTTCGCTCCGCTCTTATGCGTGAACATTGCCTCAGCTCATGAAAAAGGAAAGAAATGTTGCTGCTTTTGTTCTACTCCTCGCACTGAAATAAATCATTTGAAATAACTGTACTGTGCGTTTCTTTTTTTCCCCCTTTTTGTAAGTAGTTACGGAAGAAGGTAATTATACTGTGTGTGTGTGTGTGTGTGTGTGTGTGTTTCGTTTTTGTAAGTAGTTACGGAAGTATGTAAAAAGGAAAGAAATGTTGCTGCTTGTTCTACTCCTCGCACAGAATTTTTTTTCCTTTTTGTAAGTAGTTACGGGAGAAAATAACTGTACTCTGTGTGTGTCTCTCTCTTTTTTTTTTTTTTGAAAGTAGTTATGGAAGGTGTCCGCCCGTTTGGTTGAAAGCCGTTTGTTCGAAAGCCGTTTGTTCGAAGGGTAGTTCAAAGCTCACAGCATGTCGTTAGCACCTCTTTTTTTCTGTAACTTTTGATTCGAGCATACGGAGCAGGCAATCAGTGTCCTCTTTTTTTTTTTTTGTTTCTTGCTTTTTTTTCAGCTAACGAGGGTAGACCACTGGTTATTTGCAGACCTTTGTCATCGACGAACAGCACAGCCTTCTGGCTTTTTACTCTCTCCCATCCGAAAGGAAAATAAAATTCAATTAAATTGAATTGAATTGAATAGAACAGTGCGGAAGTATACCGCGAACCAGTAGGACACATATTGAAGGAAATGGCCTCAAGTTGGGAGCAGCCAATAGTCTCTGCTTCTCCTGGGCACCCTTTTCATTGATGGCGACAAGTTTAAAGGGAACGATCCGAAATGGGATAATGATATGTGTGCGAAAGGCACTCGAAGTCCGTAAATGCTAAGAAGGATTTTTCGCCATAGTATAAAAGAAAGATATTATATGAACAGCCATATAAAACCTTAGTTCAACCTTTTTTAGAGTACGCATCTGCAGTCTGAGAGACCTACACATCCACGTCACGAAAAAAAAAAAAAAAGAAAGCAGACAAAGTACAAAGATCTGCTCCCCGGCTTATATTGTCTAGGTTTCGAAGGGATTCTTCGCTTACATGTATGTTACAAGAACCAGATTTAGATTCACTTGCACATAGGCGGAAAGTAAATAAACTAAACCACAACAAATAAGTAATGGTGATGTAGTAAATAAACTAAAACTGTTCTTTCTCCAAACCATGGTCAGTTAACTACAAACGTTAATAATACATTGTTAAAATTTGTCCACGATCGACGCGAATAAATCATTCAAAAATATCATTTATTTATTTGATTTATATATTTGTCAAAAATGTTGATTATTTGATAATTGACATCAATTATTATTTGACAAAGTGTTGGGGGACTAGGGATGAAAGGCATGTATGGCCATGTTTAGTCACTATCTGTCAGAGAGGAAAAGCCTATCAAGTTGTCGAATGGGATAGGGTGAACAACCCAGGCCATCCGCCTTCTGGATGCGAAAGAGTGGATTAGGATGAGGAATGTGTTTATGGGCAAGTGGATTACACAGAGTGAAATATTCCTTAGGATAACAGCATTTAGAACTGAAGCTTTCTTTTGTTGTTTTCTTCTTCTTTTTTGTTTCATCAACGCTCCAAGCGAACCAATAAAAAAATCGATCAAACGACCGCTGCCGTTTCGATCAAATGGTGTTCGATGAAATGGCTTTCGACCAAATGTCCCGCGTTCGACCAAACGACGTTCGATCAAATGTCCCGGTACCCTTACAAAAACGAAACACACACACACAGTACAATTAGTTTCTTCCGTAACTACTTACAAAAAGAAAAAGACACACACACAGTACAATTATTTTCTTCCGTAACTACTTACAAAAACAAAAACAAAAAAGAAACACAGTACAATTATTTCAAATGAATTATTTCAGTGTGAGGAGTAGAAAAAGCAGCAACATTTCATTCCTTTTTACGTACTTCCGTACTTACAAAAATGAAACACACACACACACACAGTACAATTATTTTCTGCCGTAACTACTTTCAAAAAGAAAAAAGAAAAAGACACACACACAGTATAATTATCTTCTTCCTTAACTACTTACAAAAAGGGGAAAAAAAGAAACACACAGTACAGTTATTTCAAATGATTTATTTCAGTGCGAGGAGTAGAACAAAAGCAGCAACATTTCTTTCCTTTTTCATGAGCTGAGGCAATGTTCACGCATAAGAGCGGAGCGAAACGTCGAACTGGCCACAAATTTGGCAATGGCACATCCATAAAGCATAATCGTCAAAACTATGCAGTATTGTGCGTTGTCGCCGTGTCATCGGAATTTAGGTTACAGCGACCACACGTGCCCTTACCGAGCGCCAATGTTGCGAGAGCAGAGGTCAGCTTCAAGGTCGTAGCTCTACCGGAAGAAGCAGACGACAGCGGGTTACATATCCCGAGCCGAGTGCTACCGGTGCGCCATCTGTTAGGCAAGAGCAGAGGCCGCGGCGCTCCGCCTTCCGAGTCCTCCTACTGGCCCGCATTTTGGAGGTTTTGGAGGCGGAGCCTCCCTCACTCTTGGTCAGCAAAGTCAAAGATAGTCGGGGAGCGTGCTGCCTTAAACTCGCGACCTCAACCGTGCACCATGGGGATTATTTCGGAGTCGGAGGCGAACGGCATGATAAGGCATGGCGGGCGTGGCGCCATCTAGGGTCGGGAAAATCGTGAATCGGAGTTGCTCCTAGACTGGTATGCCCTGTTAATGCCTTCTGGACACCTTCAATGAGAGACTCCATAGAATAGACTTTGATGATTACAGGGAACTCTTTGCACTTGCAACAGATGTCAGTGATGGACTGAGGCAGCAGTTCACTATGTATCTGTAAGAGCCTGTGGCTACAAGCTCAGATCTTGAAATCATCAGTAATCAGTACAGCTCACTTTCGAGCATGGCACCTAGCCTCCTGTGTACGTCCAGCAGCAGCTGTGACACTGAGAAATGTTTTTTGCAGTTGCATAAGTTGCAGAGGCCCCAGCATTCTTCAGTGAGTGAAACTTTACTCAGCATGTAGATTATAATTGATGTACGTGGGGGCTATACTGTCTCGATTCCTATTAGGTAATGTGTTATCACAATCGTTAATAAAGGGTACACTCACTTTGTTTAAATGTGAAAACATCTCGTTTTCTTTTCCACCCAAACATCTGCTCTTTCATATGATATCCCCTAATTTCACCATGTTTTCTAGCACCAAAAATAAAACTCAATTGTTACCACCCAGACCTAAAAACTAGGGGTGTGCGAATATTGGAATTCGAATATCCAATATTCGATTTTTCGAATATTTGACTATTCCACGAATATGAACGACACAACCCGAAAGTGGGCTTCACCTGATGCTTCCGTGCATGAGGTGAAGCCTGCGTTACGAAATTGCCCTTGCTGCAGAACCAACACAGGCGGGATGGTGTTTAGTTTAACATAACGTTACGCAAAGTTAGTTTTGTAGACATCGTCTGAGGAAGGGGTGGTGCCCCTCCCACGTGCAGTTTAGCGGTGCCGACGACAGACGTTGATTTGATGTCTGTGAGGTTGCCTTTAAAAGTTAGGACTCTTGAATAATGACTACAGCCCACGAACAAGTAGGGTTTCTTAAAGATGTCCTTTACGTCTAAAATTTCAGTACTGCAACTTCCTAGGGCGAGTGCAAAGAAACTAAAAGGTGTTCATGGCAAAGCTGAGGCAGGATACCAATTCGTTTGTTTCACAAATGACCTGTGGTTGTCTGAAACAATTACAGCCTCATCCGTATAACAAGCTACTGCCTGGCATAAAATGTTGAAATGAAGGTAACCACTCTAGTACTCCAGTAAGTGTAGGCTCACCTGAAAAGCTGGAAGCACTCTCATGTAAAATTAAAGAGTAGGGGCTTTAAACAGAAGAATTGCATGTCTCTCTTGTGACAGTTAATCCCAGAAAAATTACACTAAAGCCACGGACCACAAAATGGAAACTTTTAGTGCAAAAGTCACATATTGTAAATTTTGCACGAATATTTGATATTCAATTCGGTATTCGGAATTTTTTCCCCCACTTGATTCAATGTTCGATTCGACTTAAAATATTCGGATTCGCACACCCCTACTAACAACACAAGGGTTTAAGTGGGTCGATAATTCTGTCACAATACATGGCTAGCTGCTTTACGTAACCAACAAAATTTACTTTCGTTTCTCTCAATGCCTGGGGTGCAAAGACAATTTCCATGTCCTGGGTGCAAAACAAAGCCATGCCCCAGCCTGTCTGAGCTTTTGAAAGTAGATATTGCAGAGCCAGAGGCAATGACATATCTGTGAAGGGTGCAATACAACCAGGGCATCGAACCGAAACGTTTTTCGGTTTGTTCCGGGTTTGGGTTCGGCCACAAAAAGTTTGGTTCCGGTTCAGTTCCAGAGTTCACCTATATCGGTTCGATTAACCGGTTCAGAGGCTGTAAACCAGTTCGGAACAGGCTTGAGGTTCTAATAATCAACAAAATTATAAAGAGCCACTAAAAATGATACAATATCTCTTAGTTACGCTTTTTATGCATTTATTTCTGTTTTGCGACCAACAGGCCCTCGTTTCATCCCTTCCCCGAACAACGTGCCGCCAATCTAGGCAGGCAGACCGCTCGAATCCCCACACCACCCCAAACACAAACCAACCCGAACTGAACCGGTAACCGAAGTTTTAGGATCGGTTCAGTTCCAGTTCAGTTCCAGCGAAAAATAACTGTTAATTCCGGTTTTCGGTTCGGTTTGATGCTCTGAATACAGCACACTCATGTTCTAATGATACACTGCTAAAATGGATGATTTTCACATGACAAACTGATGACAGAGCATCCGATCAAGCTTTCACGGGTGACGATGTCGTGAGAAACTTCCTTCAAGTATCTCTAGCCACAGAGTGAATACCTTTACCAATGTGCCACTTGAAGATATGGGGGAATATATGGGAAGGGGGGGGGGAATGGGAGGAGGAGGAGGAGGAGGAGGGTCGTTGGGAGGAACCCGAGAGGTCTGCCTGCCTGATTAGGCGGCATGTTTCTCGGGAAGGGAAAGGTGGTGGAGAGGAGGAGAGGAAAGGGTGAAGTGGAAGACCGAGCGGAATCCGCTCGGCGGGAGGATACCTGCGTCCATGGGCCGACTTCAGGGGAACTGTGCCGGCATACGCCTATTACACATCTGAGGGAAACCCAGGAAAAACCCCAGACGGCACAGCCGGCCCGCGGATTCGAACCGCGGACCTCCCAGTCTCCAAGCGCACGCTTTACCGCTGCGCCACCGGAGCTGGTGGGGGGGGGGAATGGTAGGTACAAGTCAGGCATTTTGAGAGCTATAGTGGTCATATGTTGCGTTGCCAAGCTGGTCAGTAACTATTTGAAACATACTAATGTGTCTTGCTTCATTTATGACAATATTGTTGCATATGTGTTACAGCATGCATAGTGCAGTATACAGTGAGTCTCCAATTCTTAATGCACTGCAACCCCCAGACTAAATGGAATTTACAACCATAATTACTCACCGATTCAGCACAGGTGACATCCCAAAACTCCTTCTGGCGTACTCCAAAGGGTTCGTTGTTTCGGTCGATACGTCCATCTCGCATTGCTTGCTTTCTCGGCTCACATATCTCCTTCGAGATGCAGATCAAGCGGACATTAAAGTCTGTCTTTCCCACCTCCTTGCCCTATGAGATAGAGCGATGGTACTATTAGTGATTTCTGGGCAACTGGAATGTGGATGATGTATGAACAAGGAAAGACAGAAAAATATGACAAGGTTTTAAAACTATTCATTCTACCAGCGCAAAATAACGACACAAACAAGAAGACGAGATGGCACATCTGCTGCACTCACAACTAATGAAAATTTATTTATTCAACGTGCAGTCCTTTTTGCTGAATGGTTGCTGCAGTGCAAGTTATTTTGTGCTGCTAGAATGAATAGTTTCAGCTAATACAAACTACCCTAAATGTGAAAATTGGTTAAGGTTTTAAAACAACTGCAATTCCAATTTCATTTCAAAAGCTTTCAGTGACCTTTATCCAGAGATGGGGTGTGGTTAATTACATGCAGTTAAACAGTAGTTAGAAACTATGTAGGAATGTACACTAAAGAGTTCATGTGGGATAGTTGGTACATACGTATTTGCTACTACAGAAGCACAGCCAGAGACAAGGGACGACAGACTTCACGCAACAACTGTTTACTAACGAGTGACGGAATTTATTGCGATAGAAAACAAGGAAAACACAAAGGGAAGTGAGAGGAAAAAGTGGCTTGTTAGTCATTATCTTCCTGTCCGGTGGTCTAACAGCACGCGTCGCACAGGTAGCTAATCTCTTGCAGCGATAAGTAAATTGAAGGCTGGCTCACGCAAATTTCCTTCCTGTGATTAGATATGATGCAAGCCACCACTATCTCACATGTACTTTGTTTTGCAAAGGCTTGCATTATACAGGGTGTTTTTTTTTTATAGCTTTTACAGAACTTTGCAGAATACAGAAAGCTATGAGAGCAGCATATATGGCATTTTGCAGTTGAGTTCTAGAGCAAAGCAGACATCCTCTCAAAGAAAGTGTGCAACTACAGAATGGCTAATTACCTAAAGTTAACTAATTAACTTTTTAATTAGGGGATTTCGGGCAAAAGCGAGATAGCAGATTGAGAGGCTCTCCTCGCTGAATGCCATCCACGTTTTAAAAAATCCCCAAACACGCACGTGCGTTAAAACATCCATCTCCGAATTTTGATATGCAAGTGAGTCAAAACCGCAGTGACTGAGGACGCAGGGAGTACAGCGCTCATTTCCCTCAAGAGGGCCATGTGATTTGGAGCAATTGAGATGATTGGAGTAGGTGCCACTCAGCTGGCTAGATAAACTGCTTTCCGGCCCAGATAAGCCTCTGTCAGTGAGGGTGATGCTCTCCTCAGTTGCACTTTTTTGGTTTCGGCTCATTTGCATCTCAAAATATGGGGACAGATATTTTAACAGACGTGCATGTTTCAGGATTTTTTAAAACGTGGAATGGCATTCAACGAGGAGAGTCTTTCAATCTGCTATCTCACTTTTGCCCAAAGTTCCCTAATTAAAGAGTTAATGAATGAATTTCAGGTAATTAGTCATCTTGCAGTTACATACTCTCTTTCAGATGATGTCAGCATGGCCGTAGAACTCCACTGCAAAAACGAGATCTATGCTGCTCTTACAGCTTTTTTTATAAAAATCCTGTAGAGGCTGAAAAAAAAACACCCTGTATCTAATCATGGGAAGGACGTTTTTGGTGAGCCAGCCTTCGATTGACTTATCGCCACAAGAGATTAGCTAGCTGGGTGACACGCCCAGTTAGACCACCAGACAGGAAGATAACGACTGACAAACCAGTTTTTCCTGTCACTTCCCATTGTGTTTTCCTTGTTTTCTGTCGCATTAAATTCCATCAGTTGTTAGTAAGCAGTTGCTGCGTGAAGTCTGTCGTCCCTTGTCTCTGGCTGCATTTCTTCAGTAGCGAATGTAGTATACTTCGGGACAAGACAACTCCTGCAGGTCAACTCTGCTCACAAATCTTAAGATGGACTTAGGCGGGCAAATAGTGCCTCCGAGTCACAACGTAGTGTGCCCACCGGCTTCAAACTGTAGCTTGTACACTAATCATGTTGTGAAAATACTCGTCAGAGCATTCAAAGCAAACACGCAAAATATTCATGCTAACATGTGGATTGGCGTCTTCGTCTGCATGGCGTCTGCCACATTCTCTTATGTCCACTCGCAATGTGGGGACTACATTCTACACTGGGCTTTGCCCCGAGAGTGGGAATAGGCTCTCACAAACTCTGTGCCCACAGTTATTCAGTTGCCTCTGAGTATAGTTTCAAGCCACTAGTGAAACTGATTTTTTGCAGTGAACTACAGTCGACCCCCGTTTATCCGGACTTCATTTATCCGGATTCTGCGGTATCCGGACAAAAGGCACGGGAACGGATTTTCCTCCATGTACTTTGTTCTCGTTTATCCGGACTTCAGCTTCCGGACTCAGACAAGAATTCCAGGGAACGAAGGTCGAAAATTCTTGTAATCCAGCTTCAGATATCCGGACTACCGTGAGTAAGAGGAGACGCTGACCCCGCTTCGTCACCCTTTTCGCTGTGTTGGGGTCATTCCCGTCACACGTCAGGGACCTACATTCCTCCGTAGGGGGGACAACCATGCACGATGACCCCCTTCTCTATTTGTGTGCGTTGGGTTACGTTGACCAGCCGAGTCATTTGGAAATATCTCGAGCAACTGTTCGGTTCTAGAGGGGAAAACTTCAACCCGAGGGCCTGCTGCTTACGGCCCGTTGGCCGATGAAGACATTGCCCTAGCTGAGCTGCGATCCCTGATGCTGAGGCTCACTGCGACTGCCGTAGATGATGCTGCGGTTTCTGACTACGTTGACGTTGATAAGGATGATGACGCGTGTGCAGCTATGACTGATGACTGTGTGATTGCTGCTGTTGCCTCCGATGATGTGCAGCAAGACGGTGCCGATGACGCCAGTGAGAAACAAGGCTCCGACATTGACACTTTGCGTCCGCACTGACGTTCTTCGAGCAGCACAACAGCGTGGCTCAACTCTGTGCAACTAGCTAAAGTTTGTAGGAGTTGAGTGCCTACACTACTATGTAACAGCTGATATTGACGAGATTTCTGTGTTTTAATTAAACCTTGCTCTGTAGGACGTTTCTATTCGGTCGTTTCATTTATCCGGATGCCCCGGTATCCGGACGATTTCGCCGGGAACGGCACCGTCCGGATAAATGGGGGTCGACTGTACAATAGTTAGGTTACTGGAGCGAGGCCGTAACTACTACTTCCTTTTGTTCTTCACCTCAGCTCTCCTTGTCAACGGCAAAAAGCTCTTGATTGCAGGACATTACATAAGGGAGAGCAATGAGCTGCACAGTCACAGAGACATCATTACCACGCTTTGCAGGAAACGTGAGGGGTGAGAAGGACTGCACGGGTGCAATCACAGACATGTTCAAACATGACCAGGGACTGAAACCAGGGACTGAAACTGGAACCAAACCAAAAACTGCTTGGAACTGAGTTATTTAGGGTCATAACAGGAAATTCCGATCATTCCAGGGTGTCGAACCGAACCCGAACCGAAAACCGTACCCGAACAGTTTTTTTTGCCGGAACCGAACCCGAACCGAAATTTTCATAATACTGTTGAACCCGAACCGGAGCAGAACCGTAAAAAATAATAGCGGCAACCGGTTCGCAACAAGACGGTTCGGACATAAAAGAAGTCAGCATAAGAGTTCCTCTCTATCCCCGAACGAAGACATATTCGTATCATCATCACGCGCTTATATCATGAATTTCAGAAATTTTCACCTAGCAGTGAGACGACGACGTATAGTAAGTATACTTTCAGCATCTTTTTAACATGTTGAAGCGCAGTTGTCCTCGTGAGCGCCGCGGCTAGCGCCCCACGCACGCGGTGCGGCATCTACTCTTCAGAGACGAGCCGCCACGCGGACGAAGGAAACAGGAATGGAGTAGGCCAGTTATGTAGCTCTACAGGACGAATATGCGCTCAAATAAGCACCCAAGATTTCCCTTTACACGTGAGCAGTACAAATTAAACAAGTCAGAAACATGAGAAGTGGAGAAGGAGCGTACGCAGAACGGTGCCTGTTTGATTGGTCGTGGCTTGAAAAGTAAATGTAGTTCTGCTTATTGGTAGTGCAGTTGTGTCGTGACATATTGCCTTTGTGTTGTGGATTAACTAGTACACTGCTGTGAGCTCGGACAGAGTAAGGCTGGCAGGCTTATTTTCGACATGCTTCAGTACGGTTTCAGATCGATTCGCGTTGCGAAGGCAGCGTGCCGGCTAGTACTGTCGTCTATATTACGCTGTCCATCTTATTAGGCTTCCTTTAAGTGTATCTTGCTGGCACTGTGCGTGTGAAAGAAGAGATTTGGGGAACAGAAAGTAGCAGGACTACACCGCTTCAACAGCGTGGACTCTATTTGCAATAAGTGTTCATCCATTCCTCATTTCTCTCGCTAAAGGGCTACCTCACCGCTAGAGACGTCAATGCAGACAACAGCAGTAAGCTATTAGCCACGCATTTCCTGATAAAAGCAGTTTTATGGAACATATAAAACGGAAGCGTTGAACCGGTTCGCGAACCGGTTCGGGGCTGCGAACCGGTTTGCGAACCGGTTCGATTCTTGGTGTGGCCGAACCGGAACCGAACCAGAACGAAATCAAAACAACGCGAACCCGAACCCGAACCGAACCCGTATTTTTTGCTGTTCGACACCCTGGATCATTCATTAGCCAAAACTGTAAACTGAACTGGAAAACATAATCCCACTTCATAGCAATCAGTGTGTGGAGGTCAAGAGAGAAAATGATGAGCTTTCAATACCTTCATAACATTTCAATACTACATGTGTCGTCGACTACAAGTATCCTTGACCATCGAAAATACTGAAATGTCGTCCTCACTTGGAGTGAGGATGTTGATGATGTTACTGTGATAATCGTGTTTAGTAGAGGCAAAGACACAAATTCTCCACGAATTGAAACGAGCATGACATCGCCACTTGACACTTCAGGGGAGCTATTCTCGTCAGAAGTAATCGAGCTCGATTACTTTACGTCACGAACTGTTGGGCAGAGCTACCAGAACACGCTCCGCCCATAGAGTCCGCCCTTATTTATCCCTAGCCGTCGTCCACCGGTGTCTCTAGCGCATGAACAGTAGGAAAGTCGCACTATTTTACGACATGGGGGCGCTATGTGCTATACTGAAATAAACGACAGGGGCAAAAGGAGGGAAACGCGTGGCGCATAGGTGTAAACGTGTATTACAATTAATGTGATGTGGTGATATTCCGTTCACTGTGGAATAACCTTCATGTGCATAGATTGCGAAAGATTGTGCATTTCGCCACGTTGGGCGTCAAGTGGCGCCACACTGCAGGCTATGCACTCTATGCGCACATATCGCACGCCGGCACAAATTTCTCTTTCACGATACAACCTACAACCTTCCGCTTCCGGCGAGAATACGCAGAAGTGCTGTGATATGGGCACTCCAATAAAGCAGGATCAAGGGATCGCTATTGGTTGAGGATGCGTGGCATTCACCTCTGTTCTTCACGCCTTCTTCACGTAACGACCAATGATAGGCGAGACACAAAGTAATCGAGGTCGATTACTTTGACGAGAATAGCTCCCCTGCAGTGTTAGCATCAAACTGGTTTTAGACACTGATAAGGTTAAAAAAAAAGGTAAAAAGTAAAAATGACAGCAGTGCCTAAGATGTCATTGATGCACCCCCTTCCACAGCAGCAATCCTCGCTGTGGTGACTACACTGGTGAACACGTACAAGGATAGTACAACATACGCTGGAATTTTCTGTGATACATTGTCGCGCATTTGCACAGTGAAGCAGACACATATAGAGATACTTTGGGCGCCATTCACTAAAGCTTTGCTGGGTATTCAGGGGTGTGATTGGACTTTGCAGTTTTGGAGCAGAAATCAGAGCAGCGAAAATACCGGTTTGGAGCAGCAAAATCCAGTTTGGTAGTACCTCAATGAACTGACAATGACTGACAAAAGTGCAGTGCGGTAAATGTTTCATGAAACGTTTAATAATTAACACACTGTTAAAGTGGCGTACAACATAGCAACTGCTTAAAACAATACATTTTAGTAATAAAGTACCTTGGAAGTACCTCGGTGGCTATTTCTATTGCACTATGTCTTTCTGTTCCTTTCTAGATTTGCTAGGGCTGCTAAAAGCTTGGTTCTGCTTTATGATAGGAGGGTCTGCCCGCTCTCTATGTCTCTCACAGTGACACAATTGCCTTTGAATTTGTTTTGCGATATCGACGAAAACAAAACGATCTAGCGATCCGCTGAATGCATTTGTCAACATATAGAAGTCCTAAACAATATGACTATGAATGCGACCTACATCTATGTATACAATTTTACACAAGGACATGGTTTTTGAACAGAAGCAGACAAAAAAAAAAAAAAAAAGAAAAACCCTCCGTAAGAAATTATTTTGTGCAACAAGGTTCAAGTACTAAACTGCTGTAAGCCCTCGAAAATAAGCCGTGCCAGCCAGCCAGGCCGGTGTCAAAAGGAAGTGCGGCCGAGAGGCGCACGGCACGTATTAATGAAGGAGACTCTTTCCTGTGGGTACAGCTGTAATATCAGCTGCCAAGGCCATGTTACAATTTTTTAAAAAATCGATGCGCTGATTACCTGTTACTTTCGACAATGCCAAAGCCATGTAGATACCGCAATACATGTTTGAGCGCGCCCGCAGATCGTGTATCACCAGAAGCACAACCGGGACCATGTGACCACCGCACGTCAGAGTGCTTGACTTGGATTGGATGAGCTTAGCATGGCTTGAACTGACTCAATAGTCAACAAAGCCACTTGGGTTAGCCGGACGTGTAACCTAGGCTATGACTAGTGCTAGCAAACACTTCTGTTTTCGTACTGTTGCTGTTCAAGATGTGGGGGGGAAAATCAGAATGGACGCACAGTGGCGCATGAAGTTTAACATTTTGGCTTTTTGTAGCAGAATGTAGCAGGACATTGCGTGGACGCAAAAATGCGCAGCAATCATACCCCTGGTATTGTTTATCTTGCTGTGGACATGTACCTTGGAGCCAAGAGAAACAAATGTAGAGTGTTGGTAGATCGCTCATAATGTGGTTTTCAATGTAACGTAAGTAATGGATCAACTGCTGAGTTGTTTTGTTGCTCCTGAGGTGCCTTGGTACTGTTTGTACTCCCACAGGAAGCTTAAAAGAGAATAAAACTAAAAACGACATGACTAGTTAAAAATGTAGTTAAAACTACATTGCAGTAGTTGCAACCACTGCCAGCAAGATAAGGGTGAACTAGTTGTTAAACTACAATTTCAGAGAGTTCTAGTTAGTAGTTGTAATTCAACTACAAATCAAGTAGTTACTGCCCATCACTGTTTTTATCCTGATGTTGCAGCATACACAGTCTGTTTCATCTAACCTGTTGAAAAAGCATATTAAAAAATTGACTTTTCTAAAAATTATGGGGTCAATGTTATTTATCTTGGGGGAGTTTTACCGTTACTTCCAAGCACTTTCATCGATATTAACTAGGAAGAAATTGAATTTTCAGTTTCTGCACTGAATTCAGAAATTTGCTGAGTCAAGCCCACGTCTTTTTGCCAGAAACAAAGAGCACATGTTACATTTAGTCCCATTCTACTGCAAAATACATTCCCTACTACACCTGGTAATAGCTGAAAAAAAAAAAAAAAAAAAACAGAAAACCAGAAAATTCGAAAATGTCATTTCGTGATGCGCGAATTGTCGGTCCCGCTCAGATCTCCAAAAGAAGTGGTGCGAGGGGGCCATGGACTTGGTCCTTCACTTTTCCTTTACCATGTTTCTGATGATACATGCAGCATGGGTACAAAGTTATCTGAAACACGATAGAGAAGGAAACAGGAAGAAGCGGGTCACCGGTTTCTTCCACCGCATGTTGCATTAACTTGATGGAGAGCCGAGCCTGGTCGACAATCTGCGTGCCACGAAATGGCGGTTTTCACTCCCCCCCCCCCAACTCCCTACTATTACCATTGTAGCAGGCAATGTATATTTTGCAACAGAATGGGGCAAATCTGACATGGGCTGTTTCTGGGAAAACAACGTGGGGCTGACTTGGCAAATTTCGGAAAACTCTATTTCTTGAGACTTAGAATTGATAAAAGTTCTGGAACTCATGGTGAAATCTCCTCCGAGATATATAGCGTTGATCTCATAAATATCAGACAAGTACGTTTTTTTAATATGATCCCTTCACATACGTATTAGGTGAAATACTGTTTATGTGGGCCTTCTTCCTCTGAGAACGTGCACACCTCGAATCTTAATAACTGTTCTAATAGCCTAGAAAATTATTTTAATAATAGTAACATGGTATGAAGTAGAAAGTGTACTACATGCATTGTCAGAGAAGGCATGTTATGTATATTGTTTGCACAGTTCACCACTCATCAGATTTGTTCACTTCTCAGCGTCGAAAATATATTGATCCCCACCGTTAGTCCACTTTCTCTCTCACCCCTCTCCAGTTGCACAAGGACTCATAGGATTGTCTTTTGCTAACTGTTTCAGTTTCATTCACTGCCACACCATTTACAAAGAAAAAGAAGAACCATTTATATCCCTAATAGAAAATTTTATAGAGAACCAGTACATTAAAATGATGAAAATGAACGATGTTCTTGCTCTAATTTCTTAGGACCTTCACTTGAAACATCGATATCCATGATCCAATTGCTCAATTGAAATAAATGTCTTTTCCAGATTCGGAGGGGGGGGGAGGAATTGAGTGCTATTTTGAAATCTGAAATTCAAGGTGAAATCAAGTGCTATTGATACAATCGGATGTTCGGGGGTTACCGTATTTACTCGAATCTAACACGCCCCCGATTGTAACGCGCCTCCGAATCTAACGTACATTATCCTCGAGGGTGCAAAAATACGCTGTAAACACAAGGGATAAGGTAGATAACAGCGAGAAAAGTACCTATTTATTACACGCAGTCAACGTGAGAGTCACCGCTCACTTTGCATGATGGCATGTCATCCTCCGTGTCGTTAAGCGCTTTCGTAATGCAACGTTTCTTGAAAGAGCTCTTGTCGCCATGATTCCCGTTTTGTTCGGTAACATCAATGACTTCCCGCTTCAACGCGGCCTCGTAGTGGGCCCACCCTTGCTCCATCTTAACCGATTGTAAAAAGGAGGCAGAAGAGCAGGTTTCGATCGCTATCTTCGCAGAAAACAGGGAACGTAGATCGCTATCTTCGGGAGAACTTCGGGAGGCGTGGTCTTGCTTTTTGCCAGGCGACGAACGCAGAAAACTGTGAACCGAGATTGCTATCTTCGAGAGAACCACAAGGCACGTGCTTTCGCTTTTCACCATGTGAACGCGACCAAAGTGCAAGTGCTGCGCTGTCTCGTGCGGTCGTCCCCGATTCTAACGCGCACCCCTTATTTTCACAAAAAAAAAGTCTAAAAGAAGTGCGCGTTAGTTTCGAGTAAATACGGTACTCTTTTTTTTTTTTTGTCCAGCACACGACCTGTAGTTAGAGGTGCACATATTGGTCAAACATGCATTCCTTGCGATTTATAGTCACAAGCACCACACAAACCCACGTTAAATGAGCTTCGCATAGTTTGTTGTTTATTCAGGTTGATGGTTATCTGCTGATAGCCGAGACTTCAGGCTTGCCCATAAAAATGTTCATCATACTGTTTAAGTAGCATCCATGTATAATTGTTCCAATGACTTGCAATGCCAAAAAGTGTGTGTTGTGATGTCCGAGCAGTGCTTACATAAACAGTGATGGAACCGACAAGGAGCAGGAAAAATCCAGTTTTGTAGCAGTTTTTACAATCCAGGAGCAGAGTATACTGGCTCCTAATTTCCTTGCATATGGTGTAAGCACTGTTCTGCATCACAAAGTTGTTGGCATAAGATTGCATAAAGCACTAGGCTCATGTGCTTTCATGCAACTACATAGAAAATGTTCCAAACACACAATCCATCATTCAGTTGGACAAAGCACTACTAGGACAAAGCACTAAATTTTATATGAAACGCTTGAACATGCAGCTAGAAGGATAATTCACTACAGTTTCTAATAGATTCAAGGATCGAAAGAGTTAGAGCGTGAGGAATACATTCAAGCGCCATCACATTTAGAATACGGTGACAACGAAGACAGGACCACACACGTGAAATCGTGAAATTATACACGCGAAATTGTACACACTCAGGAGACTCGTTTGCTATTAGGAATTAGACAGTGTGTATCGCTTTGCAAGTTCGAAATTTGTTATGTGTCACTAAGCGCAACGCAGCAGTCTTTGTATGCGCGGTGAGCACATGTCAGATCTTTGAATGAATACGATGTATCAAATAAATGTCTGTATTAGCCAAAGGATGCTTTAGTTATTTGAGAATATCGAATAACTGGGTGCCAGGCATGAAAATCAGTAGAAGTCGATCGCAGCCGAGGAACGTCCAAAAGGCGAGCTAAACAGGAAGGCTCCTGATTGCCTGACTGGTACACATAACATTCTATTTTTGTTGGTCATGTGCCCAGTGTTGTGTGAATTATCTCAAACTATGGGCTCTATGGGGAGCTGATGGAACCTGGTCTCATCTCATGCCATGGAACGATTCTTTGCAGAAGTGTTACCACAATTAAGAGAGCAACCGTACAAATTTCGTTTTTACTTTCACTGCACGTCCGGCAACCCCTTTTGGAGCAAACATGGCGCAATAAGTCAGAAAAACACACGTGAGTAGCAGCATGTAGCAGGATCTGCATTTTGGCACTGTTTGGCGCAAATGGCGCAGCAGTTCCATCACTGCATAGAGCACTTAGGGAACATGGTCAAAGTGAAGTGACTCTACTCCACAGCAGCAGCCATGGAGGAGTGGCATTGTATATGCGTGACGATGTTTCTTATTCAGTACGTCCAGACATAAGAATTAATGCTTCTCTGTGTGAGAGTATATTTGTGGAAATCCCCTAGTCTGCATCACTGATTTCTAGTGATCTAGTGCCTTTTCCAGACATCCCATTATCACTGGTGTAGTATATCGTAACCGCAAAATTCCCAGAGGAGTTTGAGAAAATGCTGCACTATCTTTCAATAAATAAATATAAATTAATAATATTATACGATTTGAATATCAATACACTCAGTGATGACCTTGGTAGTACAAGTTATTGCAATATCTGCAATAACTATGGGTTTGATCAATCCATTGATGTCCCCACACGCTATGGCTTAAATTGTTCTGCTACTCTTTTGGACCATATAGTTAGAAATTTAAACAGGGAAGATATGATCTCAGGTGCAGTACCTTGTGGCATTATAGGTCACAATCTACACTGGAGTAGAACCAAATTCTAGGTTTACCAAGGAGTATGTTCACTTTACTGTTGCCGAATTACACTTTTCAGTGCATGAATGGCACTTCAAGAGCTGCAAGGATATACAACAAAAATTTATCTGCTTTATGTCCAAACTCAGCACTATAATTTCAAGTGCTACTAGGAGGATAACAGTGAGCCGACGCAGTTCTGTGAAAAAGCCGCGGATAACATCAGGTCTTTTGAAATCTATTAAGTAGGGGTGTGCGAATATTCGAGTTCACGCATTCGAATCGAATATCAAACGCTCGAACGATTCGATTCGCGAATCGAATATCCAATATTCGATTTTTCGAATATTCGACTATTCCACGAATATCAACGACACAACTCGAAAGTGGGCTTCACCTGATGCTTCCGTGCGTGAGGTGAAGCCTGCTTTATGAAACTGCTCTTGCTGCAGGGCCAACACAGGCCGGACGGTGTTTAGTTTAAGATAACGTTATCCAAACTTAGTTTTGTAGACATCGTCTGTGAAAGGGATGGCGCCCCTCCCACATACAGTTTAGCGGTGCCGACAGGGGACTTTAATTTGATCTTTGTGAGGTTGCCTTTAAAAAGTTAGGACTCTTGAGTAATGACTACAGCCCACAAACAAGAAGAGTGTTTAAAAGATGTCCTTTATGTCTAAAATTTCAGCTGTGCAACTTCCTCGGGTGAGAGCACAGAAACTAAAGGGTGTTCATGGCAAAGCTGAGGCAGGATGCCAATTCGTTTGTTTCACAAATGGCCTGTGGTTGTCTGAAACAATTACAGCCTCATCCGTATAACATGCTACGGCATGACATAACATTTTGAAATGAACTGCAGTACTCCAGTAAATACAGGCTCACCTGAAAAGCAGGAAGCACTCTGATGTGAAATTGAAGAGTACGGGCTTTAAACAGAAGAATTGCATGTCTCTCTTGTGACAGTTAATGCCAGAAAGATTACATTAAAGCCACGGGCCACAAAATGGAAACTTTTAGTGCGACAGTCACATATTGTAAATTTTGCACGAATATTCGATATTCGATTCGGTATTCGGAATTTTTCCCCCCATTCGATTCGATTCGACTTAAAATATTCGGATTCGCACACCCCTACTATTAAGCACAAAAATAATTTGTATGCAAAACACCAACATGATCCCAACAATAAGGAATTACATTACGACTACAAAAGGTACAGAAATACTCTATGTTGTTTACTGAATTCTGCAAAGGAGCAGTATTACATGCAAAGATTGAGATGCAGTGGCATGGACCAGGGGAAAATATGGAATGTCATTAATTCTGTCCTAAATCATCCAACTAAACTTACTCAAGCAACCTCCATAGTAGATTATGAAGGCGTAGTACAAGAAGACAAAAAATTAATTGGTAATATATTTAATGCCTACTTTGTGAACATCCGAGAACCATGTGGAATTCCTAACCCCTACTGAGTTACGCCCAGTCGTAGAATCACAGCCAAACACTTTTTCACTTGCCCCTACCAACCATTTGGAAATTGAACATATTATCCCTAATCCGAATTTTAAAAATCTACGGGGTATGACAACATATCCGTCCTTTTCGTCAAGAAATTTAAGCACTATATCTGAGGACCTTTGGCGGATCTAGCAAATCCAATGTTTTTAGGGGGGAATTTTCCGGCAGAACTGATAATAGCAAAAATTATCCCAGTTTACAAAAAGAGAAACAAGTCATTTCCTGGTAATTACCGCCACATAAAGTGACTTACACAATACTTTGAGTCTAAGCATTTATTCACTGACTCCCAAGTTGGTTTTAGAAATAATCGATCCACGGTACTATTGGCGCTGAGTAACGTAGTGGAAAAGATCAAACTTAATATGGACTCAAGGAAGTTAACTATGGGAATATTTGCAGATCTGACCAAGGCATCTGATCTCATTAGGCATGACTTACTTCTACTAAAAGTACATAAATATGGTATTAGAGGCAAACCACTCCAGCTGCTTACCACCTATTTAAACGGCCGGCAGCAATTCGTACATATTAATGACAGCAGATCAAATTTCACCTCAATCGGATTGGGCGTTCCACAGAGATTGATACTAGGGTCATTTCTTTTTCTCGTTTTTATCGATGATCTCCCAAAATTCCTAGATGAAAAACATATTTTTGGAAGGTGCAACGCCCAAGGACCTATTCTTAAAAGCAAATGTCGTACTTCACAAAGATAAATTACACTGTTTTTTATCCGCCACAGAAGAAACTTAAGTTAGATACATTCACTGTCGCATTCTCATCGCACATTCTTTCTACAGTAGCAGATATTAAGTTTCTGGGAGTAATCCTAGATGAGCACTTAAACTAGCATAGGCATGTTCAGTACCTGAAAAATAAAATGACTACAAGACTATATGCCTTGTCAAAAATCAGGCTCCTTCCTGTTCCAACCATGTTGAAAGTTCATCACACCTTAGTTCACTCGCACCTCATTTACGCAGCTGAAGTGTACGGTCTTATGTATGCTTGAACATTAAACCCAATGTTGCTGTTGCAAAAATGAGCATTCCGAACAATACTTAAAATTCCACAAGCTGATTCCATCACTTTTGCTTTCTCGCTCCTCTCCGTTATGGACATATATACACATTATAGTCAAATACAAAGTTAGTTCATTGACATATAGATTAATCTGTACTGCTCATCTGCCACATATTTAGGGCCCTCAGTTTTCGGGTAAAACCCGATAAAGCCCGTTTTTACCCCCCCGATTTACATCAAGATAGTTCGGGTTTAACCCGATTAAACCCGTAAACCGGGCTTGCGAAATTGGAAACCAAGGACTTGATCTGCACACGCGTGAACTACGGCAATCGCGCGACTGCTCCCGACCTGCTCCCGACCGCGCCGCGTCTTGCTGGTGAAGTAAACAAAACACGTCGGGTTTGGATTTGTGGACGCTTGCATGCAGGTCCGATTTCTAGCGTTAAAAGATGTTCCTTTGGTAGGCGTCACCATTTGAAAGTTGGCTTCACCTAACATTTCCGTGTATTGCGGTCAAGCCCACTTCAACGAATGCTTAGTGTTGTACGTTTGTAGATTTAGCGGAACTTTTCGATTCATTTATTTGTAACGGGAGAGCCATCTTCAACCTATGACATCATACACTTTATTTAGTGATATATTAGGTTAGATTAGTGCGGCTGTGGCAGCTTGCCTCGCACTCCCAACTTCATTATCGAAGGGGCCATGGCCCTATTAGTCTAACCTAACTTCACTAAACTAACCTAAGACATCATCAACTTGGTTAGTTTAGTGATAAGTTAGATTAATGGGACCATGACAGCTTCCCTTGTCCCTCAAAATCCGTTTCAATAATGAGGTGAAGCCGCCTTGCAGAATGGCAATGCCAACCAAAGTAATACCCTGGTTTCGTACCAAAAATGCCCTGTGTTTTTCACACCCGAAGAAATGTAGTCTGCTACATGAAAGCTTGTGTCAATAAGTAAGTTGAAAACTTCAGTGTTTGAATTTTGTACTGTTAGTGCTTTCCGTGGACATCGACGAGACCCTTTCTTGTCACCCTTTCTGGAGACCCTTTCTTGTGCTGTTACCAAAAATAGCAAAGGAATCAGGAAAAATCACGCTAAACAGCGAAGACACAAAGAATTAAGCAACGCTCGGCATTTCTTGAAGTGGGCTTGCACGCAATACACGGAAGTGTTAGGTGAAGCCAACTTTCAAATATTGTAGGGAGTCTTGTATCAGCAAAGTATGTGGAGTAGTAAAGAGGATGCAGCAACAGCCAACGATATACGAGGCATACCAACGCGAGCGCGAGCATGCTCTCAACGCTCATCGATGGATGATGCTTTACTGAACATGCAACTTATTCTTTTTATACACAGGGGTCAGTGCAAGCCTTAGTGGTTATACAGTGAATTATCTACCAGTCTCTTAATAAATATTCTTTCACTTAATTTCAACACTCCACAGCAAAACCGCTGTGGCATCGCTCATGATCTCAGTTGTCTCGCGACGTAAACCCCCAATTATTAATTAATTAATTTCAACACATAAAAGTACCTTTTTTTTTTCACCCGAAAATACATCATTTCTCAGTATATCATCCGATTTTACCCTGTTTGGCAGGTTCTGATATTCAACCCGATATTTACCCCCCGATTTTCACAAAAAATAAAACCCGAAAACTGGGGGCCCTACACATATTGTAACCCTTACTAATTTTGTTTCCCCATTTCTGGTACGACAGGATTTTCAATATGTATTTCCGTCTATACTCACCACACACAAACTATGGAATACAGGCACTGTGTTACACCGGCCAGGACTTGTGGAATAGATTGCCATTTGATATACGCCAAATCGATAACTATTTTCTGTTCAAGAGAAAAGTTACTGTATTTCCTTGCGTGCATGTAAAACCCTGCAGCATGGTTGTCTTCGAGTTCACCAATTATTTTTTGGATTTCTCTGCTTGGCTTGGATTTCCTTGTGTTGTTTTATCATAACTGTGTTTTGTGTACCGAAGATAAGGTGCATTTAGTAATATTGACAGCATGTATCAATCGATAGTAGTAGCCTTGACCCGTCTTGTTTTATATCTTGTAATTTTCTTTTATTTTAGCTGAGATGCCAAGTGTTGCCTCACAAGACTATATTCGTCTACCTATTATATTATGTGTTATTACCTATGGGAATGCGTAACAGGCTTGTCCTAGCAGTCCCACATTGCTCCGTATGTACGTATTACGGCCGCCGCGCCTAAGCCTGACGCGCATGGAGCGATTTTGCTCGCGTCAGCGTCTGTGTCACTAAGTTTCAAGGGGCGCGCGCAGATGATGGCCGTGAAATGAAAGAAGCGCTGAACAGGAAATATCGCAGAAACAATCACACGTGATGAGCACAGCGATACAACATCGTCGATGATCGCAGTTTTACTGCGCTAATGATTGAGGCTGTTCCAAACTATGCGTTACCGTCAGGAAACGATGGTCTCACGCGTGGGAGCACAGTAGAAACGTGCAGTTTCTCGCCTACACGACAAATGTGGAAGGCATTGTCAGTGCAAGAAGAAAGCACTTGCCACCTCCATTTTCCTTCTGAGATGTGCTCATCACTATACCATCCCACATTCTGAACGTGTCATTGCCCTTTACTTCCATTCTGTCTGTTTCACCAGCACTTACAATGCCAACACAGGTGTTCTCTATTCATGAACGATGTTTTTGTGCAAGTTGTTTTTACGGTTTTCAGCTTGCCTCATGAGAACAGCACATTGTTTCACTGTAAAAATAATTTTACTGTACATGTGCTTATAGGTATGCATAGGGGGGGGGGGGGGGGATTTGTTTATTGAAAAAAGAAAGTGAGGGGCATGCATGGCATGTATGGCATGCAGGCAAGCATGTATGGATTGGCGTGTGCCCTATGCTAAGCAATACATGTTCCTTAATAGCATTTGGGACATTTTCTAAGGATCAGCAGAGCACAACTGTAACCATGCTTGTTTTCTGGGCTTATTTGTTACTCTTAGAAGCCTTTATCCTATGACATGATATTCGATATTCGAAGGATAATTTTGCAGATACAGTAAAATCTCGCTAATTCGGATTTCAAGGGACCGCAAAAAAAAATCTGAATTATCAGGGTTTCCGAAATAACGAATTTACGCCCAAAAACGCTGATTTTTATATTTTTTACATGCGCTGCACTCATACAGGTTTATTTCTGGAAAAAACTGGTCAATAGTTGCCAGTTTCCCAGATGTCTGCACGCGAATAACGAGTTTCCGGACGCCCGCAAGCAGTTCCTCAGCACAGGCCCCATTGGGGTCGCCGTAGAAGTCGTCTTCGAGGGCGGCTAGGCTCCTTCGGCTCCTCCAGCGGACTCCTTCGCGGCTTTTTCGGCTTGGGCACATATCAGAGGTCGAGTGAGCGGTAGTTTTGCATCACGGGCGTTGGTTATCCACTTAAGAAGTGCGTCCTCAACTTGTGAATGAGCAGCGGTGCGGAACCTCTTCCTCCTTCCTTGAAACTTTTCAGTTTCATAAGCTTGGAGGATCTGCGCCTCTTTTTTGATGTAAGTCCCCAGTGTGCTCCGCGTAATTCCGAACTTCCGCATTACTTCTTGCCGAGAGAGCCCGTCCTTCAGGGATCTGAGGATTTCCAATTTCATCGCAAGGTCTTCCGCCTCATATTTTCCTCTTTTTGCGCGAGCAAGCATGGCCATGTGCAGTCCGAACGCCACGAGGAGCAGCGAATTCTGAATTAACGGGGGCCGAACTAATGAGCTTTTACTGTATTCGTATTCTATTCGCATTCGCGTTAGGTAAGTAGGGGATATGACAAACATTGAGTGACATTCAAACAGAAAGGCCTGGCTGCAAGCTGCTCATGGGCAATATAGAACGAATGGAAAGGTATCTAATTACCTTCATTATACATAACTCAACTAAGAAAAGTAAGGTCAAGGTGATCTTACATATCACATCCAAAATTTTGCAAAAAGGAACCTGCTTCACATATAGAAATGCCTCAAATTCTTACAGCTTGATGCAGTACCAGGGTGACAATACTTACTTCAAACCTTATGATGTCGTAAATTAGATACCGAGGGACATCTTGACCATCGGCCTTGTCAATGATCATTTCCTGCAAGAACACATACTGTGTCAGGTGGTATACTTCAAGTCTTTACTCAGTGACTTTGAACTCATAGCTGAATTTCTTTTTCCGCTGAATTTTTTTTTTTTTACAATTCTATTCACTAGATTTGAACACTCTACACACTACACATCACTGTTACTACAATATTATTCAAGAAACTGTGAAAAAATTACAATCAACCCTCGATTTATGAACCTTCGATTTATGAATTCCCTCGTTTTATGAACACGAGCACTGGGAACCAAACTTTTTCCATTCATTTTTCCCTCGTTTTATGAACCTCGATATTCGAATAATGAACAGAATTTCTGGGAACCAACTAGGAGTTGCCTAGCATTTTTGCCCTTAATTTATGAACGGATCGTTCCGAGGTAAACAGAAACCTTCAAAGGGATAATTCCGTGGTCTTATGAATGACACCTGAACGAACAAAACCTTTTCCAGG